>NW_025335268.1:35264365-35303303 GCF_004798865.1 Varanus komodoensis | reverse complement strand
TTGAGACCCCTGCCTTAAAATGACCCGGTGTTTCTCTGTATTGTTTCATGCAAACTAAAGAGGCTGCATTTCACCATGCTTGCGGGGTTCACACACAAAACAAACCATGCCTGTGCCGTTTCCAGCCTGGCTTCTTGCTATGTGTGAAGTCAGCCACTGGCTGTCAAAACCTTTAGCCAGAGCCCTTCCTGTATCATATCCATCACCTGCTCACTCATGCATAAGCCAAGGCAACTTCAAGTAAGGGTAAACTGCTGGAGCTTGGATGGAAAACTCAGTCACAGCCTTTATTTTTTATCGTGTTGTAGAATACAAGGCCTTTGCTTGCCTTGATTCTGACAAGAAGGGCCTTTTAACCTTGCTCAACTCTAAATGTGGATTCTTGTTTAAAAAATTGATCAACAGAGAAGCACTAGACTAAAAATAAAGGCTAGAGGAAGCAGTGGGAAGAAATGGGCAGGGCTTCTGCTCAGTTGTATGAGGTAAAGCAAATGAATTGGGTGAAGTGAAAAGCCAGCTGAAGAAACACATTAACCAACCAAAGGAGAGGTAAAGGGCAAGATATATTTTGCAGCATATATTTGATGGCTTTTGTTCATCTTTGCTAGAGCAGTCAGGAATTCTGGTTCATTCCTTGCCAAGGGAACTGTGCTCCTCCCTAGCTTGCTTGGTATAGTTCTAAATACCTATTTAGTGCTGTTTGCAGTTGAATTATGACTGACCACTTACCAATATTCTGTGTTTCAATTTAAATGCCATTTCTGCATGTTGCTTTCTCAGTGACTGCCAGGAAGTCATGTCACACAGTTGCTAAAGCTTTGCATTAAGAAAAACAGGAAATATTAATCACTAGTTAACTCTCATTGAATTGTTTTGTGTCCTTACAAAAATAATATTGGTTTGCTGAAGAGGGAGGGACACAAGGGCAATGTGAGCACAGACCATCAGCAGTTTGCAATTAATTCACTAGTTTAGTTATGCATTGTATAATGAGTAAGACTTTTAATGCTCCTAATTAAATCTTTGCACCCATTAATAATATAGTAAATAGGTTTAATTTGGCAATAATTTAAAGTGCTTTAAAGATATTTTATTTACTTCTTAAAACTCTTGCCAGCAGTTTTGCAAGGATAATTTCTGAAAAATGGTTCCTATAATTTTGAGGACACACAGGCAAACCAGACACAGTTAATGCTTACTAACCTTGTGTGTGTGATTACTTGTATTCATGTTAGCTCTTCCATTTTTTTTTTCTCAAGGATATGCATGACTTTTAATAATCCATAGCAGTGAGTGGTTTCAGCAAAGGATTCTTTGTTTATAAATTGGGTTGTTTGGCTTGATGTGTTTATTCTTCTTTGAGTCTCATGAAGGCTCTGTTGAATGTATAAAGGACATACAAAGTAGCATCTAGTATATTATGTCTTAAGTAGGGCAAACACCATGTACACATTTCTGAAATTGTAAATGCGTATCAGACTTTTCAGTGGAGTTGAAGGGATTTAGTCTGGAAGTATTCATTCTGTGGATCTTTTCAAAATATATTGGAAACCCTGCAGATAAAAATATAGATAATAAAAAATGCAAGAGAGTTCCTAGTCAGTCTCTGGCTATCTGACCATTAATAAAGGAAACGATATTTAAGAGATTAAAACCCATAATGATGTTTCACAAAGGCTGTTCCTACTGCTGCAACTTAGAAACAAGAAAAAAGCAATAGTTTAGCTGTGTTTTGCTTTATTAATTGGTTCATATGCAAAATGAGCAGGTACTGTACAGACAGTAACTTGTAAAGACATAAAAAGTATAGAAATGTCCACTACTGAACACTGGGGTCTTTTCAGGCAACACCTGCATGATAATGACTAGAAACAAAATGAGATGTGGGATTCCCTACATTTTGCCGCACTTATATATGTATATGTTACTGTGCAATATTATATATGTATGTGTGACCACAGTAACTGACAAGCCCTAATAGGTGAAAGGTCATGGGAAGAGTCATTTCTTCTTTAGTTTTCTATGGGTCATTTGGGGTACAATATGAAAGTACAATTCAAGTTGACCTAAAGGGCACTCAAGTATGTCTTCCTTACAATGTACATTAGCATATAAGTGCCTTGAAGCTGATCATGAATGGTGATTCATCACTTCCCTGATAGCAGTCATCTGATGCACTTCATTCCTTTTATCTGCCTAGTGGTTTGGTTTCCCAAATCTCATTAAACAGAAGTAATCACTTTTCTATGTGTAAGCAAACCTCAAGTCAGATGATTAATTTAGCAATATAATCTGAACACCAGCACCACTGCATTTGAAAAAGGAAGTAGCAGGAAGGATGTCTCCCATCTTTGCCTGTTCTTTCTTCCTACCTTCAGATGAATGCATTTGTCTTCTGCTGTGATTCCATTGCAATTTCTTTTGTACTGGTGCAATGTGATGGACTGTGTGTTTTGATTCTGCAGTGTAGAGCTGCTAGTATAAAATATCCCAATAGTTTATTAGCACTGCCATCTGCAAAATGAGTCTGTTAATTAACAAATGTTTACACGCACTTTAATCCTAGATTCTCTTACTTGGTAGTAAATCCCATAGCTCTCTGTGGAATGTACTTCCAAATAATTAATTTCCAGTCCTAGTCATACTTCAATGTATTCATGGGCAGGTCAGTTGTATCATCTAGAGCTTAATTCAAAGTGGTGGTACTAACAGTCAAAGCGCTAAACAGCTTGGTATCAGGTTTCCTGAAGGATTATATTCTCCTATATATACCTGCCTAGATGCTTAAAATCTAAAATCACCACTACTTCCAAGTAGCTACTAAGAAGGAATTTCCTGTTGTGGCATCCTAATTGTAGAATAAACTCCCTAGTGGCTTGCTAGTAGTATTTTGGCACCAGGCAAAGACCGTATTTTCCTGAGGATTTTAGCCTTTCAATTTCTGTTGTTTTAAATCTGTTAATGTACTTTAAGTATTTGCACTGCTGTTAGTTTTCATTTTGGCTTTTATTTTTATTTTGTACTTAAGTTTTATAATTTTATATTTTATCATGTTTCATTTTATGATTTTAATTGTAGTGAACATCTCAGGAAACTTGAGCTGTGCAGTGATATTGAATATATCAGATCACTCTTGGAATACTGTTTATTGTTCTGACCACTTCATCTCAAAAGGGATATTGTGGGGCTGAAAAAAGCAATGTAGGGTCTGGAGCACTTTTCCTATGAAAAGCAAATTCTCAATGAGGAAACATTACAACACGTAGCACTATTTTGCTCGAAAGAAAGTGAATATGAGAGACAGGGTAGAGGTAAATAAAATTATGCATGGTGTGATGAGTGGATTGAGAGTAAATTTTCTCCCTCACTCATGATACTAGAAACTGGGGTCATCCCATGAAGCTGACTGCTGCTCTTCCAAGGAGGCAGGATGTACTAGTTCTGAGGGACTTCAATTTCCCCAGGATCTTTTGGCAGACAAATTCTGCCAAATATGACCCTTCCAATAAATTCCTAATGTGTGTTCCTGATAACTTCCTCCTACTGAAAGTGGAGGAAACTTTCCTCAAGGGAAGGTGATGGGCTGCACCACACTAGAGCCATTCTGGACATCCAAGAGATGGCTTAGAGTCCTGCACTGAGGACTCTAAGATTCAATGGATCCAATGGCCTTCTTGGTCCCTTCCAACTCTACTAGTTTATGATTCTATTCCATGGTATGAGATTCAGGATAGAAGCAAGTGCTGCTTCACACTGCACATACATGTGGTAATGGCTATAAATCAGAGTGTTTTAAAAGTGAATTAAATGAATTTGCAGAAGTTAATGCTATCAAAGGCTACTATTCATGATGGCTTGATTCTACCTCCAGAATTGGAGGTGGTATGCCATTTATTGGGGAACATAAGTGGGAGGATGCCCCTCTTCCCATACCATTTGTGTGGCTTTTCATTATTGTTATTGTTATAATCATCAGCGGCACCACACATTTTTAAAAAGCTAAATTGAAATGAGGCATCTTGTTATCCCTTGTGGGAACACAATGTTGGATATGATAGGCCTTCAGTTTCACCAGCACAGCTCTTTTTATGTCTGTACTCAAGGATGAGATTGCTCTATAAATCATGTATATATGTGCAGAATTCTAATTACATGAAATGCTTGCCTGGAAAATCAAGCATCTCTGCATTTCAGAAATGTGCTCAAAGATGATTAAAATATGTGCCAAAAGCTTCATGGCAACATTTAACTCTCTGGTAAGTGGTTTCCATAGACAATTCAGCTGGATAAATGATGCAGAAGAATAGGCGCTGCAGGGAACGGAGCTGGCCCATGCATTGTGTAATTCAGAGAACACTTAACAGTAAGCTGAGTGTACATATTTTTTTAAAATGGGGCACTGTTTGTTGAATGTCAACATTCAGCTGTACTTCTGTTCATATCTGTTCATGGTGTGTTTAGTGCATTTGGTACCCAGCACCAAAGACTTTGACTAGAAACAGTTTGACAGGAATGACTAAAAAAAGTAAGAAGAAATAGCTTCACCATGAACTCTTATTTGCTTTTTTAGCTGTTTTATGTACAGAACAAGCTTTTTCCAGTCACCTTCTCAGGATAAAATGCAAGTTTCCTTCTTTTAATCTTTTGGTTCATCAGGGAACCTGGATCAGTCATGCCAAAAACTGCATACAAGTATCAATCCAGTACAGGTGGGATTGAGTTCAAACAAATATGAATAAAGTACTTGGGGAGGGGGGAAAATCCTTTTTGGAGTCTTAACTGCAAAAAATGTGACAGCAGCCAACATAAACTTTTAACTGCTATTCAGCAGTTCCAAAACAGGTGGCAGCACCCACAATTTCAGATCATAATCAGCAGAGAAGGTAATTGGCTAATAAAGTTAAATTTACCCTTTAATTTATCCTATTCTAATCATTGTTAGCACAATAATTACCTTTCCCCCACATGGTTGTAGCACAGTGAGACAACATTCCCCATGATCTGCTTTTAGTTCTCCATGTCCGACCTACAGGCCTGTGAAAAGATTAATTACCTGGCAATCTCCACATTTTGCAAATTTTTCATGAACTGGCACTCCTAGAATCACAACATTCTAGAAACACACATCCCTAGAATATTTCCTTAGAATTCTGAGTTTGTAGGACTGCTGGTTTGTAAGATATCTTCAACTTCCCATGGACATTCAATCATGTGATATACAATTTATGTAGAGACACACAGGAATCTCTTAAGAACCAACTTTTTCCTCTCATGAGCCTGCTTGAGTATTATAGACAAGAACTGGAGGCCCTGCTCTCTGTGTTTCATTAGATGACAGTGAGCAGGCATAAGAGGCTAGGCCTTTTCTGAAGGGACACCTAGATGATTACTTTAAGCACCACTCTGTTATTGTTCATCTTTAGAAAGGCTGCTAACCCAGCTTACCTATTTCAGGTTTTTGTTTCTGTCTGTTAAACCTAATTTCGAATCATCTGATAGAAATTTGCTGCTGTTGGATTTTGTAATATTTCTCATAATGATTTAAATGTGTTTTGTTACTCCTTATATCAGCAAGAACAGTAACTTGTGGTGATAGCTCTTTACACTTTTATTGCAGCATTGTTGGTCATTCTGCTGAAAGCTGGGCTGAATTTTGCTTTGGCATTGCAGCTGAATACTAACAGATGTTTGGGTAATCTGGCCAAGATCATGTAAACTTCACTTTGGTCTGGTCTTACATAGTAGCTTGCAATGATTCCTGCTATGATCAAAGGCAGAGATGGAACACTAACCCAGAATAAAATCTGGACAGCAATGGCTTGTGTGGAGCATATACTTGCCGTCTAGCAAAAAAAAAAAAAAATCAGGCCATCATTGCTTTAAGGATGACACCTCCCTGCAGCTATATTTAGGTGGACTTTCTCTGTCATAACCTTGAAAACAATGTTCAAAGGCAAAAATGTATCTCCAAAATGAAATCAGTGGGCTTGTATGATAAGTGGAGTGTTCTCAAATGACACGATTCCCATCTCAACATCTAGGTATCTGTGATTATTTTGGCAGGAAGTGAGAAGTCTGCAGAGTGCTGTCAGTTCTGGACTCTGTCAGACCCTGAAGGGCAGACTCTGGGGATCTAGAAAACTGCAGCAGCAGCGATCAGCAGAAGTGGTGGTGCCCTTGAGTTGCCTCTCTGCAGCAAGTGTGTGCAATTGCAGAAGTGCTGACTGACATGAAATAGAATGAACTAATGAGCTGGCTGCAACAGAGCAGTGGGTGGGGGCGTGAGGCTGCATGGGAAGGCCTCCAAGCAGAACCACAAACATATTCCCGTCATGGGCTCAGGCCGCATTTGCTTAATGTGTTTTGCAACAGTGTTCAATGGCTGCTCTGCAAGCAAGATGGGTTCAGAAACTCAGCTTCTTTCTTCACTAGATGTACAGCACCGCAAATCATACAATCATAGACTTCAATGGATCAGGGAACAATAGTAGAAGACAAACTATAGACTAGGAAGGTGTGTCACAGAAGTAACTTGCCTGCATGTATGCTGTCCAGGACAAAATAGACACCTTTGCCTTGATTGGTTGAATTGCCATCTCCACTGCCAGTTCAAACATTTCAGTAGACTGACTAAAAATAGGTATGTCTAGATAGTGTTTTTTAAGGTTTCCATTGCATTTGACGTCTTAATGTGTCATAGCAGCATGCATCCACTTCAGATAAAAGCTGAATCCAGAAACAAAGCAAGCAACTTCAGACCATTTTGCTGGTCTGAAGTAAGATGGGGATTCTTTGACACATCCCAAAACAAATTCAGCTGCTCTTCAAGTACACTTGGATATTTGGAGGGACACAGAACCAGTAACATGTCAGTTTAAAAACTGCATGTCCCCCTCTTCATTAAAAGAGAACACCAGGCAGGAAAGAGTGGAAAGAAGAGGCAGGGCTGTAGTGTCTTCACTGACAGCACTAGCATCCAGCCACAGGATAACTTGGCAAGGATCTTTGTTTTTACCTCCAGTCCCAGTGCATTTGAGAGATGCAGAATGAACTTATCAGTTGATATCAACTGAGTAACATGGGGTGGGGGTTCAAACTAAATGCCTGAAGTTTGGCAAATTGCTTACTTGAGGGCACCTCTACAATGAATTCCTTTTTCATACAAATTGCAGCCAAAAGGTGGATCTCTTCTGCACAAAACCCTTGTACAAAAATCCCTGCACTGATCTCTTCAAAATAAGGATCCTCCACTGCTTAAAAATAAAAAAGAACCCCCTTTAAAATTCTAAAGACATTTAGTCCATAGTCCAGACATGTCTGTTCCAAATCTAATATCTGGCAGGCTCCATCCACTCGGAAGGAGATATTATGCCCGCAGATGTTATCTAAGCATGTCAGAAACTTTAAAAAATGCATAGCCATTCATTTCCCCATGTAAATTTCTTATACTCATTTTATGAAGTGAGGTGGTCCTCAGACACTTGATGAAGTGATTCATGCCCAAATCAATCCAAGGTGAAGCAATGTGCTTTCCAAAGTAGTATCCAGAGCAAACCATGCCTTTGCTGTGTATCCTCAATATACTGTACATTTTGTAAGATAGGATTTTGCCCTGAGAATAATTCGACAGAAATTTTAAAAAGCAAAGGTAATAATGAATACTTATCATGGCTCCATATCTCTGAGTGTTCATAATGTCTAGAAGATCATTTCTACCAAATGTATTTGCAGAAATACAAATGCAAAGGCAACGATTCTTACACGTATCCTATGTACTATTAAAACCCTTCAAATGGTTGGTAAATAAAGCTTACTACAGAAAGAACTTCAGCTTACTCAAATGCCATTATATATTTCATCAGATCAAGCATAAAATTCATGCCCTAGTTTTAATTTGTTCAAATATGCATTCTTGATCCAGGAAGAATAGGTTATGTTTTAGAAGTGTAATATTGTTACCTTGGATCAGTTCAATGAATATTAGATACAGTGCAATGTAATGCAACTCCCTTTCTCACAGAAATACATAAACACTCCCTTGTTGAGATCAGTCCACCTTCAGATCATTTTCCCAGATCCAGAGAGATTTTGAATGCAATCTGTTTTGAGCATGTGTGTTTATTTTGCTTGATCCACTCTGTCCTGAAAACTCATTGTGTTCCCACTGTAACAAGCAATTTCCCACCCATTTAACCCCACTTAAAATATGTAAGTTTAAGCTATACAATCACTACAGCAGGAATCTGACCTTTTTTTGCTTGTACTTCACTATAGAATGCCTATACAGCTGATGACCTGTCTTGGATGAATGTTCAAAATAACGAAGTTAGACCATGGGCGCTCACCAGATTGATTCAGGATTTTCATCACTAGCCAATGATTATCTATACCACTTTAGACTGTAGGTAGGATCTCTTTACTTGGTGTTATTTCCATGCAGTACTTTGTAGCAGTTTACTAAGGAGATGCTTCCAGGCTGTTGAATGCAACCATGCCATCACCTGAAATAGTGCTTTTTCTCTATCCCTCTCTCACACACACAGAGGGAGAGGGAGTAGTATTTCTATTAAAGCATCCCAAACTAGCATTTGTCCTTTTTTGCAGCTGCATTGCATTGTTGGCTCAAATTTAACCCATTGTCCACAATACCTCCAACATCTTTCTCTTTGTCAGTTCTGTTGAGCCACACATTCTCCATCTTGTACTGATGCATTTGGTTTCTTTTTCCTAGGTGGAGGACTAGATATTTATTTCTATAGGATTTCATTCAGTCTAGTATTCAAGTTTATAAGATTGCCCTGGATCTTCATTCTGTCTTCTAAGGGTGTTTGCTATTCCACCCAGTTTTGTATTGTCTGCAAATTTGATTACCTTTCCTTGTACTTCCTCATTTAAATCATTAATAAAGATGTTGGGAGCACAGGGCCTAGGACTGAACCCTGCAGCCCCCTGCATTACCTCCTGCAGTTTGAGAAATTGCCATTGATGAACACTCTTTGAGTCTGGTTTATTGGCCAATTTTGGATCCACCTAATAATTTCTATCAACTTTTTGCTAATTTGCTTATCAGAAAGCTTGTTGAAAGCTTTGCTAAAGTCTAGGTAGATTATGTCCACATTGTTTCCTCTGTCTCTTTGGAAGGTAACCCAGTCAAAAAATGAGATTAGTCTGATAGGATTTATTTTTTATTCATTACTGTATTTTCTTCAAGGTGCTTTCAGACTGATTTTTTTAAAAATAATTTGCTCCAAAATCAGGCCCTGGAGATTTTAACATGTATATTCCATCTAGATATTCTTTGACCATTTCTCTGTTAATCTTGGGCTGCCATTTCTCACTTTCAGCTTATACTCTCTCTTTGTTGTAGATTTTCTTGTGGTAGAAGACTGAGGCAAAGGAGGAATTGAGCACCTCTACCTTTTCCTTGTCATCTGTCATCACTTGGACATCTTTCTTTTTCACATCTTTTGTTTCGGATTTATCTAAAGGAGGTTTTCCTGTAAGCATCCCTTGCTGTTCTCAGTTCATTTCCTGGTTTAGCCTTTCCTTTCTTTAGCCATCCCTGCAATTCTTTGCTATTTGTTTATATTCTTCCTTTGTGACCTGGTCCTGCTTCCTACCTTCTGAATATGTTTTTTTTTCCTTTCAGATTGTCACTTAATTCTTTGTGGAGCCACATCAGTTTCCTTTGTTGTTGTTGTTGTTATTACTACATTTTGTTGTCTTCTATACATTTTCTTGTTGGAATTGTTCACAGTTTTTCTTGGAGAATTTTCATTTTCAAAATTTCCCACTCCTCTTGAACTCCTTTTCCCTTAAGAGTGAGTTGCCATGGCACCTAGCTTATCATTGTTCTGAGTTTGTTAAAATTGGCTTTCTTAAAGTCCAAAGTATATATTTGACTATGGACAACCTTTGTTTCCTTTATAATTGAGTATTCAAGTACTGCACAATCACTTTCTCCCAGGGTTCCCATGGCTATTTTGTCCACTATGTCATCCCTGTTAGTATCAAACCAAGGATAGCTGTTCTTCTTATTCCTTCCTCTACCTTCTGCTGGAGGAAGCAGTCAGTATTGCAGGTTGGGAATCTCTGAGAAGAGCCATGTTTGGTTGAAATTGTCTCCCAGTATACTGGGAAACTGAAGTCTCTCATTATTAATGACTACATCATTCTTCTTGGAAACACTGGTAAATTGCTTTTTGAAGGTTGCATTCTTGTCCTCTTTTTGACGGGTCAGTCGATAACAGATACCACTGTCTCATTTTGTCTGCCCTTTAAATTAAACCAAATGCTTTCAGTGGGGCTTCTAAGCTCCTTTTTGTATTTCTGTGCAGATATAAGTGTCTCTTATGCATAGTGTGACTCCACCTCTCTTTTTGTCCTATTTTTCTTGAACACGTTGTATCCATCAAATTTAGAGTTCCAGTCATGCGAGTCAACCCACCAAGTTTCAGTTTTTTGTATAAGATCGTAATTTCCTCTTGTACTACGAACACAAGTTTGTGTTGTTCCCAAGAAAAATACATATTGTCACTAAATATACATTCCTGTGCATTTGTGAATATGCAGTGGGGAGCAGCAGGTCAATAAAGACACCAGAGCATTTGTAATCAGATGATGACCCTCATGGAGGTAGAATACACTGAGAACTAGTTACTCAGCAAGCATCATGGCTGGCTGTTACTTTGCATCTGCATCTCCCCATTTCTAGTCTGCTATCATTGTACCCCAAGGGAAGGCAACCTGCTATCCTCCAGTTATTTTGGCCTACAATTCTCGTAAGCCCCAGACAGCACGATTGATGGCTTGGGATTATGGAATTGTAGCCCAACACCTGAAGCACACCAGGTTGCCTGCTCCTGTCATGACCATCACACCACACTGCCTCAGAAGGTATGTTCTTCTTGTTAACAAAGGTGCTCTCTTGGGGTGAGCAATTTGTGGGTCTCGTGCCATTTTGGCCTACAACTCCATGGTCCCTCATTGCTAGGTATGCTAACTAGGACTGATGGGAGTTGTAAACCTAAGCATCAAGGCAGCCACAAGTTGCCCACTCTCGTGCAAATACTGTGTGACCAACATACCTGTAGTAAACACAGTTGCTTTACAAAGCCTTCACTGGAACAGGGCTCTTATTACATATGTCCCTCTGGAGTCCCTCTGAATGAGCTTCTGTCCTCACACATCAAAGATGAGCTGTCAGATTACTAAACAGTTCAGAGCTTGAATCCATGTTTGCAAAGGTCTTTCATAATTGACTGTTAAAGCATGCATACAAGGTGAAGCAGGTACTTGAAACAGTGCCAGCACAACCTACATTTATGCTAGGCAACACTCTTAGTATGTAACTTCCAGCTGTCAACTGAAATTGTCACTCCAAACAATGGGCATGAGCTAGCCAAAGTCAAACATGTTGGGCCTGTTGTTTTCAATAGGGAAATTAATTCCACAATGCTGTTTTGTTGCATTTTTTCCTTTTGGATTAATGCTGGCCAAAATTGTAAAGCACTAGAAGCTTTTCTGTCAAAAGACATCAACTTTGGTGGCAATCTATTATTTCCAAATACACTCTTTTGTTTGTTTGTATGTATATTTATATCCTGCTTTTTCCTTCAAGGAACCCAGGGTAACTTATGCAATGCTTCTCTTTCTCTTAATTGTATCCTCAGAACAACCCTGTGAGGTAGGTTAAGCTGAGGGTGAGCCACTAGCCTAAAATCACCCAGTCAGCTTCATGCTGAGTTGGGACTAGAACGTGGATTTCCTGAGTCCTCATCCTACACTTTATCCACTGTCACATTGGCCCACAATAGCAATATATTGATATCCATCATTAGGCTGAAACCAAAAATAGGTGATTCTTAGGATCAAGCATTGCTTGAAATATTCTTCATAGGTGATTATTCCGTTGTTATTGACATTCAAAGCTGCAAATGTTTTAGGATGTCAAATATTTTGCTTAATTATATTGAAACTTCCTACTTCAGAATTTCTGGAAAACGTATACTGTGAAATATCAAGGCCATTCAGCTATTTTTGTCTTAAGGTAATGTAACACTAAGAGTTTTTTTGCCAGAAGGTTTTGCAGCCACTTTTTTGTTTGCAGCTTGAAAGGAAGAAGTTCCTTAAGATTTGGAGTTTGTTCCTTCTAACAATTTTTACATTGTAAATGGCTTTTAAGAGGATATGCTGAAAAGTAGCCTATAAATATCAGCACAAAATTAAAAATGTATAAGCTGCCTAAGTTCTGTAGAGAAGTAAAGTGAGCATGATAATGCCAGAAAGCTAAGCATTTGTGTGAAAAATATTCTGAGAATTTTAGCCAAGCCTACAGGGATAGAAAAAGGGAAACAACTTCTTCATTGGGATAAAGGCATTCATACATACAGGATATTATCCATTTTGTTGAAAAATATGACTATGAATTTCCTTCCCTGGAGTGTGGAAAAACAATGTCTGTTCTTTAAGGTTGATGTTTCTATGACCTGCAATTCAAAAACTTTGCGATACAGCAAGTCAATTTTACATTGTATAAATTCCAAAATTTTAAAGACAAAAATCACCAACGCTGCCCTCTAAATGTGATCTGAAACTGCATTTTGTAAAGATTTTTGTATGGTTGAATCACAGATTTGATAGAAAATAACATAAAGTACGTATCTGTTCTGGGAAGAATCCGTTACAGCTTTGCTATGAACTGATAGGCCCCATTTACTAAAGGGAATAAGCAAATTAATTATGCCGCCCTTCTCTACAAAGCTTATACTTACTGGAAAAAAGAAAAAATAACAAAATTATATACTAATATTAAAACAAAGCAAACATATATAATCAAAGCACTTATCAAAATGTATTTATTTGAATTCATTTTTGAACATTTCTAGACCGCCATTTATCTTGATGGATTCCAGAATAGTGTAGAATAAAAGCCAATATAATAATAGCACATTACAATCTCTTCATATAATCATCAAAATGAGAGGCATCTAAATGTTAAAATAACAAAACAGACAAGCCAATGAAACCAGTTTATATAGCCTGCGAAAATGTCTTGACCTGTTAATTATAGCATTGGTGCCAGTATTCCAGTTAAGTTGAAATATGCTGAAACTGTTTTTTTCCTGTTTTAGATGTTCCCAGATAGGAGACAAGGACTCAGACTGGAATACTATTATCTGAAGCTCCAGGATTTTTCCTTTCATTCATCCAAGAAGAAAGTTTGCCCACTGCCAGAATTTCTCAAATTTCATTAATTATACTCTGAAACTGAGAATTTTCAGTTCCTTACCCAAACTGATTTGGATGCCAGAAATAACATGCATAGTAAACCTTAGAAGGGTAGAAACACAGAAACAATGTCTAATCAGAAGGAGACTCCTGGGCCATCTAGTCTGACTCCCGGCTCCAGCTGGCTCTGCTCCTGACACATCTACCATTTGGTAGAACTAACCAATGAAAGTCTTTCACAGTAAGTTATTTTGTATCTTTAGAACAGGTAAGAGCAACTTCAGGCCCATGGGCAAAATCCAGTCCTTGCAGGGTTCCAACTTATGTGATGCTTCCCCCACATTCTAACAGTTTGAAATGCTTCACTCAAGGCGGTATGCACGATAAACTACGATATGCTAACTTCTTTTGTATTTTTGTCATTAGGGCCCACCCTTCACTGTAGTATCTGAGTTTCCTAGATAGAAAACAGAGCTCAGGCTTTAAGAGTTTCCCTATCCCTGCTTTAGGGAATGCAGACTGCAGTATGTTCTCAAATTGTTCAAGTACCATAGATTAATCATATTGTGCTCATGGACATTCCCATATATATGTTATCAAAAACCCACTGGACTACAAATTTTCCAATACTGGCAAGAGTGCACTGCACTAATTGTGTGTATTCTCACTGGGAACATAAACCACCATTACATTCAATCATGTTGTATTTCATTGAAATTAGTGTACATGGTGAGTATGAAATATATTTTCCAGATATTGCCATCAACTTTTCTATATTTGATTTTTCAGATCCAGCTTCCAAGTTATGAAAGCCAAAATATTCACTGTAAGTATGTTCTTCTGGAGTGAGAAAAAGCAGGCTCTGGAACTTGGAACAGCAGTCTGAAACAAGCATATCTATCTTGTGTATGCCATGGCACTTTGCATGGCACTTTCATCTCCATTCAAGTAAATAGGGATGCCCTTGATAACTGGAATTTCTGAAATGGGGCAAATGAGTGATACCCAATAAAAGCAAACTGCTTTGTTAATAATTCTGTTATAGAAGATGAACAGTTAGCCTTGTTACAGTATTAAATGTAATATTTGGATAAGCAAAACTATTTCTGGTTAGGATACTTGGTTGGTAGACTCAGCTTTAAGTGTTGGCTATTCCCATACAAGCGTCCCTGGGTTATTTCCATAGAGATTCAAGATTATATATGCTACTAATTATAACTAATTTAATAACTAGTGTATTTACTAGTTACTAGAATAGATTCAGACCAGGGTGGCTGCATTCAGAGTTCTACTCTGCCTTGATGGGTACTGGCCAGGTGGCCTTACTTGGGCCAATCACACTCACTCTGCCTAACCAACTTCACAGGGTGGTTGTGAGAATAAAATGGCAGGAGCAAAACACATCTACCACCTTGAATGGTAAGCAAAAGAGGATAAAAATGTACTAATTTAACCTGGTCTGACAGATGAACATATCTATTAGTCTGAGTAAACTATAGTACTGAATGAGGGTAATAGAAATCTAATCAAACACATTGATCTACAGTACCACAAGATTTAGGGAAGGGAAGGAAATGTTAGGAAGAAAAAAACCCCCTGCCAATAAAAGTAGGCTACACTGTGGACACAAGTAGTCATGATAGTAAATACCCTCTCTGGCCAATTCAAGATTTGTATTGAAAGAAGAAACTGACCATCTCTATACATGTCAGAACAACTCCAGATATGCAGATGATACCACTCTAATGGCAGAAAGTGAAGAGGAACTAAAGAGCCTCTTGATGCGGATGAAGGAGGAGAGCAAAAAGTTGGCTTGAAACTCAACATTAAGAAAACTAAGATCATGGCATCCGGTCCTCTCACTTCCCGGCAAATAGATGGGGATGAAATGGAGGTAGTGACAGATTTTATTTTCCTGGGCTCCAAGATCACCGCAGATGGGGACTGCAGCCAAGAAATTAAAAGATGCTTGCTCCTGGGGAGGAAAGTTATGGCAAATCTAGACAGCACACTAAAAAGCAGAGACATCACCCTGCCGACAAAAGTGCGTATAGTCAAGGCTATGGTTTTCCCAGTTGCAATGTATGGTTGTGAAAACTGGACCATTAGGAAGGCTGAGCGCCGAAGAATTGAGGCCTTTGAATTGTGTGCTGGAGGAGACTCCTGCGAGTCCCTTGGACCGCAAGGCGATCAAACCGGTCAGTCCTAGAGATCAACCCTGACTGCTCTTTAGAAGGCCAGATCCTGAAGATGAAACTCAAATACTTTGGCTACCTAATGAGAAGGAAGGACTCCCTGGAGAAGAGCCTAATGCTGGGAACAATAGATGGCAAAAGAAGAAGGGGAGGGCAGAGAATGAGGTGGCTAGATGGCGTCACTGAAGCAGCTGGCATGAGCTTAAGTGGACTCCAGGGGATGGTGGACGACAGGTAGGTCTGGAGGAATGTTGTCCATGGGGTCATGATGGGTCGGACACGACTTCGCAACTAACAACAACAAATACATGTCAGCCCTAATTTAGACAACCATTAAGAGCACTAGATAGATGAAAGCCTGTGGCCTTAAAGACTTGTGTGCATCCTATGATGGGAGCAAGGCAGAGTGATCTCCACTGCTGCTTTGCCTTATGCCAGTGTATAAAGCATTGGACTGGGGAAGGAAAATAGGCCTGGATAAAGGCATCAGCATAAGCCCATACACCCTTTTTTCCCATCTTCAAGGCCTTGTTGTGACTATTGGGAGGCAGGCAACTGGCACAGTTCTGTCCATGCTGCCTGTCAAGGGGAGGGGGAGAACAATGACAATGACTCTGTTTACAAAGTCCCAGCTCCAAAATCATGGGATTAAGAAATTTATCAGATTATAAGAATCCTGCCAGGTGATGTCAGGAAGCGAGGGAATTGCACCCTAAATCAGGCAGTGTTTAAATTAGACAATGTTCAGTGTTGCCCACTTCAATTTTGAAATCCAGTCTCAATTTCCTCTAAATATCACTTTGTCTTTCAAATGAGGCATTTTGTTAGCTGCCAAAACAACAAACATGTTCTAATCTCTTGTACTGAAGTTATTTTGTTCTGTAATTAGCTTCTTCACTCTTTTCCTTTGTTATATGATGACATAGACTGTCTTTTGGGTTTCCTTTCACATGAAGTAAAATAGGAAATGGAAGTAAGAAAGCTAGCTTTTTAAATCTGATAAAACCTCAGTGGCAAAACTTTGTGTAAGTGGAACCTACTTTTACATCCTAAGCAAACTTGTTTAGTAATTCCTTGAAGTCAGTAACCTCTATTACTGTACATTATTATAAACTATGTGTCAGGATGTGTTCAATCATGAATAACATTGGAGCGGAGCTTTCCTTGGCTTTTGCCAAAAATACAAAACCCAATATTGTGTGCCCAAATCCTCCAAACCTTGCTAGGATGAAAATTGTATGTGCTGACTGCCTGCATGCTTCCAGGGAAAATCCTAAAAAGCAGAGAGCTGCATGCAAATACTATCAGTTAAGTTGGAATGCAAATTTGTGTGCTTGAAGATATGAGAACGTAAGAAGAGTCATGCTGAATCAGACCAGAGGGCCATTGTAGTCCAGCATTCCATACACACAAACCAGCTGCCCACGAGATCCTTCAAGCAGGATGGGTGCAAGGCCTCTTCCTGCACAGCAACTGGTGTATGCAGGCTGGAAAAGGAGCTAGCACATAGCCAGCAAGGCTAGTAGCCATGGATTCTCCCTCATGAAACTCTTCAATCCCTTTTTAAAGCCATCCAGATTGGCGGCTATCAACACTTCTTGTGACAGCAAATTCCATAGCTTAACTATATGTTATGTGAAAAAAGAACTTCCTTTTATCTGTCCTAAACCTCCCACCAGTCAGCTTCATGTGATGACCTCAGGTTCAAAAGTTATGGGAAACTGAGAAAAATGTCCCTCTCTTCTTCCTTCGTATCATGCATTATTTTGAACATCTCTATCATGCCTCTCCTTCCTTGCCTTTTTCTAAGTCAAACAGTCCCAGTTGTCACAAGGGAGCTGCTGCAGCCCCTAATCATTTTTGTTGTCCATCTCTGTAAATACATTTGTATTGTTACTAAAACCATGGCTACCCACCCTGCTAACCAAGTACTGAGGATGTGCCCTGGAAATAGGCAGACATAAATCTCAACATACAGTAACTATTCAAACTCAATGGGCAAACTGAATGCCACTTAACTCAAAATCAGTAAGTTTATACTTACTGGGTGGAATCTAGCTAACCTCTCCTGCTACTCGTAATAGAATGGTTTCCATCAGTGAAATGGGAAGTGGGAAATTCCCCATCTCCCTGCAGCTTCCCATTCAACGTCAAATCTGTTCCAGACAGTTGGCAGACACACTGGAGGGGGTGGAGGCAACAAAGAGGAAGGTAAGGTCTTCTTGCATATGCAAACGTCCATTCATACACCACTGGATTTCACCTTGTTGTCACTTAGTTTCAATACCTACTTGTCTAAACATTCTATCTTCTCCCATCTGTTCAGATTTAAAGATGTGGGACACAGTCCATCCAAAGTAAAGCATATTTGTATATTCATTTATTTGAAATGGGCATTTCTCCCCTCAACATTATGGAAAATAGAAGTGCTCAATTTCAGCTTGATTTGTACCTCTGTTTTTAATTTTAGCCATTTGACTACCTTCTGAGAAAAGTGAAAAAACAATTTTTAAATTCTTTTTGTTGATCAGTATTTGGAGTGAATTAACATTATGAATAATTCAGATTTTGGTCATAATTCAGCACAGAATTTGGCATATTTATGTTCACTGAAAAGTTTCAATGGAAACTCTACTGGTTTCTCATCAGGTCTGCTTGTGCAGGCCTTCAAGCCCAATTACCAAGATGTCTGAGAACTGGTGAGTGGTGGCCAGCACAATCCAAAGTCACTGCCTGTAATCCTCAGAACTTGGGAGGGTAATGGGCATCCTATTGAGAGCAGAAGGAACACAAAGGGGAGGCTTGTCCCCACACCCCTCCCATTCTGCAAAAGGCTTAGACAGCCTATTTGGCTGTCTTTTATCTCAGCATGCAAGAAGGTCAGACTGAATTGATGCCAGGATATTACATATTGGGATGAAGCACCTCTCCTCCCCTTCCTGCCCCCTGAAACACCCTCATATCTCTTCTGACCCTGGAGTAGCAACTGGCATGGTTCCTTCCATGCCAGCTGCAAGGTAGAGGAGGGTGCACCAATGTTAGATTTCCAGCCTTGAACTTGGAGGATGTTTTCAAGGTCAAATCTGGGACAGATCCCTCTCTAGCTGCCATAGAATTGTACCCTAAGTGTCTAGGTCACTAATTCTTCAATCTGGCTGCATAAAATGTGAACGCTGCAATCAAAAGAGAGCATTCAACATTATTCTGTGTTTAATGTTAATTATAAGTATATATGGAACAAATAGGCTGGATAAAATGACAGCCCATCAGTTGTGTGGTGTGAGACTTGCCTGCTTACACGTTACTCTGCACGACCTATGAAGGAACAAGTATTGGGTTGTGTGGTAAAGAAGAGGCAGTGGGTGGGTAGTAGCCTTACCTGTGCATGGCAACCTACTGGATTTTAAACTAATGGACTGTTATGTGCAAACAGCCTTGTTGCACCTAAGTGGAAATATACCTGCACAAAGGACTTCTGCCTGTATAATGGGACTTTCCCACCCGTTCTTCTCCCCTGAAATTCCCCTTAATGCCCCCGCAAATCTGCTCCAGCAAGCAGAAATTTTGGCAAAATATTAATACTTAAAATTATATTTGCTAACCTCACTAAACTTACTATTCTCATTGAGCATAGAGAGGCTTATTTATGAATAAATGTGCATAGAAGTGGACTTTTGACAGGTATAGTATGATTCACTGAAAACTGAAGTCCTTTGATACCCAAGTAACTTATTTTGATTAAATCCTTGTATATAATTCCTGCTAAAATAAAACATTTTTGATACAAAACATTTGCTTATACTTGACTCTACAAATGTATTGCCACCATTTTTCACCTTTTTTCCATCTTCCTTAAACCTGTAAATTGCACATGCACAGTCTGTTTTTCTAGTTCATTTATTAAATTTTGTTGAAGAACATATGGACACCCTCTGGTTTCCTACCTTAATTGTTTTGCTACCTACTGAGCAATAATAATTCAGTGAAGAAATAAGTAGCTGGCATACCACCTGTTTCTATTAAGATGTTTGGGGAATAAAACTTAGTTTGAACCAGTGCTCAGCATCAAAACCTCTTCTGTATCTTCTCAATCAACCCTGGAAGATGTAAAATAAAGAAGACATGTAAAGATATCATTTCCTACACATACAATAACCCAGCTCAGACCCACAAAAAGGAATTCAGATGCAGGAATTCTAGGTCAATGAGTAGAACTTTCTGGCAAGTTTGAGCTTCCTCCTGTAGACCCTCTCCTCCCACTTCATTTTCCATATTTGTGGGTGCTGGAGGCAATACCCAAAAATCAGAATGATGGCAGCAGAGACAGTTTTTTGGCTCCTAGTCATTCTGTGAATTTTGCAGCTGAACATGTTAACTAAATCTGATGATATGCATGACACCAAGTGGCACACTCAGGTGAGCAGTGGTGGCAAGCAGCAGTGCTCATGGATACTATCTACTTCCTGTTCAGCAGAATTCTCTTGCTGAGGACCAGCCACATGTCTGGGTGGTGTTTCTTGAGAATCCAAGTTTTGGTTGCATTAAGCTTGGGAAAAAAGCTTGTGAGGGCTGAAAATTTGCTTTCTTCCATATCAGGTTTCCCTAATTATTTTACTTTTAATATAAATGTATATAAATACATAAATAATATAAATGCTTATAAATTTGAAAGTTCTTTTATCTTTGTAAGTTGTTACAATGAAGAATTGAAGGTTATTGTTGACTACTAAAATAATGAAGAAATATACCATTTGAGTTGGTCAGTTATTAAAAATGGCTCTGTACAGTTGCTGTCATTGCAAAACTGTATAAAAATGCAGAAAACCAATTGCTTTAAATCAAGGCCAGTATTTAGGTCTTTCTACCAGCTGTACATAGGATAATCAAACCAACAGACGCCTTCATTATGAAAGAGGAAGAAGTGGTTTTGTACTACAGCTGCCCTATCTAAAAACTAAATTTACTCTGAGGAAACATATTATTTAAAATGAAGTATCATGATGATGAAGTTTCCTTTGGGGAGAGTTTTAAATAGGCTGATATGAATGAGTAAGAATCTTGAATAAATACTATGCATTGTTACTAAGAAAAGTGTTCTTGTTATGAACAATACATACTGAGTAAGATAGATTCTTCTTTGAATTACTGATTAGTCCAATAAAATATGTCATCTCACAGAGCAGCCACTTCTTTTATTGGCACAGTTTCTATGTTTTTAACAGCTGCGCAACAACCAGAATGCCAATAGTTTAAGCTAGAGAGATACAGCGATAGGAAATGCTTCATCTGTCAAAGCTTTTCACACAGGTTTTAAAGACAAAATTCTTACCAGAAAGCACCAGCACCAGCAACCATATGAGCTGAGGACCCTCTGTCTTTCTGTATTGCTTCTGGGATATCATGTACCTGCCTAGGTATTATCTAATGGGGATGCCCTCTTGATAGCAATGCATTTGCATGGTTGTTAATATCTGGCAACCTGAGATAGTGTTCTTCACACAGGGACCCTGACTTTGGAACTCTCTGCTCATGCATATAGAAGCAGTGCCAAAACTTATAGGCATTGGACCCCAGCTAAAGACCTGTTTGCTTACATAGGTAACAAATGCAGTTGATCGATCTGTTGCATCATTTTCCTCTATTTAATTATGCCTTTTATCAATATTGTATAGTTTTACTTTGTTTTATTCTTTGCACTCTGCTTTAGGATTCTTTTGTAATAAATAGGTGGTAAGAATATTTAAAATCCATCAATCTTGTTAATCCTGTTTCTCTAGGATTCCCTCTCAAGTGCCTTGCTCTACCATTCTGATGTATTGTTATAGTTTTCTAAAGCCACTGCCAGTTAGCCATCATTGTCTTGCTCAAGTTGAATGATTTCAGCTGGTTTTGGATAAATTAAAAAATGTGATGATGGCACCATGTGTTGCACTGTTGTGTGTTTACCATATTATATGTGCTTCCTGTGACTTGCACGTACAACACACCTGAAAGTGTTTATGGAATGAGAAAAGAGCTGAATAATAATCAGAGGCTGCCTAAGAGGCAGCAGGAAGTACCAAAATCCCTACTGGATTTAATGGCAAATGGTGCTAAACCTGTTATAGAGTAATCCTATGGTCCCTAGACAGCCTCTGGAGGATCACAGGATGATCTGAATTCCCAGCTCTGAGGTTGAATAATCACTCTAATGCCAGAACTGGGGAGCCACTCTCAGATACACAGGTTTTCAAATAAAAATAAGAAAGTTACCGTGTTTTTCCGTCTATAAGATGCCCCCATGTATAGGACGCTCCTCACTTTTCCTACCCATCTCCAACTAACAAGCCACTGCTGCTCGTGCATAGCTTCGCTGCCCCCCACCCACACCGCCCCCACCCATGTCGCTTTGCCGCCCCCGTGCACTGCCCCCCATGTACCAGTCTCCCCCCCCAGTGCTCCCACCCCCCCATGTATAATATGCACCTTCATTTTTAAGTAAATGTTTTAAAGAAAAAGTAGCATCTTATACACGGAAAATATGGTAATCTAACTATCTAGATACATTTTAGCTACTTAAGTAGAAGGTTGGCTTTCCAAACATTGCCAAACTCCTTGCAGAAAAGATAGGTAGGAGGAGGACATCTCTGGGTTCCCATCTTGATTGATCTAGGAAGAAAAGGTGCATACTTCTCCCAATTTATGGGAATTAAAAGACTAACTTCCTTACCAAGATGAAATACAGGTGACAGCAGTCACAGGGCACAATTCTATAATATCCTGCAGTTCCCAACATGCCCCAGTCTACATAAGTAGCTACAGGGATGCTGCAAGTTCTAGCACACCTTTCTGTCTAAACATACCTAGGCTTGTGCCTTTAGAAGTTGCATCCACTTTCTTAATGATCCTTGACTTATAATGCAAAAGTTCCAACCAGAAGGGTTATCGTTAAAAAAAAAAAAAAAAAAGCAGCAGAGGTTAACCTAAGTATGGGGCAGTCTGCATTATGACAAAGAGGAAATTATGGTGGCTTGTTAACCTCACAGCACATGAGGTAAACAACAACAGTACGTGAGTTATTAGAATCACTGCCCCCACAACCACGCCATGCCTTCCAAGGGACATTGTCCCAGCAGGGTAATTAGTGAAATCCAGCCGCCACATAACTGGTATGCATGGCAGGGTTAACTAGCACCATGTTGTTATTGGATTGTTCAGAAAGTAGGGTTCATCATATTTGTCCTTTGCATCCACTGGGTTAGATCCAGGCTTAATCATGCTGAGAGCAGACTCACTAAAGTCCCATTTATTAGTCCTGATTTACTTGTCCCATTGTTTTCAATAGTTTCACTCTAAGCCCAAATTAGTATGGATTCAAGCCTTTGTTCAAAGAGCAAGAAATATGCAGCTCAATCCAATGATTTTAATAGGCTTAGGAAGGTCCCCTTGCCCAGGATTGAGCTGTTAATTATAGGGATAAGCAATTTGTGGCATACAGGCTGAATGTAATGAGTGAAGGCTGACAACTTTCCTTTTAACATAGTTATCCCATCCTACTCCCATGCCTACCCTGGATCATCAGAACACCCACTCCCAGGCCTGGGAGGAGTCACATGTGTGACTGCTGAACAACTTTTGGCTTCTTAACCTAGAAGTAATAGTTTGTAGTTATAACTTTTAATATATATTTGTGGAAAATGCCCGAACTTTTGTTACAGGCTAGAGTAGGTGCTGACTGAAATGAATTTGGAACATGTTATTAGTTCTTACTTTCCTTAGGGCTCACTCCTATGGACTACATATTCACCACTCAGAAACCCCTAAACACAGGGGCTTCCAAGGTTGGGGGTGGTTCTCCAAGTCAGAACACTGTCTCTGACCTCAGAGGGATTTCCTGAACAAACCTATGGCCCCTGAAATTCTCACCCAGGAACCACAGGAATGCACTCCCAGTTATTGACTATGTTCAGACAGCATGATGACCCATCAACCCATTCTGGATAGCTAGCCAAAATGGTCCAAAACTATCTGATGATCTTCATAGCCAAGGAAAGACTAGAACCAAGATCTCAAATCCCAGCCTGAGGTACAGTAATATTGATCCACTACATGATATTAGTGTAAGGATTGCAGGAATTTATCATGTTGCAGCAAAATGAACAGTGTCTTGAAGATAAACAGATTCAGGGTGCAATCCCGTATATATTTAGCTAGAAAAACTTCTCCACAATTCCCAGTATTCCCCAGACAACCAGGATGATGGGAATTATTGGATTTTTTCGGTCTATATATGCATAGGACTGCACCTTTGTTGTGACATACATCTTGGGAAATGATTAGACCAAAATCAGTTTGTTAAATCTTTAAACGGGCACTGGCCTAAGCAGCCCAATAATTTGCTAAAAAGATGTTCATTTCCTTAGATAGGCCTTATTTCCAACAAATTGTGCATCTGAATCATCCAAATGAAACAATGCAAGGCATGCTTACTCAGAAGAAAGTTTTAGTGAGTCCGATGGGGCTTACTGCCAGTCAGGTAAAGGGAATGCAGCCTAGATATGTCAGTGAAATCCTATACAGAAGTCTCACTACATTCAATCGGGGGCTTACTCCCTAGTACAGCAGCTATAGAAGCACTCTGAACACTCTAATAACGTACAACGTAAACACTTGCTCCTTTTTGACATTACTATTATTGGTGGTAGTAGTAGTAATATTAAATACACTCGATCGAAAGCCTAGCTGTGCAGGGCCTGCCTTTTCTACGCGTTCCTTACAGAACTCATTGTTTTAGGCGCTCAACAAACAACAAATATTGTTATAATCAAGGAATACCTTGACGCTGCTGCTTATAAATGCTTCCACTGCTGGGAAAAGTTTGGTCTGTGATGCAGTCGTTAGGCAGCGTCCCCAGTGCAACCTTCGCGGCGAGAGATAAGGATGAAGAAAAATTAGGAACAGGGAAGCCCCACACCGACCCCCGCGCCGTGTGCGAAGTTGTCGGTCGCGGACGGCGAGGGTCACGTGCGCCAGGGTGGGCTGACGAGGCGGCGACTTCTTCCCGTCCCTTTCCTCGCCTGGGTTTCGGGACGCCCTCGTGAAACTCCGCCCCTGGATATGGGCGAGCGGACGAGGAAGAGGCAGAAGGAAAAAGAAAGGCAGGCGAAAGGAAACGTAGGGGGCTCCCTCAGCCTGCACTTTGCCTTGTCGTGAGTTCAGGAGCGATTTGCCTTCCGCCTGACGAGCAGCCAGATCGCCTCAGGCGCTGGCGAAGAGGAAGAGGTGACGGAGGGCGGCTGGCTGGCTGGCTGGCTGAAAGAGACCCGGGAGCCAGCAGCGTCGCCGCCGCCGCCGCCCTCCTCCTCCAATTCCTCCTCCCTCAGCGCCGCGGCCCAGTAGGAGGGACCCACAGGCAGAGCAACCAGCTAGGCTCTTTCCCGGGTAGGGGGGAGACTCGCTGCCTCAACCCCACCATGGCCACCAAGGTGAGGAGAAAGCGCCGCCGACCCCAGCGCACTGCTTCCCTGCTCCACACTCCGCCCCAGGTGGTCAGCTCCTGCTCTCGGAGCCGCTGCCTCTGGATCACCCCGCCGCCGCCCCGCTGTTTTGCCGTGCTTTTTAGAAAACGTCGGGCGCGATTCCGTCCAGGGTAGGGAGGTGGTCGGTAATTTTCGAGGGAACGGTTTGCAGGAGTAGGCAGGGGTCCTCCGCTGCTGGGAGAAAACTGGAGGGCGTGTTGGAGGGTCCGCCGTTGCGCACCAGCGTTGGGGGGCTCCAGTGCTGACTAGGGATGGGGTACGTTAGGACCGTGTCCGAAAGAACATTTGGCGCCTCTCCCTCAGTTGAACTTAGGAGACGAACCTGTGGCTTCACTTTGGTACGTTTTGTGGATTGTACCCTTGCAGACAAACAGGCACATGGGTTTGGGCCTTAGACATACTTTCCTTTCTGGGGAGGGAGGCAAGCAGGCAAAGGAGCTGGAAAGCAAACTTTTGACGCTTTCTAGAATGAGTTTCGCCCTACTACTGATATGTTCGTTAACTACTGGTAAATAGGAAAATAAACGATCACGTGATCAGAAAAACGCTGTGCTAAAAGTATTTCTTAAAGTATTTTCCCCAACCCTCCCTGTAGATTCGCCCTATTGTTCCGTGAGCTACCTTTCTCTACCTCTGTGTTTCAGAATAAGGTGTGATTACTTAAGAACATGCACTCCCACTTCTGTCCATTTAGCGTGTTTACATTTTGTATACACCACTTGCATACATCTCTCTCTACCTCTTTGTGGATGTCACATTGGGAGTATCTATTGTTTGTTGTAATTCTGAAAATTGCAGTCTGTCCATGCGAGGCCTATTTACTTACAGGTAAGTTCCATGGTCTTAAGTTAACCTTACTTGTCTGTAAGTGGGTTCACATGCCTTCCCTGAATTCTAGGAAGATATTACATGAATTTTGTTGGAAGAGTGATGAGAAGTGTCAGGGAGCAGCTGATCAGTACTAAAAAAAGTACAAGAGTTGTAGGAGTATAAAAAAAGCATAACCTGTGCTCTTATTGTAAAAGTAAATGTTTAAAACCTACACCTTCTTCCTTGTTCTTATATTTAGTTGTAGGAGTAAGCCATGAAACTGTCTTCCAATTTCAGCATTAACATACAACCTCTTTTTTCTTTTATCTCATGCAAATTATTTATCTCATGTAAACAGTGCTTGTTTACAACTAGTGTTTCCAAACATAGACAGAAATAAAAGAAAAGCATGTAACTTAGTCACTTAGTTTTCTGTCTTTTCCTGTGTCTGTTTTCGAATTGCATTTTAATACTTTAACATCATGTCTGAACTTAGCCATGCTTTCATGCTTTTCTCTATCTGGTAAAAGCTAGATACATTAAAAAAAACAAAATTAAATTCTTAATCTTGTTTTCAGCCTTTTCAGAAACAAAAAAGTAGCCACTCAGTAAAATTAATTGTAACTTATTAATATTATACATCATTTGTGAAACATCTACGCTGCATAAAAGGCTTTAATGTCTTCATTACATTTCCTCTTGCAAATTCCTCATAGCTTTTTTTCCCATTTATAGATGTGTTATAGCTTGTCAGGGTAAAACTGAATCTGCACTCTCATGTGTTTGGACATAGCTCTTAAAGTGAGCTGCAGTGAGCCTTGGGTTCACACACAGTTCTACTCACTGCCACTGTGGTTGTGAGGAAATCAGAAGCTTTTGTGTTAGATTAAGTCAGATTAGTGCTATATCAGAACCCTAAATTGTGGTCAATCCTAGCTGTAGTTACTGGAAGTTAACTAGCTTTGTAAATCATGGTTTGAAGTTGGCTTATTTCCACTAAGTATAGTTAAGGTTAACCACAGTTTGCTGTGTTCAAACAAACTGGATAATGCAAAATGCAGGTAAAAAATTCTAAACTTCACAGCCACCCTGAAGAGAGAAGGAGTAATGTGCAGTCTAAAGGATTGCTGTGGTTTATTCTTGTCATGCTACCAAACTCGGCCTCATTCCTATTCTTGAATATCGTACTAGTTCAGGGAGAATTCCCAAGAAAATGCCTTCTGCTCATGTAATCGTTTTTAGATAATTGAGTAATCTAATCAGTTTCTTCAAAACTGGATCAAGTTCTTTGTAGTTATCCTTTATTTTTCAGTACTCAGCATTCAAACAGGAAAAGGGAAAAAATGAGTTCCAGTTTTCAAAAAAATTAATCGCAAAGCACATATGCTGAGTAATACTCTGACCTCATCTGGAGCTATAGATAGCTTTTTTTCCCTTTGTAGTATCTTTATAATAACCCAGGAAGTAATATTGAAACTCCGTCAGTATGAGTTTACATTTAAAGGTATATGGTTAAACATCCTTTGTTTTATTTTCTGTTTTATTTTATTTAGCTTGGAATATGCAGTTACTGAGTTTAGAAACAATTGTGAGTAGCCCTGTGGAAATCAGAGTTATTTTTCTTTTG
Organism: Varanus komodoensis; assembly: GCF_004798865.1. Lineage (NCBI taxonomy): Eukaryota > Metazoa > Chordata > Lepidosauria > Squamata > Varanidae > Varanus > Varanus komodoensis. The sequence goes on along the minus strand of NW_025335268.1, from coordinate 35,275,923 downwards.
CTACTAAACTTTAATAGAAAATTGATCAGTGTGTGTTTACTTTGTTGCTTGTATTTTACATTGTTAGGACTGCTTTCCGTTCCTTCTCCTGAATTTATTTATAAAGTAAAAGTGTAATTTTTAAAAGTAGAATATTATTCAAACTAATAAAAATTTAAAACATCAATTAGAGTAACTTAGGTGGCTTTTAGCACCTTTTTAGTTGTGTATGCTTTTGTGTGAAATTAGTGAAATAGCATGGGTCCTTTAAAAAATAAAGGAAGAGAGATATCAGGAATGCAGCTTTTCTCCAATATTACCAATATTCTGTGAAATTTATTGTAGTTACTTTATTGGCCTACTTTAATCATTGAAGTAAGAATTTATGCAGGCCTTCACTAAAGCCATCAGTGGTGTCTACAAATACTTAATTTGCAGGAATTCTGATATGTGATAATGTATTCATTTTATTGGATGGGTGATACTTGAGTTGGACATGACAGTGAAGGTGAGAGAAAGGCAGGAACTCCTGAAAGTTAGTCCATATGCTCTTGGGCATTGCAGTGGCTATACAAAAATGCTCACACACATTGACTGGGCTCACATGCCATTACTGTGGTGGGTTATGATCCATGTTTTTTCCAGAGTGGCTTGTTGTCTTTTCTAAACTGGCCGGAATGGCTTGTTTATAGTTTACAACCATGCTACCAGGTTCAGACAATTCAACAAGCTACTCTGAAACAAATATGGCACATAGTCCCCCATATATTACTTTGTTGAGTGAATTAGAATTATTGTGTACTCATCCACCAAAGAGGTGGCTTTCAGGGGAATGGAGAAAAATGTAGAATAAATTTGGATCAGAAGCCAAAATTTGAGGTGTGCTCTGTGCCATTCTTACCCTGGATAGTGACATGAAGATGAGGATAGATAGCTTGCCTGTTGCTTTGAGCTCAGCCATTCGGTAGTGCAGAGGCAGAGTACTGGAAGTTGAATCAGATATACAAAATTCACGTCTGTTATTCATATACTATTTCATTTGCTTAGATTGTTTCACCAAATGTTTAATGGATATTGTGAATTAAGTTTAACTGGTTTATAAATTGATTATCAGTGGAAATATAGAAAGAAAATGCCATTTTGTTAATTATATATATGGTTTTTGGAAAATATTTAAAGGCATTGCTGGTTTTTAATGTCTTACAGTATAGTGTTCCATTGACATCATTTTGCCATGGAATTCCATTTATAAAGCATTTTTAATACCATGGTATAATGTGAATTTCCTTTTGTCAACTGTTGGAAGCCAAACCTGAAGATTTTCAGCTTAGATAGTAGCAGAAACAGAGTCAAATTGCTGTTTCTCTCTGTTTGGAATAGGCCCCTGTACTATGTTCAAAGGAAGTGAAGGGTCATTGTTTCAATGCCAGACAAATGCAGCTTCATTCTGTAAACAAATACGCTTGTGACGTCTTTTAGTTGACTAGCATTCTAGATGAAATTGCCCTGTGAATGGTAGGCCAAAAATATTTCTGAGGGTCTAGGGAACATTCATGAATAATAAAAGGTGAGATCTCACATTAGAACCAGCTGTGTGTCAGTGTGCTATTTTGAAAAATTGTTAATGGGCCGAAAGTTACATGGAATCCAATAGCAGCACAGTCAGACTCAAATCACTTTGAAAGCTTACAATAAGCAACCATCTTCTAGCTTCTCCTGAGGCACTGCATTCTAGTGGTTAGAGTGGGACATGGAAAATCCTGGTTCTAATCTTCACTTGGTCATGAAGCTTACTAGGCAACTTTAGGCCAGTCAAGGATGCTCTGCCTTACCTACCTCAAAGGGTGGTTGTTGTAAGGAAAAATTGAGGAAGAGAACCTTGTAAACCACTCTGAATTCCCTGCAAAAGGAAGAAGGGCAGAGTATAAATGTACTGCAATAATAATAGGCACAGGCCTGTTGATGATGCTGAAAAGTAAAGGTGAAAACCATCATCTACATATAGCAGGGGTCCTCAAACTTTTTGAACGGGGCCAGTTGAAAGGTGCCAGTGATGGGTGCAGGCCGCCAAGGTGGTGCGGGTTGGGGGGGGGGGGCATGCTTGCACAGAGATCATTCTCTCCAAAACGATCTTGCGAGCAAGCCGGCACCTTGCCCAGCAGCAGCTTTCTCGCAAGGAGATACTTTTCTCTGAGCAAGTCCAAAACTATCTCCTTGTGAGCATGGTGAGCTATGGCGGGCCGGATAAATGGGCATGGCAGGCTGGATCCAGCCCGCAGGCTGTAGTTTGGGGACCCATGATCTATAAGGATATCCAGTATTTAGAGGAAGAGTATTTTTGTTTCACCTTTCCTTCAGGGATGTTCTAGCCACTATCCCATGCTTGCTTATATTTTTATAGGTCTTATTTTGTCTTTATTGAATGCTTAAGAGTACCAGCTATGCTAGTAATGTATTTGTAGAGACAACAGTAATATACCTTCAGCATGCCCATAAATATGGCTTCAACTACATGGAAATATATTCTTGTGGCAATTAATCTGTTTCTAGTATTGTGAACATTGCTGTTGGGAAGTTGTGATTGTATCCATCATGCGTTATTGATTTTGGTGTAAATGCATTTCAGGCAACTTCAGGAATTGTATCCTTTAGAGAAGATTTTATTTCTGAATGGCAGTTGTTGTCAAATCATATTCAATTTATGGAAGCCTTGTGAATGAAAGCACTCCAAAATGTCCTAATCCATTACATCCCTATTTAGCTGTTCTAAATTCATGGTTGTGACTTCCTTTATGGAGTCAATCCATCTTTTATGTCTGAACTAGTCACAGCATAATGCCATTTTTAAAACATTTTTTTCAATGTTACCCAAATCTTTCCAGTATTATGTTTGGCATGTCACTGGTAATAGATGAACAGTAATCCTGTGGCCCCAAACAACACCTGAGGTGCTATAGGATAATGCAGAGTTCGTCTACAATGCCTGTAGATAGAACTATGAGCAAAGAGGAGGAGATGTTGTGGGGCTTCCTTCCCTTACCCCTTGTTAGTTGCGCAGATGATAGGTGGAAAGAGGCAAACTCAGAGACTCTGTCACTTGAAAGTATAACTCATAGGATTGTGTCCTAATGGAATTCACAAAATATTATAATAGTTTTAGGTTCTCTTCTTTTGTGACTAGACTAGCTACCCCTCTGGAATAAGCTATTCACAGGAACATGAAGCTTGTGGTCTGATTATAGGTTACTGTAATGTGAATTCCCTTGGTTAACCCTGCATGTAGTAGATGGAAGGATAGACCTGTACTAATGCAGAGACATAGACTAATACTTTTAGTAATACCAACCTTACTCCATCTTGATAGTCCAAACAGACCTTAACTCACAGGGCAAGCCTACATATGAAAACATTTTAATTATTGGAAGCTTTACTATGCATCACTTATTTGCTTGTATGAAGTTAATAGTTTTCAAATGATAAGCTCCAGAATAGCATATCCCAGCCATTTCACAGACACCTTCTGGGGGAGAGACAGTTGCACGCAATTTTGGGCCCCAAAGTGTGATTTGGAGAGATTTTAACAGATTCTGCATTTAGAAAACATACTTGTTGACTAAGAGCTTGAGTTAAAAGAATCATAATGCTGAACAGAATTTACACTTTGTCGTTATCACATATCAGTTGCAGTTGCACTAGCTGCTATTGTAGTAAACACAGCTACCAGAAACTTTGCCGTGTTCTGTTCATTTACCTGTTTAGCTCAAAAATGTGATCTCATATTCCTTCAATTTATTTTTATACTCAGAGTATTCTAGTCAGATAGTGTCCCATTAGTCAGTGTTGTTGGCTCAGAATATGGTTATATCTTCATCGTTTTCTTCTCACAGCTCTCTTCACCACTACCCTTGTCCTTGTCCCTGCCAAATGCTCGAAATGATATATTTTTTTCAAATGGTAAGCACCAGAAAACACTATCTTTGGAAGATTCTCAAAGGGGAATTTTTTCTTTTAGATTCCAAGTCTCCTTAACATTCCTCCACACTGCTAGTGTCTAATATATCTAAAGAATTGGCAGTGATTCTTATATGGAAATGCAGTGCTTGTCTATTGAGAAGTAAGTTCTGTTGATTTCAGTGGGGCTTAGTCTCAAATGTGTATAGGACTAGACTGTTAATCAACTTTTTCTTTAGTATACATGTGTATCACAAGTGCCCATAGTGTTTAATTTATAAAACACTGCCTGAAAGTCATAGCCTCTTTGACTTGGAAATTCAACTGCTTTATCCCATAAATTATGGAAGGTAAATGGTTGCTCGGTGAGGGAAAAGCAAGTGGCATATTGTTAGAAGTTTTTTATCCCAAGACTAAGGCATACCTCAAATGGAAGTTTTGGGTGGAGATTAAACTCTGATTAAAATTAAACTCTGAGCCAACCCTTTCCATACAGTTGCTAAAATGAGAATGTTGGAAAACAAGATGTATATTTCTTTTCTAGAAGCCTTAGCTCTGCTGAAGTTCTATTTAGTAACGAGTTAATATGATAGCTTTATTTTGCCCAAATATATTGTGTACCCTGGAACCTGCCCATTCCATCTTTGAAATAATCATCTCCTAGAAAATGTAATTCATAATTAATATTGTTAAGGTTAAATGGTAGAACTAAAGGAAGAGTTTATATGAATAGTCTAGATGGCCAAAGGTACATTGCATTGCAGAAAACTTTGACCAAACATCTTGCTTTGATTTAAAGGTTTACATTGAAGCTGTTTCATTAAAGAAATAAAATCTTTTAAATAGGTTTGTGCTGTTAAGTTAGTTTGGAGCTTTGCATTATAATCAATTATATGTATGTAGCAACATAGAGAATGTACAGGAGAGAAACAAGAAATGTGGGGCAGAAGGTAATATATCAAAGCCACCTTCAGCTCACCTGAAAATGTGACATGTTAGTGTCTATCACTGGTGGGAATATTTATTTTTTGTATCCCGTCCTTCCGCATAAGTGCTCAGGACAGCTTACATAGTATAAAATTAAAATAATACAATAATAAACTACAATTATTAAACGCATATAAACTGAACATTATCAACTAAAAGGAAAAGGAAGAAAAAAATAGAAAATGCGACTGTGAGAACAGGATATAAAACAATCTTAAAACATGTAAAACCCTTGATTATAAAAATGATGGTTAAATAAAAAGTTCTTTTTATATCACCAGCAGACTTATCCCTCTGGAGCTTATAACAGGCCACAGGGATGAACATGCTGCTCTCTAGTGGAGGTGCCCTGCTGCCACATCCTAACCCCCATCAGGCAGCTATTACATGAGTGTTCAAGAGTACTCTGCCTACTAAATAATCAAATGGTTTATTATATTCCTCTCTTTTGCTAAAGGACAGGCCACCTTAAGTTTAACTTCTGTAGGAAAGTGCTAGTTCTAACAGTACTCAGATTTCCTCTGTGACAAATTGTCTTTACTAAAAGAGAGACTAACGTAGGATTGAGTATACAATTGGACAACCTGCTTTTCCTTTCTTTTAATGGAGGCAGTCTTGGACTTTAACTTTGTGGTTTAACTTGGTTTGTAGTTGTGGTTCTTAATATTCTAAAAGGTAATGAGTTAGCATGTTAGATTGGAGCATACTGTTAGATGGGAAAAGTCCACTTCAGATCTCTGGGTTACTTTGGAAGAGTTGCTATTTTGTTATTTTATTTATTTATTTATTTATTTATTAAAACATTTTATGCCGCCCCATTCGCCGAAGCCTCGGGGCGGCTTACAACAATAAATTACAATGAATATGAACATTAAAAATCCAAAAAATACAATATAACTTATCAGATGAGAGTTATTGTAGCACTGAAATGGCCTTCTCCAACCTATGGCCAACCTCCAACCTATGACTCTCTTGGACTACAACTCCTATGCCTAGCTAGCATGGTCAGTATGAGTAGAAGCTATAGTCCAACATAACTGGAGAACACCAGGTAGGAGAAACCTGAAGTATAATATCATTAACTGTCTTAGAGGACAGGTGGATACAAACATAATGAAATGGAATATTGAGTTCTTCCAGGTGAGGTTGGGGGGTCACCCAGAATTTGGCTCTGTTCTGATTATATAGAAAGCATGGGGCAGACTGCTGTGGGCGATGAGATAGCAAGGAATCGGTAGACAAAATAATACTTGTCTACCACATGTAATAGAATTATTAAATGTAATAGAAAATCCAATAGAAAAATATTAAATACCTTGAAAACATACCTTAAAAGCAGTAAATACCTTAAAAGCAGTAAAACAGAATAGTGTCATGACTGAGTATAAACCAGGAAATGCTTAAGTGAAGACATGCATTTTCAAGAGATGTTTGAAGCTCACTGCAGTCTCCACCTATCAACCTCACATGGGAGAGTGGGTCCAGAGGGTGAGTGCCCATACTGAGAAGACCTGTTTATGTGCTCTTGGTCATAGAATGACCAATAAAGCCTCCTTGAAAGATCTCAGAAATTCATTTGGTGTTTATAGGGGAAGTTCATTAGTTTGTTAATTCAAAAGAGACCACAACTCAGTGGTAAAGCACATACTTTGTGTGGAAAAGGTTCCACGATTAGTCTCCAACTTTTCTCCTGAAGAACTGTGGTACTGAACAATCTGAAGATATTTCCATAGTTACAGAGGAATGTCTTAACATGAATTGATTTCAGACAATACAAAAACAATCTTCCTGGAACAGGAAAACATGACTTAAGCTGCAGTTGTGCTTTGTTCTGGCCAGATGGTAGGTTTTTTTCAGTTATAGAACTCACAATGGGTGAACCCTTACCCCAACATTGATGTTTAATAGGCTTAGGAAAAAATTACTTTCACAATGAGAATATAAATTCTCCACCGTCTGAAATGCCTCTTGGTCAAAATATGTGATATTGATGGGCTTGAGTTCTAGGCTCATAGGAAGAGAATGAATTTCAATAGAGGCAAATGCCGAGTTCTGCACCTACAGAAAATGGAACCAAATGCATGCTTACAGAATGGGAAATATCTGGCTGAATGGTTCTAAAAGTGAGAAGCAACTTGGAGTTCTTGTAAATCACAAGCTGAACATGAGCTGACAATGTGATGTGCCTGCAAAAAAAGCAAATACTATTTTGGGCTGCATTAGTAGAAGTATAGCTTGCATACCATGTGAGGTACTGGTTCCCTTTGATTAAGTACTAGTTAAGCCCCATCTTGAGTATCATGTCCAGTTCTGGTCACCACACTTCAGGAAGGATGTAGATAAGCTTGAGGGGATTCAGAGGAAAGGTACGAAGATGATGAGGGGTCTGGAAACAGCCCTATGAGGAAATACTGAAGGAACTGGGTGTTCTGCCTGGAGAAGAGAAGACTGAGGAGAGCTATGATAGCACTTTTTAAATACTTGAAAGACTGTCACATAGAGGAGGGCCAGGTTCTCATTTCAGTCATGCCTAAGAAGAGGACACAGAATAACAGGTTCATGTTACAGGAGTCCAAATTTTAGCTGAATGTAAGGAAGAACATCCTGACAGCTAGAGCAGTACAGCAATGGAACCAATGAGCTAGGGAGGTCATGAACTCTCCGACATTGAAGACATTCACAATGCAGTTGGACAGCCATTTATCATAGATGCTTTAACTTGGATTCCTACATTTAGTAGGGGGTTGGACTTGATGATCTTATAGGCCCCCACCAGCTCTACTCTTCTATGATGATGAGAATCTAACAAGGGCTGGAGACCTTTCCCTTTTCAAATCATAATCAACACATGCAGTGGTAACAGGGAGTCATAATGATGCTTATGATAGACCTTATCAGCTAGGAACCAATACATATTTTATGTATTTATTGCATATCTCTGCTACTCAGTAGCCAAAATTCTCTGAGCAGTAGACAGAGATTGAAACCATAAAATACAACAAGATGAAACATGATCTAAAGTATTTAAAAGTTTAAAATGGAATAAGTTCAAATCTAAGAACAGCAGCAGCAACCCAGAGTCAGCCAACAACAATATAAAGGTCTAAAGTGCAATACCATTTTACAGTGCAATAGCATTTTAAAAACAAAACCCTGGGAAAACACAAAGGTCTTCACCTGGCACTAAAATGGTCACAGTGTAGCTGTCAGGTGAACCACTCTGTAAAGGACATTTACGTATAGGACCCCACTACTGAAAAGGCCCTCTTCTTTGTTGGGAGCACATGGAGGAGGGACTCAGAAGGCAGTCTTAGAGTATATATGGGAGGCGATGATCCTTCAAGTAGCCTTGCCCCAAGTTTACAGCAGTATACTTGGTGACAAAAGCCACAGGAAATGTAGTTTGACCTATGGTAATATGGCTTTGGAATGCTTTGCTGGAGAGGATTGGCTTGGACCTATTATGGTTGTTATCCAGCATGAGGTGAAGACTTTTAATATATTTTTATTGGTTGAAGGTATGCATCTTATAGAAAGGAAACCGTCTTATATCAAGTTAGACTTTTTCTCCATCTAGTTCAGTGTTGTATATAAACTGAAAGCAGCTTTTCGGGGTTTTAAGAGTCTCCCTGAGCCTTGCCTAGAGATGCTTGGAATTAAACCTGGGCTGTTCTGCTCTACCACTGAGTTCTGGCATCTGTGAAATACCTGGAATTTTAACATAATAATGCCTATTGCCACACTGGTTGCTGCCACTACAGCTCAATGTACCATATAATCTAGTGAATCATTCTGGTTGTTTTGGTTTATATTTATTTATTTTAAAATTTTCTATATCATGTTATATTTTCAAAAAATCTCAAGACCGTGTACAAAAGAAGTATCATCATTGGTAGTCTCATCATATTACAAAGTGTGATTGTTTTCTAGCTTTTCATAGTCATGGAGGTTTATCATTCCTTAAAATTTTAATAGTTTATATACTTACTATTCTGGTAGCCTAGCATTTCCATAGATGTAGTTTGATGTTTTGGCCTTAATTGAAATAACAAATTCTTTCCTTTTTGTTTTAAAGAAACTACTGCAAAGTAAGGGTACGGTAGGCCAGAAGCTTTTAAAAATTTCTTTCAAGTTAGTTAGATTCAATAGCTCCTTGTCTCGCTCTCCTGAATTTTAGTGTAAATGCAACAAAAACTAACAAAAATCCATATTCTAGGAATCAAACTAGATAGCTGTACACTGAAATCCTTGTACACTTTTGTGCATTTGTTTATTTCTTTAGAAATCTTGTTTTTTTAAAGCTACATTTGCATCCTTACTTATGTGAGGAAATGATACTGCATGATATATTTAACTTTGATTATCAAAATATATTTCAGAACATGTATTTATATCTGCTAGTTTTAGTTATTTTGAGGAGAAAGGTACTGCATCATGTCCTGAAGTAAAATGTACCAAATTTTATATGGTGAATTTGGCAAATAACAGTTGACTGTACCACTGAATGATTTATAGCAACTGCCATGTAAGAAGAAACAGGAAGTGATGGGAGACAGGCAAAAATGTCTGGCACCTATCTGCTTCTATTCCGGCTGTACTCCTCTTGCTTTGTTAGGTGAGGACTTCAATTTAAGTGAAACATATTTGGATTAGTACTTGGGTGGAACCTATTTGATTTACCACATACAACATTTCCTGCATAAAGTTCATTCTAAGAAAGTACTGTTTTTGACATTAGTAAATTTAAGGCAAGGTCTTCAAATACACATTTAAGCAACTTAAAAATAGAAGAAGAAATTAGGGAGCTGGGACAAATAGAAAGCAAGAAAAGCTGTTATATATTACTAATCCTGGATCCAGGCAAAAATATTCAAAGCAATTCCATATCCCTACTAAATTCCTCCATAATGTGATATTGGCAAAGGAACTGCTTATCAGTGTATTCTTTCTCTAAGTGGTATAAGCTATAATAGCTATCTCAATTTGCTCAGTAAAGGGCTTATAACTTTCTCGAAAAGCTTTGAACGTTACTGTAGTTGGTATTTTAAATATCAAAGAAGGCTTGCCTATATGCGTTTCTGCAATTATTATGTGGCTAGTTAGAAGCCTTTGGTGAGTTCTCATGTCACATTGAGCATAAGCCATCATGGGATGATTGCTTGCTTCTTAACCTGTTTTACCGCTCGGTCCCCCCCCCCCCCAAGGCCTTCCATCAGCTCCTGATATATCTTTTTGGTACCTTTGTGGCAGAACTCTTTATTTTCTGTGTCAGGATATTTGCAGTTGGCTTGTTAGAGTTGTTAGTACTGATAGAAACTTCCCCTTCCCGCCATCAGCTGTCCAAATAAAAATGGATTTTCTGAGCCTATATGAATATGGTAACATGTTTCTAATCAAAGTCACTGACAGGTGTAAAAAAGCACAACATTGTGCCTATTTTGCCCAGCCCAGGGGTCGGCAACCCGCGGCTCTGGAGCCGCACGTGGCTCTTGAACTCCTCTGTTGCGGCTCCGTTTGCTCAAAACGTGCTGGCACGGCCGCTGATCTGCTGGAAGCTCCACTCAGCACTAGCTAGTTAAGTAAATCAGCTAGTTAAGTAAATCGCTACATTCCTCTGCTAAACAAGCTTCCTGCAGGCTCTCATGTTACATGAAACTGCTGAAAAGATTCTCTTTGTCCCAATGTAATCTCCTTCATCTGAATGGTAAAAGCTGCGCTTGGGACCTGTCACAATTCACAGCACTTGACTGTTTATCTGCTAATCAGTCACTAAACACACCTATATCTCCTATATCTGCGGATCCGCACCAATTTACTGAGCTCCCTCCCACCATAGGCCAACCATGAATAAATTGAAGAAAAGAAAAGTTTCTGAAGAAAACCAAACGTTTAATGATACATGGGTATATTCATTTGCTTTTACCACTTACGAACTTATGGGGGTTTGCTGTTTAATGCATGCAGCCCTTTAGCACTGACTTTGACTCTTCAGGAAGCTGTTCTCCTATTCAAAATATATGAAAGGAGTCCTACTAGTTTATAATGTAAGATTAAAAATAACAGTTTTTAGTGATTGAAAAAGAGCTGCAGCCAAATCATAATGAAGATATACATAGCATTAAGGTAAAAAAAAATGATATATGCTGTGTTATCTTCATTTTAGATGTCAAAAGGTTTTGCGGCTCCCATTGTTTTCTTTTGTGTGGGAAATGGGTCCAAATGGCTCTCTGAGTGTTAAAGGTTGCCGACCCCTGGCCTAGCCTGTCAATATCCCCGCTCTTGTCAGTGTCCGTATCAGTTTCATCCTCCTTTCAAAGCTTGCTAAACTAGTGTGCCCCTTAAAAACAGTTGTTTCATGTACTACCTATCACACCTGCCCAAAAAACCCCTTCTGCTGCAACTGCCAGCTACTTTTAACTTTTGGTGTTTGTTGCTTCCCTTCACTGGACTGTACTATTAGCATTCAAACATGTATGTAGATTATAGAGCAGTGATGATGATCAACAGATATGCACACATTTCAAAGCAGAGCATGTCTGAAATTGGCAAATACATGCAAATTTCATGGCAGAACAGTAAAACAGAGGGGAAACTTACACGAATTGCATAGCTGCAGATGCACATGTTTGTGTAACACCCCC
>NW_025335268.1:35101018-35264265 GCF_004798865.1 Varanus komodoensis | reverse complement strand
GGGGGTGTTAAGGAGGATGGCAGCAGCTCCAGTAAGATAACAGGGAGCAACACGGGTTTTCACCACTTTTGCCCGATGGGTCTCTAATTTGTTCCCAACAATCCGCAGTAAAGCTGTGTTAGAGTGGTAGAAAGTCAAGCAATAGGAAAGATATTATCTAAAAAATGCTGCAATATACCTATGTACTTTCAACACAGATAATACTATTTCATTTAATGAATATAAAACAATAATAAACAACATATCAATAAACAGAGAACAGTGACTTATTATCTTGTAGTTTTTATAAAAAAGATGAAGGCAGGATATATTTTTATAAATAATAAAATATAAAGCCTCAGGTTTCTTATTCCTGTTTTTTGTTTGTGTAAATTAATTGGTCCCATAGGGAGAAAAGATATCTAATTGACTCCAGCTTCCCACCTGTGGTGCATAGTGAGTTGAGAACTGTGTCTGTGTATGTATACTGCAATGGGAAAACAATAACGTTCAAACCAAAACTAAAAGGGGAGCGTTAATATGGAAGTGAGAACTGTAAATATGGTTTAAGTTGTTTTTATCATGTAAATGGGAAAAAATAGTGGACTGTTGGCTAGGGTGAATAAATCTCAAGAAAAAATGTCCTTCCTATTTTTGTGTTCGTTCAATATATTGTGCTCATCTGCAGTTTAGAGAAGGATGTGGGGGAACAAATCATGAACCTACTGTTGTATGGCAGATAAAAACTCCTGGTGTTTAAGTATTATGTATTTGGCAGACCATAATGCAGGCATGGCCCATTGTTCAGGGCACAGTGTGAAATTCAAAATAGCGGGGCTATATAATTGTACAAAAGCATGCATATCACTGAAATGTAGTGATGTTTCCAGGCTTCAGTAGTTAGAGGGAAAAGCTTACAAGTGTACAGTATGGATAAGGGACTTAGATTAGATTACAATTTACAAGAAGCCTCTGTGGCATCTGAAGTTGAGAGCATTAATTTTTGTTGGATTAAATGCAAGCTTGAGATTTATTCATTTTATTTATGTTCTTTCTGCCAAAAAGGTACTCAAGGTAGCTAACAGTAAAAACTGAATTAAAACAAAAGCTTAATTAAAACATAGCATAAAAACAAATAAATTATGGACAGAAAACTCAACAGAGGAAATAGCAACACCATCCAGTTAAAAAACAACACAAACTTCCCAAGCAAACCAGTTTTCAGGCCCAGGATGTGCCTGAATTAAAAATATATTTGTCTGCTGGTGTAATGAGAACAAAGACGGAGCCATCTTAGCTTTATTTAGTGCTACTCAAATAGATCTACCTTCTGGGTTTGTATGCTATCCCTATTCTTCCTTTTTTACTTTTAGTTAACTGGCTTGTCATTTCATACACTCTGGGGAACATAGACTGTGGGGACTCGGAATGTTGCATTCAACCCAAGCATTTGAACTCTTGTTTAGAAACCTGCAAACAAAAAGACCAGTTTCCAAACTCCTGCATAGCATGAGATAAGGCGTACATGTGAGCTTGGGAGAAGGCTCAGGTTGTGCAGAACCAAACCATAGTTTAGCATATGTGAAACTCTCTCAAAATCCAACTATACCATTGCTGGAATAGCTTTTAGTACTATAAAGGAGCTGATCCCACCATGCAGGAGCAGTCAAGCTGTATAAACTACTTTGCTTGTTCAATTAATCACAACAAGCCAGAGTTTAAATAATGCTGTTCTGTGTGACTCAGGCCACAGTGCTTCTGGGACCACCACCACCATCCTCGTTATTACACTGCTAATCTACTCAGTCACATATGTTTTCTGGGCAGATTGTAAACATTTAATGAGCTTCACTTTTATGTTTTTGAGCCTCCAGAGGAAAATGTGTTTTGTCTTGCCAGGCTGGTCATTTAAAATAGCAAGTGTCCAGGGGAGTTGTATGTTTCTTTCTAGCAATATAGTTTGTGCAGAGCTTTTTCCTTGAGAATGTGGAATGTGGAAACTGCTTTTTCCTTGGGAATGTGGAGTTAGTAACTTCTGATTCTGGAGGGTTGCTTGATTGTGGAATTAAAATGTTACTGTATGTTATATTAATTTTTGAAGTCCAGCTTTTCAAAGTGTTAATTATAAAAAGTGATGTATCACCAGTTATGTTTTGACATTTCTTTAGACCCAATTTCCTGCTGCATTAACCAAAGACAGAATGTTGTAATTGATGCATAGTTTTTGCATACCTGCAGGCTCGGGTAATGTATGATTTTGCTGCTGAACCTGGAAACAATGAGTTAACTGTTAATGAAGGCGAGATCATCACAATTACTAATCGGGTAAGTTTTTATATGCTCAATGGAAATGGGAGTACCATGTTCTAACCCACTTCTAGGAATTTTGGTCAATATGCTGTTGCAGAACCTGCAAACCTATAGAAGTGCTGCTTATACATTCCCCCCTTCTAACTTGGAGACTAAGGGCAAACAATTTAAGTTGTAATAAGTGCAAGTCCATTTAACTTAAAGATAGTTGATTATTGTGATGCCTCTCTTTTTCTAGACCAAAAAGAAATTTCTCTGGATGGCTAGCTTAAACTGCTTTGAATTGCTCCTCAGTGTTGCAAATGTGTGTTCACAAATCAAATATGTATGAGTCATGTCTTAAAATATACTTTGAATTTTTTGCAGTTGCTTCTGAGGAAGTGGAAAGGATGGGGTTCTTAGGATTGTTAAGTGCTTTTTTACCTCATTACTGATACATTATTACTCTAATAATAAGTGATGAACATTAAATTAATATTGGTCTATAGGTTTCCACCAAATTTGCCAGTCAAAACGACTGTTTCTGCTGTAATTTCTGTTTAATATTTTGTGTGGCAAGGTTTTGAAACTTTATTGAACTATGAGTATAGTCTCTTCATAGAGCAGTCCAAGTTGGGTCTGTATATACTTACATATACAGCATGTGACACCGATCTTATACATGTTTACTCTTTTCTAAGTACACAAGCTTTGGATTGTAGGCTCCAGCTTCCTTGGGTTTCCATGGAGACAGTGTGGTGCAATGAAAGTGCTATTCAGATTAGGGAGCCCTGGATTCAAATTCCAACTCAAACATGACGTTGACTTTCCACATAATTTGACTCTGAAGGTTGTTGCAAAAATAAACTGAAAGAAGGGAGGGAAAAATGTGATGTTGAAGTTACAAATGAATATGCTAAACAGAAAGCAGAAATGTATTTCCTTAAAAACAAAGAAACTTACCTTTTTTAGTGTTAAAAATTTTAGCTATTAACATATGTTTTTATTATTATAGGATGTAGGTGGGGGCTGGCTGGAAGGGAAAAATAGTCAAGGAGAGCGAGGACTAGTCCCAACAGATTATGTTGAAGTAAGATAATAAATATTATTTTATTGTATTATAATTGCTACATATGTGGTACATAAGTAATTTTTCTTTCTTTATTATTAAATTTCTATCCTGCCCATTAGCCAGCATGAATACTTGCATGGGTGAATATATTACACTCTGTTTTGTAAGCCAATAAATGAGATACAACATTTCCCACTGTGCATTGGTTAAGGCAGTGGCATATGCAACTGTGATTTTCAGTATGTAACTCTTGCTTGGGATTTGTCATGTCATTCAAACATTTTTCCTGTATGTCTACCTACAAGTGGCCTGTGGTACACTAAAACCAAACCACAATTTATTAAGATTTTTAACTGTCAGAAATTATTCTTGCTGAAACAAAAGATGATAAGCAGTAGGGTTTGATCATCTCTTATTTGCACAGCACATACACATGGAAGTATCCCATAGGTCAAGGACAGATAACCAGGTTCACTCCAGATGTTTTAAATTACAACTTCCATAATACCTGATCACTGGCCATGCTGGCTGGGCTGATGGAGTTGTAATCCAAAATGTTTGGAAGGAACCAGATTTTCTGCCCTTGCCACAGAGTATAGCAGAACCCCCTTTCTCCCCCACTACACTGAACTACTTGCTGTTTTGCTCTCTTTGCTCAAGGAATCTGATGTCTGTGCCCACATTCTCTTGACTGACCAGAGCAGGGAGCACTGAATGGGGATGGGGGAATTGTATACAGGCCTCTCATTCCCTGCACTAGCTAGCTTAGTAAAGGCCTGGCTTGCTAAATGCATGATACAGGAGACAGGAAGAAACTGTGCTCCATTTTGCTTATGGGTGCTTTACTTATGGCAGAGATTGACATGGGCTTATAGTACGTAAATGGTCTCACATTTTGCTTTGTTTTTAAATAGAAATATTTTATGTGGAGACAATGTTTGTGTGAATTATTAAAAACAGAGATTCTCATCTGGGAAGTTAAACATACAGTCTTGGATTTTTGTATTGTTTGTCTACAGTTCAGAACTGTTTTTTCAGCAATGTTCTGTTTTTCAGATTGTACATGAAAGTGCCAAAGATGGAATTTCAGTGGCTGACCAAGCATGTTTTGACTGTTTCTCCCCAAATACTGCACAGGCTAATTTGCAAGCTGCAAAAAAGAGTAACCAAGTATGTATCTTCTCTGACATTCTTTTTTACAGCATGCTTTTCTTGAATGCCAGAAGTATGATGGATTCTAAAGCACAAAAGAAGCTTGTTGAAGTCTCTTGTAGTAAGTTATTAAAAAAAAAAAACAGAAAAGAGAATTGCTGCTGTTCAGTAACCCTTCTGAATATTAACTCGTTTCTTGGCAGTAGTTATAACAGAAATGGGGAGAAAGCAGTAAGTTCTGCTGATAAGAGCAAAACAACTACTCTGCTAGGTCAGATTAAAGAATGGCATTTTCATCTCTGGCCAGCTAAACCTAGGTGCATAATATATAATAATGAATTGTATAATTAGGAGTTGGTTACAACTGTGGCTACACAATAGAAATGACCATGCTGTAGCTGTGTTTATACCAATAAAGCATGTACATGGTGTGGTGCATCTGCAGCTCTTAACTCTTGGCAAGCAACAATAATGTAAAACTTTGCATGAGTGCTGCATGTGGTTTAGTAGTATAAGAGTCAGTTGCACTTAACTTTGTTATGAGATAAGGAGCTGAATTTAGCAAATACTTGGTAATGTTTGGGAAGGTTTAGTGAACTTTAGGAAGACGCTTCTCCCTAATGTGTATTGTTACCTGATCTTATTTTAACAGCATTTGCCACCGAATGTAATGCTAGGGTAGTATGGTGGTGCTAAATCTTTTAAATTTCTTGTTCTTATGGTGAAAACATCCAGTAAAATCAGCCAAGGCTTTATTACAGCCTAGCTGCAGTCCAGAAATAGAGAAGAAGGGGAGGCTGGGTATAGGTAAGGGTAGGGCTAGCTGGTGTGGCCCCACTCCAGGCTCTCATCTGCAAGGTATGTGAGTCCTAACAAAGGAAGTGGGGTTTAGAATTTTGAAGAACCTTGCATCGGCTCAGCCAGTGGATGATTTCAGTCAAAAGACTTGGCTGGTTATTTCAAATAAATAAGTTCTTCCTCTACCCATTTGCAGCCCTTCCCTGCTCATTCAGTTTGGTAATTTTCTATCCTCTCTGACAGTTCTGTGCAGCCCTGTACTTTTCCCTGTTGAACTTTTCTAGGTTTCTACAGAACTGTTCAAATATTTGACACAATATGTCCTAGCTCTTGTTGAATCAAAAAGCAGCACTTCCAGCCTACATGCCCTTATTCTTCTGGATCCTTCATTTTTGCAATTCTCACCTGTCAGTTACTGAGCCCCATCTTGCTGCCTGACCACTCTTCTTCTCAGCCCTTTCCAGCCTTCCCTGTCTCTAGAGTCAGAGCAACTCAGCATAATCAGAGATTATTAGGCTCAGAAAATTCAGTCAGATCTGTAACTACTATAAAGATCTTTTAGCAGCTCTGATACTGGAACACCTTAGCCAATCATTGCTAGAGTCTTCATGTAGCTGTCACAACTCCCCTTACTATATTGCAGTATAGACTTGGCTCTGGACCAGGGTATCTTTCAACATGGCCAGACCTTTGCAGCAGTCCACAGGTCATGAGCAGGATGGGGCTTTTTCTTCTTTTTTTCAGGGGACAGTGTTCAAAGGTCTCTTAATGCCAAAAAATAAATTTTGAGCTGGGCTACTGTGGCACTGTATTTCATTGAGTGAATAAACTGAAAGAATTTGTCAGCTTTCATCATAAAGACATAAACAGATTTTAGCAGACAAGAAAGTTTACTGCTGTCATGAAAATAACATTTGCAGAACCTTGCTTTGTACTATAATAAATTGCTTTCTCACTTACTTGAAATGGGAAAGGTTGAAAACTGTAGTGACTAAATACTACATCACAGTGATACAGAGTAGTCAATCATTTGACAATTCAACTTGTCTATTTATTATTTATTTTTGTCTGCAGAATAGCAGGCAAAATAAATAATTTTAACCTTAGGGAAAAATAATTACCTTGGGTCACTGTGGTTGATTAATATCTTGATACCCAAAGAAAAGGTATACAGGCATTATATACGTCATACAGGTATTGTGACTAAAATAATACTGAATTCTCAGTACTATAGGATATTCTGTAGCTCTATTTATACTTCAAATTATTTTTATTTATTTATTTATTTATTTAGCAGACTTATATGCCGCCCCATTCGCCTCAGCCTCGGGGCGGCTTACCACATAAATAAATTTCATCAATACAATAAAGTACAGTTGGAGACATCCTGGCCAAAGTTGTTAAAATCAATAAATAAAATCAACAATTAAAATGACGTTTAAATAAAAAGGTCTTGGCCTGGCGCCAAAAAGCAAATAATGACGGCGCCAGGCAGACCTCTCTGGGTAGCGCATTCCATAGGTTGGGCGCCACCACAGAGAAATCCCTCCTCCAGGTACTCACCCTCGTAATGTCCTTCACGGAGGGCTCCCGGAGAAGGGCCTCTGCCACCAATCTCAAGGGACGGGAGGGCACATATGGACGTAAGCTCTCCCTTAGGTAACCAGGACTCAAGCTGTTAAGGGCTTTACAGGTGATAACTAACACCTTGAATTGGGCCTGGACTTCAGTGGGGAGCCAGTGAAGCTGATGGAGGACTGGAGTTATATTTTGAAATATATGTCTTTGTAGGAAAGATATTTACACATGTACAAAGGCAAACAATTTTATGTATAAAGTGACTTCTTGGAATGTCAAGGAACTGTGGAATTCATTTAAACAGAAGACTGTGCTTTCTGAAGTAAAGGTATATGAATATAGTGGGGTGTTTTTTTTTGTTTGTTTTTTTACAAGAAATGCACTTGATGACAACAGTTATATATCAGCTGAAAAGAAATAGGATAGGAGAGGCCCAGATAATTCAACTAGATTTAAAGGGGTAGTGATTGTAATCCATAAAGGATTTTTGTTTTCAATTCCAAAGATAATCTTTGATTCTTAAGTTTGATTTAGATTGTGGGTGGAAAATATGAGAAAGTAATGGCTTTGATTAATGTCTCTGGGTCTAGTAGTGGCTCCCTAACCATCTTTCAGGGATGTTTTAGTAAACTGCTTGACACTGGGGCTGTTCACATGTAATACAAATGGTTACCGTGCAGTTACCTTTCTTACTTTGTGTCCTGTGTCCACACATTCACTCAGGGGCATGCAATCAGTGTCCTGTCCTGTGGCAATTTGGCCATTGCTAGGCAAACAGGACAACAGAAAATGGCAGTTGGGCCACTATTGCTGTTCTTGCCATCAAACCTGCTGACTGAAATAGGGAAGCCAAAGGCCTGGAAAACATTGTGATAGGCATCATACTTAAGAAGAAGCAATAGTGAAACATGGAAACCTTAGATCAAACCATTGATTATCTGGATGATTCATGGTAACCAAACAAGCCACATTTCACCATGCTTCCATTATTTCATAATGACAAGCCATGGCAGGAATGGCTGATGATAACGTTATGCCATTTCCTGTGCTTATTATAAATTGCTAGCTATGGTTGCATGGCAATATATTCAAGAATCTAGGGTTGGCCCTGGTGCATTTGTAACTTCAGAGCCACTTGTTTTATTGGGAGTATGGCTTGAGGCTGACGATAGCCTTCAGTTTGTGTGTGCATTTGTATTTATTATCAGAGAATAAATATGATACATTGGGTCTTAAGCAAGTATGAAATAATGAATTGGAGCACCACATAATGACCAAGCAATGGAGTATTTCATTGTAACCTGTTTTGGAAGGGATAATGGTTTCTGGCTTATTTTTATTTCATAAAAAACTGGTGTTTCAAGTGCAGTGGTACCTCGGCTCACAAATGCCTCAGTTCACGACCAAATTGGGTTGCAAACACAAATTTCAGAAAAATTTTGCCTCAGGTTGCAAACTCCACATTGGGTGACATTGCAATTGTGCCCGTCTTCCCTGCACGGGCACAATTCTGCTTGGGGTAGGTGGGGAGATGGCCGTGATTGTGGTCGCACTCATGCAGGGAAGACGGGCGTGATAGTGGCCATCTCCCCCTGCCCCGAGAACGACCGGGATCGTGCCTATTATCCCTGCACAAGCGTGACCGCAGCCATAGACTGGTGCAATCGTGCTTGTGCAGGGAAGATGGGCGCAATCGCAGTCTTGCTTGGGGCAGGGGGAGATGGCCACAATCCTGCTTGGGAGGGTGGGAGGATGGCTGCGAACTTTGTTGTTCTTTGTTAGTTTGCTATTCTTTGTCACTTTGTTTCAAATTTTTGTGATTAAAAAAATGGTTACAGAACAGATTAACTTTATTTACACTGAACTTTATGGGGAAATTTGACTTGGGTCACGACCAATTTGGGTCGTGACCAGAGTCATGGAACAGAACATGAGCCAAGGTACCACTCTATACTGAACACCACAAAATCTCTTTGATGAGGGCTTAATTAGATTAGCCAGTTGTTAAAAATGTAATGCCTCTAATGTTTCTCTTTTTCATATGTTTTGTCAATATTCAATGGTAGCTTTCTTTTGCGAGGCATTAATAATTTGGGAAAATTTGTAATGGAAAATTATTTAATATTCAGTGATACATGTGCCCTTCTTTACTACATCCCCATCTCCTGGAATTTAATGCAAGTTCAACATAATAGATCTTCCACATACTTTCAACAGTTGAAATACACAACAGGTGAAGATTTTAATAAAACTTTGTTTTTGAACTGGTCATGAGACCTAATTTATGCATTGATAAATTATATCGCTATTTGGGCTGTCCTTTCTAAAGTTTATACAAGACTAGTTTTAACAATAGTATATTTTACTATTTACAAATACATAGGCATATACAACATATATGAAATTACTGTTATGGTCCTTTTTAAATCTCCTTTAAAACCCTGTAATATTTTAGTTTATTATAGCTTGTATTTGTCTTTTTCTCTTTAATCTGTGATTTTAGTTTTGTAACCAAATTTTTAAAAAAGCTCTACTGGCATCTATATCTAGTCCTCTGGGGTTCCCCCTGTGGCTGTCCTCTATTCTCTGGTCCCATCTACTATTCCTCAACCACCAGGTGACCTCCTGTCTTTTGTCCAATCAAAAAAACTGAAAATCCTCTCTTAAGGTCTAATTTTGACCCTAAGAAGTGGAAACTCTCTTTCCAGTGAGGAAACTCTCTGAACAGAGTTCTACTCATCAACATTCTGCATCCAGCCCAATATGGAAATGCTTTTTTCTAAGTAAGACTTCCAAGAACAGCCTTCTTTAACCTGGGACCCTCCAGATATGTTAGGCTACAATCCCTACTGCCCTCAGTTAGCATGATCATTGGGTGAGATGGCTGGGGATGATGACAGATCTAGTCTGACATATCTGGATGGTTTATGTGAAGGAAGGCTTCCCAAACATAATATTCAGCATCACTAGTTGTAACATGTTTATTCTTCTAACAGATGATGTACCATTTTTCCCTCAAATTTCTGGTGTTAAATGCCAACAGCAATTTTTGTAATTATTTTCTTCTGTGTCAGTACAAAGTCTCTGAATATCTTTTCTAAGATATTTTGCATTTAGAATTGGCACACCCAATATTTTTTCCAATAGAGTGAAGTTGTTTCCATATGAATAACATTACCCTAACTTGAATTTCTGTTTCTATCACAATTCAGTGTTAGGTGGTGTTTCTGAGAGAACCTTTTTCCAGTTCTCCTTTTTAACTATTGGAGTTTTAAAGAAAGTCAGTTCCTGTTTTTCAGTTTAAGCTCTTTGATTTTAAGTTGAAAAGCAGCTGTTCTAAAAGCGCTGTGGTTGGGTTTTTTTAAATATTTGTTTACTACCTCTGAATTAATTTCTCTCATATTAAAGCTAAGCATTGTATTTGCTGCATATTCAGAAATATGCAAAAAAGCAGTGTTTTATTAAACTTGTGGTCTAACATCAAGGTTTGGTGCTGTCAATGTTTAGCCACTGGCTTATCTTTAAAACATATCCTTGAAAATCCTCCTCCTGTATGAATTGTACTCTTAAGAATTTCACAAGCAGATATCATAGAATAGTAGAGTTGGAAGGAGCCAAGTAGGCCAAGAAGGCCATCGGGTCAAGCCCCCCGCTGTTGCAGATCACCAATCCACCCCACCCCACTCAGATGTCTGTGTAGTTTCTTCTTGAATATCTCTAATGTGGGAGAGCCCACTATCTTTCTAGGCACTGTTGCTCTGCCATTGAGGAACCTTTCCTGATATCTAGTCTGAATCTGAGTTGTTGCAACTTGAGTTGATTATTCCATGTCTTACACTCTGGTATCAGCTAGAAGAGATCTTGACCTTCCTCTTTGTAACAGCCTTTGAGGTACTTATAGTGTGATATAATGCCGCCTTACAGTCTTATCTTCTCAAGGGTGAACATTCCCAGTTCTCTCAGTCTCTCCTCATTGGGCAATGTTTCCAAGCCCTGGATCATTTTTGTTGTCCTCTACTGGACCCTTTGTAATTTTTTGTATCTTTCCCAAATCTTCGTGCCCATAGCTGAGCACAGTATTCCAGATGAGGTCAGACTGGTGAAGAGCATAGGGGAACCGCTACTCCTTGTGATTTGGAATTAATACTTCTCTTAATGCATTCCAAGATACCATTTGCCCTTTTTGCAGCTGCAGTGCATTGTTGACTCATATTTAGCCTATTGTCCACAGGGTCTTTTTCAGTTCTGCTGAGCCACATATTCCCCATCTAGAATCAATGCATTTGGTTTCTTTTTTCTAAGTGCAGGGCTTAGGATTTGTCCCTAATGAATCTCATTCTGTTGGTTTTAGCCCAGTGTTCCACTTTATCAGGATCACTCTGGATCTTCATTCTGTCTTCCAGAACATTTGCTATTTCACCCAGTTCTGTATCATTTGCAGTATGTTATAATGGAAACAGAAAACCTGGTACCCTCCAGGTATTTTTGGGCTGTAGTTCCAATAATCCATGACCGTTAACCATGCTGGCTAAGGCTTAAGGGAATTGAAGTTCAATATATCTGGAGGGTACCAAGCTGCCTACTCCTTTTTCAGGATCAGTTAATTACACATAGATTTAACTTTAGAAATATACTGCTGTTTATAGTGCTGTTTTTATTCTACCAGTATTTTCAGGAGTCCTGATTTGAGACTGGTCTCTATACCATTTGAAATGAAGCTGAAAGTGATGACCTTGCCTGTTGCCCTGCAGCATTTACAGTATTTCTGATTGTTGATTGCTAGTCAGTAAAGGGAGTCATGTTTTAAAAAACATTTTTGAACACAGTGTATATAATATATTAAGAATTCTCTTCAGTCATTTGGCAATTACTATACTAAAGGTTGTATAGTTCTGATACCTTTTTGTTGGTGGTGATGCAAACTAATGTGGCATGAGATGGAGCTCCACTGATTCAACTTGGTTTAATTTTATGTACATTTTTAATAGCTGTTTCTTTGAAGCCTTTAAGGGAAGGAATACATTTTTTCCTACTCCAGTTGGTTCATGAGCTATAGCCATTCATAGACAGGGATAACACTATGGTGCTCATTGCACTGGTAGCCTCAAGACTGAACTATTGCAATGTGTTCTATGTGGGTTTGCCTTTGAGACTGGCCGCAAAGCTGCAACTAATGTAAAATGTTGCGATTTTAAGGTGCTAAGCGAGAAAACCTGAGAATAAGATAGTACTGGCTGCCAGTAAGAGATTAAACCTAGTTTAAATTACTTGTGCTCATGTATATATCCTTACATGACCCGTGGCCTGGATATCTGGTGAAGTATCTTATGTACCTGCCTAGGTGTACATTCCCTTTGGTATAGCTTCACAGTCCCTTTGGTATAGACACACCTTATTCTTGTTTACCTTGTTGCAATTATTTCTAGTATAAACAAGGATACAGGGGTAATATAGCCAAATGCAATGTATTTTGTACATTTTTGTTGAACAACTTAGAACATTTTTCCTGTTCAGCTATATAATTGCAAGGAAGAGATTAGAAGCTTCCATTTTAGATTAACGACACTCTGTTATACGTATCATGCAACACCTAAATGAGAGTTAACTCCTGACTATGGTTTGCTGAAAATTGCAAGTTTCATAAACTGTGGAACAATTATCTGAGTTCAGAAGTGGCAAACCTCAGTTAATCTAAAGCAGAAATGAGAGTGTTTGAACTCCTCACAGTCATGTTAGAGGAGGAGTACATGTGCCAAGGCTTGCTGCAGCTCATTCCTGTTTGTCTGCACTAAGCAAATGATTATCATAGTTTCCATGCATCTCTTGCCTGGTTGCTTTGCAATCTAGCTATATATATAATTTAGGGAGATATAAATTGGGTGATTAGCATGTCTTGCTAGTGTCTCTCCTACACCCACGAGTGGGTGTGTAGGGAGAATTTAGTTCCTCAACATAAATTATGTTTCTACTATACCTCTGATCAAGGATACAAATTATAGTGAATGCTAACTATGATTAAGGATTACATTTGTATGATGTCTAAATGATTGCATGACTACATGATAAATGTTGAATGATTGCTTTCTGTATTTTATTTTATTATTGGTTTGTAAATTGCTCTGTGGAGCCTGTTGACCTAAAAATACAAGATACAAGTTGCTGCTTCCTTCTGAAACTACTACTTTAGTGGAGATTGACTGTGGACATGAAAGAAAGTGATGCTCCACTATCATTTTGGTGTTAAACATATGCAAACAATATGCACTGACTGTATAACAACAGTTAAGTCAAAATACGAAATCTTATAGAACATTTTGAATGTTTAACTTGCATGGTCTAGGCAAATTTCTCAAATTACTTAACATTATAAGTTAAGTCTATATCTTAATGGACTCAGTCTTTTCTTGATCATTTCTGTTTTTTGATTAACTCCTTCAACTAAATACTGTTGAATGATTCTGATTGTTTCAGTTGCATGTGGCCACAGACTCCCTTCATATCCTATCCATGCATGTTCTTTTCACAATCTCAGATGCACATAACACTACCAATGGAATGAATGAGTGAAAATTTATGTGTTGTAGCCTTCAAAATAAAAATGCAGTGATGTTTCCATAGAGGAATAGCAATAACAGTATGAATTCAGTGGCACCCTTGTCATGGAAACACTTTAAGACTGGGTTGTTCAGCAATTGTGTGAAAATTAGTGTGAAGCCCTATAGATTAAGTTCTCAATCTGTAAATTAAGATTTGTAAATAGATCAGAAAGCATTTTCTGTGTTGTTTTGTAGCGAAGGGTGATATTTGGCTTCTAAAAGCTTGGTTGGAGGCATGGTTTTACTTCAGTGTATTTTTTCAAAAGTTTTGCTTCTATTATCTGAATGCTATAGAGCAAAATTCTGTTCTATTCAGAAAACAGCTTCTGCTTGCATGCCTGCTACTTCTGGTTATGAGGCATGCGAACTTTTCAGTAATTTGTCTTTCCTGTAGGAATCAGCCTGTGTTGCTGGGCTATTAACTCCTGCAGGTTTTCCTTACTGCTTCTTTTTCCTCCTTTACTGAGAACTTCTTATTTTTAAGGTGGATTTTCTGGCATCTCCCACTCACACAGCTATTTTGGAAATTTTTGCTCAGTCTCCACCTTCAACAAGAAAGGTAACTTCCAAACCACTTGATCTCTTTTTAACACTTTGTGGATTGTCACTTGCAAATCTTATTATAATCTTTACTTCTAACATCTAGGAACAGATGCATAAGTTAGGCATGATAGAAATTTATGTATTCAGACATTGATACATGCTAAGTATTTTGTGAAGATAAGCAGAACTAATAGGACTATATTCTCATTTTCTAAGATTCTTGAGGAAGTCACTATTTTTAAAGCAGTTTTTATTTTGTTTGTGTTAATGCTAGAAGGTGTTATTGTATGTCTGTATTAAAAATGAGGTTTTTAAAAAGATTCTATGACATGCTGTTACATTTTTTGATGTCTCAGTTTAAATATGTGAAGGTTTTACCAGTCTGACAAATCCCGTTAATTAGCCATAGCAACCCCAAACTATTGCTTTGGCTTAGGGGTTTCTTTCTTGAAAAGTTCTTAAATACAAGCATTCTTCCTTGTTGGTCTTTGAGATGGGTTCATATATTCTTTCATGTCCAAAAGGGATGTAGAAATGTTTACATTTGTTAGCAAATCACAGGTCATGTCTTAGAAAGCTTACCCTTCTCCCACCTCCATATACTTTCTTAGTAGATAAATTTGTTACTGCCTAATGATAGGGGTTGCACAAGCAATGGCCTGTGAACTTCATTCAAAAACTGATGCTTTTTGGTTGCATAATGAAGGCTCTCTTCAACCTTTCTGCCTAATTTGAGGGTAATTAACATATGAAACTGCTTTATATGGAGTCAGACCTTTGGTTCAGTTCAGAATTGGCTACTCTGACGAGTAGCAGTTCTCAGGGGTCTTAGGCACTTATCTTTCCATTATCTGCTATATGCTCCTTTTCACTATATATGCTTGGGTGAAGTGAATGGGCTAGAGCTAGACTAATTGTATGACTTAATGCAAAGCAGCTTCGTAGGTTCAGCACGGGGTGATACAAGTAATAGATGCAGGTTCATTGTTGTGCCGTGCAATTTCATGCATTTCGTTCTGAAGAGAGCAAGGTGGGCCGTGGCTGATATCATGATCGTCTCTCATGCTGGACAAAAAAAGGATTCTGAACATGTCAGTGTAATGAAATGTGGGTGCCTCTTTGTTACACCACTCTTGCACAGAGCCATGTACAAATGCTTCTTAACCATACTTACAGACTTTCCAGCCCTTTTGGAGGAATATTTGACACATAAGATTTGGGTCTTATTTAGCTATTAGACGAAGATGTCTACACAGTACATACTAAACAATCAAAATAGGTGTTGTAGTACATGGATGTTGTTGGAAAAGTTTTCTAATTGATGGATTTCATTGCAGATTACTGAATATTCAGTGGTAAAATATACTCTTCAAATATAATCAAGTAAGACTGTATCAGTCAAGAGCTAAGATGGACAATTTAGGGCCCTCCAGATCTTGTTTGATTGTAATAACCATTAGCCCTAAATAGCATATCCAGTAGTGAGAGATGGTGGGAGTTGCAGTCCAGCAACATCTAGAAAGTCACAAGTTGTCCACCCCTGCTCTAAAGTTGCAAGAATTGAATTTTATAATTATGAATATAGCTAGCTAGCTATGGTCAATTGACTGTAATTCCATAGGTGTGATTATCTTCCTCCGTGCTATAGGAGAACCTGTGCTGCTACAGCTCACTTGCTGCCAGTGTAATGTATGATGACAGCCTGATCTGTGAATGGATACAGTAATATAGCACATAAGTATTTCTGCACTATGCATCTTTTTTGCCATGGTGTTCCATGAAAACCAAATGTTGCATTCAGGTAGCTTGCATGACCTAATTTCTCTGAACAAGCAATTTCATATGTCCATATTCCATATTATAATCCAATATGTATGAAAACATTTTTGTTGAGTATTAACTGAACATAGTTCCATCAATGGGTAAATAGCACGTCCTGCTGCATGTTATTGCCTACATAATACACCTATTTTATAGTAGCTGTTGTGAGTAGGACCCTCCCCCAGTTTTCCTTCTCCCACTTTTCTCCAGACTTAGAAGAAACTTTAGAAGCATAGTGCTTCTAAAATGGAATCCAAATGGAAACACTCTTTCCCTCCCTTTCAGAAGAATACTGGCTCCATTCTTGTGGTGGCTGCTGCTGCTTGCGGGCTAGATTGTGGGAATATTGGGCACTTCTTAATTACTCTGTTCACTTTGCCTGTCGTCTCCTTACAGGATCCAGGAACTCCCCTCAGTTTCACCCCACCCTGTTCTGAAATGTCTTGCTCCTTTTCAAGGCAGGCTGTTTTTCATGCTCTTTGTGTCTTCACTTTGTAATCTTGCAACTGCAAAGTCATCTGCATACCTCCGTCCCTCCTCTTCTTCCTCCTCTAAACCTGACTAATCCATCTGGGGAAACTGTAACTTGAGAGAGCTGCCCCCCTCTCTACAGTAACTTTGTGTAAGTTCACTGGCATTCTAATGAATACGGTTTGTAGCTGAGAGGTACTGTTTCCACACAGGCATACTAGATGCATATGAGTTCAGTCTTTGGAACAGTGGCTTTTGGCTGTGTGCAGATGATGCTTCTGGCTTATTAAACCAAAATATGCACCGACATAATGCCTGTGACATAGGCCCTTTACTCCTATCTCCTGCATTTAAATCAGTAAGTCTGTGAGCAATCATCATTTACATTGTGGTTCATGTGTAGTTCCCATGAAGCTCCTTTGCATGAGCAAAAGGTTCATACATATTTGTACATTGTCTGAATTGCATTTCTCCCCTCCACCCATCCTCATACACCCTATTATCTTGTCATGCTTATCTGAACACCTGTTTTTAAAAAGTTGAATAAATGCATTGATTAAGATAGGCTGCTTCTTACTTGAAAGTTGAGAGATATTTGACCCAAGTTGGGTAATCAGCAACTTATTTCATATTTTTAGTCTGTATGCATTCGCAGCTGTATATACTAGAAAGTAAAATGTGTGTCCCTTATCCGTATCCATATTCATTTGCTTTAGTACTAGAGATTATCTTTCCTCCCTGTGCATCATTTGTTGTCCCAGTAAGAATTTCCTTAGAGCAACATACTCTATGTGTCATTTTGTTTTCTACCATCTATCAATTGTTCACCTTATATGGAGATAATTTTATACTCTGCTGTTTGTGCAATTTACAGACTTGTACAATTTACAGACTTATTTCTTAGTAATCAGTTTCCTGTGGTACAGGCAGTCCCTGGGTTATAAATGTGTTCCATTCCTGAGAAAATGGAAATTCACTTTCAAGTTGAATTTGTATGTAAGTTGGCCCTCCACATTCGCAGGAATTAGGAGCACAGGATGGCCATGAAAGTAGAAAAATTGTGACTACCTCTAGGCCCTCTCCTTGCCCAAACTCAGCAGGGCCTCCTCTTTGCAGCAAGGAAATGCCAGAAGGATTTCCCTCTTCTGATGGGCAGGGTAAGAAGGTCTGCTTTGGAGGCCTTTATTCTCTCCTATTCTGCTTTCTCTCTCTTTATGATGACCATTTCCTGGAGGAGGTCTTACTGTGAACTGTTAAATTAATAGGCTTGATGGTAGTTTGTTTATAAGTATGGATTGTTTGTAACTCAGATGTTCATAATTTGGGGACTGCCTGTAGATGTATACCAAATTTCACCTTTCTAAATCATATAGAAAAAAAGAATAATTTTGTTTTAAAGAACAAGTTTGTTACTATAGATTCTAGAGCAGAAGCAAGCAACTTATAGCACATCAGATGATTTGGTCTACAGCTCCCAGAGTTCATCACTATTGGTTATGTTTGCTAGGCTGATGGGAATTGTAAGCCAAAACAACTGGAGGCCATAAGTTGCCTACTGTTTTCTGTACATATGCAGACCCTTAAGCCTCAGTGATGCTTGCTCACTCATTAATTGGAGTATTGAAATTGAATATGTTTCCATGTATAGAAAGTAGATATATGTTCTAGATATGTTTATTAAGAACTTGTCAGTATTCCAGTATGGGGTGGGCCAGTGTTTTTCTTTCCCCTTCACAAACTTAAAGCAGACTCAGATTGAGAGGGTAGAGTTTCATTGGCAGCTAAGTAATATTATTCACAAAAGAGCTTTTCTGTTCCCAGTGGTTGCTACATATATGTTCTGTTTGTTGGCAAGTTTGTCCTAATCACTAATCAAAGATCACTGGTTAGTTTACTTTTTACTAGTGCTCTTTCTTAATAATATGGATGTTCTTCCTCTTTTCTTTTTTTGACATAGGTTATTAGCAATGCAAATGACCCCTGGTCAAGCTGGGACAATACAACAGCTGCTGATAGCTGGGCAACAAAACCTGAAACTAAACAGAAAAATAGCACTTCAAATAACTGGGATACAACAGCATTTGGCCATCCACAAGCTTATCAAGGTCCAGGTCAGCAGAGAGTTTCTGTAATTGGTATGGATTATTACAAGAGGTACTGAGATTCAAGAGAATTAAAAAAAAAAGAAACTGGCTTGCAGTTTATTTCAGAATTCTGCTAATATAGGGTAAACATACACAGAAATGGACAGCAGATTCTTTACACACATTCTGTTAATAATAGGACACTGAAATGGTGAATTGTACGTTTGCCAATTGGAGTTTCCTTAAAATGCTATACATTTGTGCTTGAGAATGCTATTTACTGTTAACAACTTTGTGTGAATGTCACATTAGGAGACATACTAAACTGAGCAATGTCAGTCACATGGGAGGGGCTCAGTGGCAAAGTGCATGCTTTTCATGCAAAAAGTCCCAGGTTCAATCCTTAGCATCTCCTGGCATGGCAGGAAAAAACTCTGCCTGAAACTCTGGAGCATTACTGCCTGTCAGTATTGACAGTCCTGAGTTAGATGTCCCAGTTACCTGGCTCGGTATAGAGCAGCTTCCTCTGTTCCTTTGTTCCCCATACTTACAAAGTGTGCATATGTGACTTTCATTCTAGAAATACAATCTGTGTCTTTTCCTCTTTAGCAGCTGCTGATGATGATGATTGGGATGATGACTGGGATGAACCCAAAACAACAGCTGCACCCTATCCTGGTTATAAAGAAACAGAGCCTTCTGACCCAGCAGGGCTTCAGCGTGGGAATAGCCGTGGACCTGCTATGAAAATACCACTTAACAAGTAAACCTTGCTATTCTGAATGGCTTAAAAAAGCAATGAGGAAATTAGTTTAGAAGCTAAGAATTTGCCGTGATTATAATTTGCTTATTTTTATGACGTATGCAAATAATGCACTTGTTGTGGAAGGAGATTCTCAGAAATTCAGCTGAAAAAAGCAGAAAAACAGGGCTTACTCCTTGTAACTTCCTAAATCAAAATTGTATTTTCAAAGAAATGTGCATACTTAATTTGGAATTGTTCATCTCTCCCATATGAAAAAGCTAAACTAAAATGTCTGTGACCCTCAGGTAGTATCATACAACTGTTCAAATAACTGTTAGACTATATAGCTTACTCACTCTCTCATTTTTTGGAGACAGTGGCACAGTGCAGTTAAATATCTTAACACTTTAGCTTTGGCCTTTATTGAGAGAAGCATGCCCCTAGTTCTGTTTTCCCAGAAGGCTTTTAGATACATTTCCCCCTAACTGCAGGTTTCTTTGATCTAGCTACCCAGTACTGCATTGTCTCAGTTCCTGGATACAGGCAGCAAATGGTTGAAGCACCAGGATTAGGGATGATGGAGGTGGATGAAATACTTAGTACTTATGCAGTAGGACCAGAGGCAAAGGGTCAGATACCATCAAGTCACAGGGATCAGAAGCAAAGACGAAGTGGGGAACAAGTAAGGCTCAGATAAGTGGCAAGGCGTGGCAGGTCCAGAGGTGAAGGTAGAACCAGATACAGGCAAAGTCAAATGTCCAGCAAGGCATGACAGACCCAGAGACAAAGACAATAAGCAGACAAGGATCAGATACCACCAAGGCATTGTAGGGACAATCAGGCAAAGATTAGGTATCTGGTAAGGTGGGGATCATATCAAAAGCAAGAATAGTCAGGAGCAGTCAAGAGTTAAGGCATAGTAAAGGACACATCAAGACTAGAAGCAGTATCAGGGACATGATGCAGTAGCACAAGGGTCCATGTTGCTGCAGTTAAGCTGAGCAACACAGATGTTGGTCAGCACAGGGAATCCTTTTGGGGAGCCTTCCAGAGCTCCCAGTGATTCTGCATGATCACACAGGCTCCAGTCCTTGCAAATACCTACAGGTTTGATCCTGGTCCTTCAGGCCTTTGCACTGTGAACCATCCTGCATTTTACAAACGTGTCACTAATTAGAGTTCTGTCACGGCTTCAGATCCTGACTCTTTGATACCTGCTACTTCAACTCTGGAAATACTTTTTTAAGCTTACAGCACAATCAGGAGTGTGGTCTGTTTGGCAAGTTAGGAAATGAAAGGACAAGGCTTTTTTCATGCGTATATGGGATGATGGTTCTGGCTAGTGCCCATTTAGTCTGAACTGTAAAATGTAAGTTGTCAATTTATCTAATGTTAGAAAGGAATTCAGAAGCCTTTCAGACTGTAGCGGCAGTTGGTACTAACTGATATTCTGCATTGTTTTTTCTGATTGGTTGAATTCAGCCAATCAGAGATGGTGTCATGATAGCTGATGATTTATATACTCCATATGCAGTTCTGGAACAGTTTGTAACTAGATCGTTTTGGCATAATTATTTTAGTAATAGTTACATTACTCTTGTTAGAAAGTCCACTGTTTGTAAATATGGCTGGTATTTCTGAATCTGGCAAAGATCCTCTGAAAGAAGGAGTCAGTCACTTTATTTCTCTGATTAGATTTCCTGGAT
Source organism: Varanus komodoensis (assembly GCF_004798865.1). Classification (NCBI taxonomy): domain Eukaryota; kingdom Metazoa; phylum Chordata; class Lepidosauria; order Squamata; family Varanidae; genus Varanus; species Varanus komodoensis. The sequence continues at coordinate 35,243,431 of NW_025335268.1, read as the reverse complement.
TTGCAAAACCTGGAGTTGAACAGTATCTGTTGGCAAAGCAACTAGTAAAACCCAAAGAGAAAATTCCCATAATAGTAAGTTTTAAATTTATAATTCTCTCTGTGTATATCTGGCGGTTGCACAACCCAATCATATTAATACTTCAAGAATATTCACTGTACTTAGATATAGCAGTAAATGCTTAGAGAATCATTGCTCGAATGAAATATCATTGAGTCTTTCAGATGCTGTATAGTTCTTGTACTGGATTTTCATGGCAACTGAGAAGCCCTAAGTACACTTCTGTAGAAATTGAACCGATAGTTCACCTATGATACAATCCTTTGATCAGTAGACACTGTCCAGTTGGCCATCAATGAAGGCAGAATCTCTAATGCCACCCTGGAAATGCCTTCCAAAATTGCCATAGGTGCTCCATCTTTGGAGGACCCTGCTCAGTTCTCACTGCTGGCATGATTCTTTCTGTGTTGCCTGTGGCTCCAAAGACTGTCTTTGGGGTAGGTACTGGGGGGAGGGCATTCTGGGGAATAGAGAAGGGAGGGTTGAGGCACTGCTGTCATCTGCTGAGTCCTGGTAGTGTGTCAGCATCTCTCCCTTGTGAGGAGGGGGAAATGTTTTGACAGCTGAAATTATCTGTCTAAAACTTTTTGACGATGAAAGGAACACAGTAGCAATCCTTGCCTCTGTGCTCAAATAGGTGGCAATAACCTTCCAAGTTAGGAATGCGTCCTCATTCTTTTTAATAGTGATCATGGACTATTGTTGCTGAACGCTCTATTGCACGATCAAGTTTTAGTGATTTTTTCCCTCCCTAAACCATCATATGTAGTTTAGTTGAAATTTCATACTATGTTCATTGTTACTGAGATAAATAAGTATGGAAATAGAAATCTTCCAGAGAAGGCAAGTGTGTCCTCTCGCACAGAGGATACCTCTCCAGGGGACTGGGGGGCTTCTGGTAGTGGGAAATTCTCTCATTAGAACCATAGGGAGATGACTTTACAATGGACATGTGGACTGCATGGTGGATTGCCTAACTGGTGTGAAGGCTGTAGATATTACATGTTGTCTAGATAGCCTTATAGAAAATGGGGGTGGAGTGAGTGGTCATGATCCATGTTGGCACCAGTGACATTAGAAAATGTAGTCCTGAGGTCTTGGAAGCCAAATTGAGGTTGCTAGGTGGAAGGTTGAAATCCAGGACCTCCAAGGTGGCTGAAATGCTACTAGCTCCACACTCAGGGCCAGCTAGAAAAGTGCAGCTGAGTCTCAGTGCATGGATGAAATGGTAGCGTTGGCCTTCATATTTGTTAGGCACTGGGGAACATTTTGGGACAAAATATGTGGGACGAGCTGCACTTGAACTGGAATGGAAGCAGACTGCGGGCATGCAGCATTAAAAAGGTGGCAGACCAGTTTTTAAACTGAACCCTGGTAGAATGCCAGCAGGAGCTGGGACACATCAGATTCAGGTAAATCATCCCCATGTGGACGAAGGGGAGGAAGTTTAAAATTGACCAAGTGTAGGACGGGAGGGGTTAGCAAACAAGGTTACAGGAAGCCATGATAACCAGTTGGAGAGGATACAGTGCCAGAATAATAGTTGGATGTGGCTGGAGGGGGACCTGTGCATAGGGCTAGAAGCTTTAGGGACAACACGGGAGAGCTAGAGTACATGGTGATAAATAAGGAAATAGATATAGTGGGCATTACAGAAACTTGGTAAGGTGGAGGTAACCAGTGTGATACAGTCATGTCTGTATATAAACTATAGAGGAAAGACAGCAAAAGGCATACCAGCAGAGGTATTGCCCTCTATATTAAGGAGGGCATATAGTCCCACATTGTTGATAATCTAAAGTGGGAAGATTCCTCCATAGAAGCACTAATGGTGGTATTTGATGGAAGACTTGTCAAAAATGTTGAACACAGTTGTGTTTTACTTCAAAAGAGAAAACTCCTCAAAAATGAGGGAACTGTGGAAAAGGGGAATCAAGGAGTTTACATTACTTCACAAGATGCATGGAAATTACTCAAAAACACTGTAACATTATAGTGTCAACAAGCACAGATAATATGCATGCTACAAGTGAGAATAGGTAGCTCAGGTAGCTCAAAGTCCAGGAAATCACCGGCACACTTAACACATAAAGTCAAGGAAGCTATTATAGAGAAGAAAGCCTTATTCAAAAAATGGAAGTCTTGCTCAAATTGAAAGAACAGATGGGAACACAAGTTTGCAACAGGGTAATGCAAGCAGACAATCAGAGAAGCAAAGAAACAGTTTGAGAAACATGTAGCTAACAATATCAAGGCTAACCATAGCAAATTCTTTAACTATATCAAAAGAACGCAACTAAGGACAGTGGAGTCATTGGGTGATAATGGACTTAAACTTTAACCCTGTACTGGAAGGGTGTCTAGGGCAGATAGTAGTGACAAACAATGGAATTCTCAACTTTGGTGACAAGCTGCAATTAAGGAAGTCTTCTGGTGCAGATGGTATCCATCCTAGAGTTATCAGAGAACCCCAGCATGAAATCACTGACTTTCTTACCAAAATATTTAACATGTCCCTGAAATTAGCCCTTGTACCAGAGGCTTGGAGAATGGCCAGTGTAACACCAATTTTTAAATAGGGATCCAGGGGGAATCCAGGAAATTACAAGGCAGTTGGCTTAACATCCATTTGGGGTAAACTGCTTGAAAGCACTATCAAGGCCTGCTAAAAAAAAAAAATCAGCATGGCTTCCACAAGGTTTGTATTGTATTTCATTCAGTTCTGGTCGCCTTATCTGAAAAAGGACACTGTTGAATTGGAGGGGGTGCAGAGAAGGGCGACAAGGATGATCAGATGGGTGGAGCAGCACTCCTGTGAGGAGCGGCTATGACAGCTGGGACTGTTCAGCTTAGAAAAAAGTCGAGTAAGGGAAGACATGATAGAGGTGTTCGAAATAATGCATGGTGTTGAGAAAGTAGAGAGGGAGACATTTTTCTTCCTCTCCTTTAACACTTGAACCCTGGGTCATCCTATGAAGCTGTCCTGTGTTTAGGACAGATAAAAGGAAGTGCTTCTTCACACAGCGTATAGTTAAACTATGGAATATGCTGCCACAGGAAGTAGTGATGCCCATCAATCTGGATAGTTTTAAAAGGGGATTGGACAGATTCATGAGGGAGGAAGCTATCAGTGGCTACTAGCCTTGCTGACTGTGTGCTGTGGTGACATACCTGCATACACAAGTTGCTGAGCAGCTTGAGCAGGTGGAAAACTTGCACCCATCCTGCTTGAGGGATCCTGTGTGCAGCTGGTTTGCCACCATGTGGTAGACTGGATAGACCTTTGGTCTGATGCAGCATGGCTTTTCTTATGTTGTTAAGACTGAGAATGTGAAATCATAGGAATCTTTTAGGTACTAATTGCTATCAGATGATATTGCTAGATCTCAGGCTCTAAATGTATACATTAGATATGATATAGTTTAGCATGCATAGAGTTAAAACATATTTTTGCTGTCCTATAGATTGGAGATTATGGTCCAATGTGGGTTTATCCTACCTCTACATTTGACTGTGTTGTGGCTGATCCAAAAAAGGGTTCTAAAATGTATGGTCTGAAGAGCTATATTGAATATCAACTTACATGTACAGTAAGTACGTACCAGAGGTATTTCATCAGGTGACATCTCAAAATGTCCCCATTATTATTGTATAGTTTATAAAAACTGCACATCAAACAATTGAATAATGCCCAATACAAATGTAGTAAACATATTTTGGGGAAGTCATAAGTATGAACTCTTTGTCTGCCTTTACAGAACACTAATCGATCTGTCAACCATAGATATAAACACTTTGACTGGTTATATGAGCGTCTCTTGATTAAATTTGGATCAGCCATTCCAATTCCATCTCTTCCAGACAAACAAGTTACAGGTAAATTTCTCAAAACTGAATTATATAATTATGATATATTATATTGAATATAATATAATATAGTGTAATATAATATATTACAGTATAATATATATAGTGTAATATAATATGTTTTATTTGTAAGCCTCTAGAGACTTAGTATTGGGAGGGAAAATTAAAAACAATAAATAATAAAAATACAATGTAGTACAGCTTTTCCATTCTAAACTTCCATATTTACTATTTTATAGAACTACACACAAAACAAATTTCCACCATTCTTGAAGTGAAATTAAATATTCCTAAGTCAAACAGACTTACTGCCTTTAGCTGAAATCTGTGTTTAACAGACAAAAGTGTTTGCTAACCTAAAAGCATTGGGTGGAAATTGAGCATCAGTAACTTGAACGAAACCAAAAAAAGTTTGAGTGATGTCCAGCCAACTCCTCCTGCCAGGAACAGCTTTTGTTAGCAGAATGGGAAGGACCCCCCAGAGCTCCCCAGAATGGGGAGTTGCACTGGGGAAGGAAGAGGGGAAATTCACGTGTGAGAGGAAATTCACTCATTTCACCCTTAGGGTATAGGAGTCTTTGGGTAATGTGTATATTTTCACAAACTCATTAGGTTATTCAGGGGGTACAGTTATTTACAGGTATTGATATGAAAATTGCCAGTCTTGAATAGAGAAAAATAGGTGGTATGAAACATGAATAGCAATGATTGTCACTCATTGTCCTGCAGGGCGTTTTGAAGAAGAATTTATCAAAATGCGGATGGAGAGGTTACAAGCTTGGATGACCAGGATGTGTCGTCATCCAGTTATTTCAGAAAGTGAACTTTTTCAGCAGTTCCTTAGTTTCCGTGATGAAAAGGTAAACACATTCTTAAAAAAAAAATTGTGTAAAGTGTGGCTAGCAAAAGGAGATGGATTGATGGTCCATCTTTTTATTTGGGTGAAAAATCTAAAATTATTTCTAAACAGTGCCACTAGATACCTTTCCAAATAATAGTGAGTACTCTGGTTTGTCACAAATTAGACACATCAAAGGCATTTGTAATGGCATAGAATGAACACCATTGGTTCCATCTTTTTTGAGAAAATTACTTGGTAGAAAGGAGTGCACTTTCTCATAGAAAGTTTTGTCATGAACACTAGTATCTTCTATGCCATGATTTGATAAAAAGCTAGAAGGTATTATTTAATTTTGTTTAGAACTAAAATGAAAGTGGACAGTGAATGGTCAGGTAGGGTCCATTTATAGCTAAGTCTAGAACACATGCTACAGGCCAAATCAAAATCTAAAGAGCCTCCTTCGGCACATGTCAGGTCATATATTCTTGTTGCAGGGATTTTAACATTATTTTGTTCCAAACAATAGCCCATTGGGGTTCATTAAAAAAAACCCTTCACCAAGATGCAAATACAGATAAACTGCTTTTGCAACTTGGGAGAAAAAGAAGTTAAAAGTCATTGCATACTTGAGATGGTAAATAAAATGGCTCTTTGGATCACAGCTTTGGTCATGCTTGATCATTGGTCTGCATATCTGTTGTGAATTGCTGTGTAGAAGGAACCTGAATGTTTGTCAGAACCCTCTGTTTGGCTGAAAAAGAGCATGGGAGCAGGCAGTGCTCCTGTATGGGAGAAGACTGTTCAGCATGGCACTTGTTCTTTTCCCTAGGAATGGAAAACAGGTAAAAGGAAGGCAGAAAAGGATGAAATTGTAGGTGTTATGGTCTTTTCTACTATGGAACCAGAAGCCCCTGACTTGGACATGATTGAAATGTAAGATGTTGGATTTTACACCCCCCCCCCAATACTACGAAAACTGTCATTTGATGAAAAATACAAAAATGAAATGCTTTGTATAATTAATCTTGTATGAATAAATATCTTAAGTAGAATCCAAAACTTTCTGCTGTTCTGCTTAGAAGAGACTATTTTAGAGTTGTGGACTCGCATCTTCAGTCAAGACTATAGAAGTACTCATAAATACTAGAACAGAGCATAACCACAAGCGCCGATGCACGTTTAACACTGCTCTGCTTTATTAACATTTACTGATGTCCTTGGGCCGATGCATATGTCATGCTGCAATGTTTTTAACCACTTGGAAAAAGAATTAGAATTACTGCAAGACCATATATTCTGCATCCAGACCCCATATATTCTTGTGCACATTCTCACCACTGACTTTAATGATGCTTTAGACTTTAAAAGTTTAGAGATTATATTGGCAATGGTAGTTAAAAGATTGGAAGTGATTGGCAGGCAGATTATGTTCACATGCTTCTGCACTCCCAGGTTGTTTTTCCCATGAAGCCCCCTGTCCTTCCCATGCTTGCCTCAATACATGATTAAGGATTAAATTGTAACTGACATCAAGCCTGGTTAATACTAACTGGGTTCTCTTATCTAGAACGTCCTACTCTGGTTTACTAATGTTGCACTTAACCCTAGGTCCAGCAAGGAGAATGTTCACAAGAGAAACGAGATCAAAGAAGATAGTGTGCATTCTTGCAACTCACTCCTAAAACTGTACTACATGGTTAAGACAATGGAAGTATAGAGGGTGCACTGTATCCAGGGTTATTAAGCAGTCATAATGTTCTTCCTGTAAACTTTATATTCTAAATAGAATTGGAAATTACTTGTTTTTATAACTTTAAATTGTTTCTTATTACTGACATTAATCAAATATGGATTTTTACACACACACACACGTGCACATGTGATTAATGATATAAAGGCAACATCCTAATATTCTTAGTTCTATCTTGGGAGGTATTGCAACAGCAATGAACACATGTACTATGCTGAGACTCCTGCTTCTGGATTACTATTGCCTGTGATTTGTTCTAGTTTTTTATTTTTTTACAATTTTTGTTTTATACATCTAAAGAAGTAGCCACAGTAAGGGTCATACTGCAGGTTAGACTTTGTAAAACAGGTAGAAGAGGGGATGTTTGTAGCCCACTAGGTAATGTACAAAACCCCATTTCTCCAAATAACAGTAAATAAATCTTAGCCACTATAAATAAGGTAAAAACCATGCCTTGGTCATTTCATTATACAGTGAACAGAAGTGTGATGCAGTTGGCAGGTTCACCAAAGCCATGGATGATGGAGTTAAGGAGTTGTTGACAGTGGGTCATGAACACTGGAAACGTTGCACTGGGCGTAAGTATTGTATATATATTTAATTAGGGATGCAAAGATCAGGCAGGTCTGAATCCAGCTCACCTGAGCTCATTAAATCCTCTTTCTTACGCTTAGTACTGGCCAGGAAGCAAGCAGGGCTAAGATCAGGTGCTTGGAAATGCTTGTGGTTTCTTACGTGCCAAGTATGCAAAGTTCATAATTCTTTGCACAAGGGACACAAATTACATAATTGCTTGTACAAGATACAGTACATAAAATACACAAAACCAATAAGTCATGTGTGGAAGCAGAACTCTGTTTGCCAAGCAGGTGTGCACAAGTCCTGTGAGCAAGCTGGCCTCATGGATGTCCATGCAAACACTTGCTATAGTTGCCCTTAGGAACACTCAGTATAAAGTGGACTTAGGACAGAGACAAATCCAGTCAGAGTTTGGGTTGTCAGTCCAAGGAAATCCAACCATTCCTCACACATCCTTGCAGTTCAATGGCATTTCTCAATAATATTATGTTTTTATAACATGTGTAATTTGCATTTATTTTTGTAAAACGCAAGGACTATCAGCATAGTATCCAGACAGTGAATATAATAAAGGCCATATAAAAGTAATATTTCCATGACTCATAAACACTTGAAAGCTCTGTTTCTGGCAGGAATCCTTTTGAAGGAAGTACCACACTGGATGTATTGTTGTTTATTCAAGATTTTATATATCAGAATGAATGTATCTTCTGGTTAATGTACTGATGTTGCCATATATTAATGAGGGCTTAAACTGCACTTCTGGGAAACAGGTTTTTTATGATATCATTTTTGTAGTGATGAATGTATTATCTAGCATATTTTTGAGATATTAGATATTTAGATCATACTGTTAAAGCATAGACATTGCCTGAAATCGTTACAGCCCAACAGCACAGCAGTTTTCTTTAGCGCAATTGGATTTATAGGACATGCCAAAACTTCCAGAGTCATTCAGAATGTGGATCTTGAAAACAAACTAACTGTTGTTCTTATGTCAGGTTTGGCTGTGCAGTGTGACTATTTGCATGCATACTTCATGAGCCTTCTGAAGTATCCAGTTAAAAAGCACTTTAACTCTCTGGAAAGAGTGCGAAGACTGTTGCATTTGTAGATGTAGTATTTTTTAAAAGAGGTACACTCCAAAATATGCCTGTTCCCTAGCAAATGGGCACAGGCTCACTGAAAGCCCCTGCAACAGTGCATAATCCATTGTTTAATTTGGTTCCAAGCTGCCAGTAGACCCTGAATTTCAGAAGCAGTAGTTTACTTTCCACTTAAATAGTAGCCTGTCCAGTACAGGCCTTATGGGGCCCTCTTTGACATCACAGAAGTTTAGCCAATGCTAGCCAATTATTGGTTTTATTGTGCTTGTTGATTTTATTGCATTGTATTATGGCATTGATTTTATGTAAGCCACCTAGAGAGCCTATGGCTAATCGGGCAACATATAAATCCAGTCAATCAGTCAACCTTATAATGTAGGTTTGGCAGGGAGTCTAGGTTGTGCTTTGTATCTAGTTACTTGTTGTGTTTTACTACCTTAACTGGCTTATATTTTAAGCTCATAATTTTTCCTTTCAGCATTACCCAAGGAATATCAGAAAATAGGAAAAGCTTTACAGGGTTTAGCACTGGTTTTCAGTACCAGCGGTTATCAAGGTATTTTTGTTCAAATACTATTTTGATTTTTCTTTGTAAACAACATATAGCTGTTTTCAGAATTTGTGCCTTGTTAAGTGGATATATCCAAAATAAATCTTCTGGATTATTTTTGGACTGAGAATGTAGTATATGAAACCTTATTCTATTGTTCCAATATTGAATGTGCCAGAGAGAATACCCTAATGGTTAGATTTTTAAGCAGAAACATTTGAACATGCAGTGCTAGCAAAATAAACTATAGGCATGCAGGATTGCACCCTTAAGATCTAACACAGTTACAATTTTTATGCAGTCATCTTTGTTCTAGCCATAATTTTGCAAGGATCAAACCATAATTCAGGGCAGTCATGCAACCTTTCATTAACATCTGAGGGGCCATAGAATAGCCTTGATTTTCTGATTTGATGTCAGAAATGGCACTCTGACCTCTGAGCTGGGATTTGGAGCTCTACATCCTCTCCCACACACCCATGTAGAAAGAACTGCTACTCAGGGTCAGGAAAGCAACCTCAGAAACAGGGAGAAGGGCGTGTTTCTGGAGGAGGAGGAAGAGAGACTGGAGAGGACAGGATACAAGCTATTCTAATGCACTTCCAGCTTCCTTCCCTCTCCCTCCAAGATGTTTTAGCTAGATGAGCAAAAAGCCCATATAGTGGAAAATGTGATCTAAGAGGATGGCTGCTCCCCCTGGACTGAACTAGATCACTGTAAGCCTCTGAGTCTGAAAGCTATGTCAAATGAAAGTTCTAGTGCACATGTATTTTGGCATTCATGCAATTCTTACATTTTATATTAGCTATCTACTTGGGTTTACTAGTATTCATGCATATTTCTTCCTCTGGTTTTTGTAAAGATCAGCTTATCTACCAAGAAACATTATTTTAAAACAGAATTTTAAAATGTATATATTATTACTAGGGGAGCTATATTGGTATCAGTTTGTTTGAATATTAACTTTTACTGAATTGAAAATCTCAATGTGACTTTTGTTTTTAGGAGAGACTGATCTGAATGAAGCAATAACAGAAGCAGGAAAAACATATGAAGAAATTGCCAGTCTTGTGGCAGAACAGGTATACATGTTATATTAGAATGGAGAAAATGTATATGACCACACAGAATAGTTGGCAAAGAACTTAGCAGTGCCTAATGATAAAATGATAAAAAATTACTTTCATGATCTAAATAGAGCTGTACATACACAGAAGCAGAATTCCAATCTGAAAAGCAAAATATACATAACATAACTGAGAACTGTATGTGTCTTTTCTCTTCTCAATGTAGCAACTGTTCCTCATCTATGTGTTTAAAGTGCAAATTTTAGGGCATTTTCTTTTTCTCATGCATATTATATAATTTTCAATTCCATTGTGAAACTAACATGGAATGGTGTTACAGAATTAATTACTGTGCATTTTTTATCAGCCAAAGAAAGATCTTCATTTTCTGATGGAAACTAATCATGAATATAAAGGATTTCTTGGTTGCTTCCCAGATATCATAGGTGCGCATAAGGTAAAATATAATCTTTTGCACTAGTGCTTTTAAAGAGATGAATACTAGTATTGTGAGAATATCAGTTCTATGGAGTCCTTGACTTGGTTTGCACATAATGACAAACAATGGGTTGCTGTGCACAAGAATGAGTGTGCTGCTTTTCATGCACATGCCACTTCTTCCTGACCAGTCACATGGGAATATTTGATAGGTCAATTGGCTGCTATCTCAACCCTGCTAGACAGCCTTCTAGGGTCTAGAAGATGTGTTGCATGTATGGTGTGTGCTATATAAATCTTATGCCTGAGGAAACTGGAAACACACTGTGATATAAACTGAGAATTTCCAGAACTTACAGTAACTCTACAATAGTGCTTTTACACCTTATATATTTCAAAATGACTTTCTCAACAATAAATGAGAGATTGGAGGAGGGTATTGATTATTCCCCCTTCCACAAAGCCAAGGTTGACTTGAAACCAGATTGCATATGCTAAATTAATGGTTATGTTACTATAGCTGTGTTTATCCTTTGTTTCTGCTGCCAGCTCTGTGCCCTGTGACTTCATAGAATACCTGAGTGCCTTTACAGTCTAAACCTAATATTTTGTTTTGAAAATTTAAATTTGGACTCTTATTTGTACTACTACTTGAAGGTAGTTTGGCTCAGATAATATTTGAAATATGTTTTCAGTGATGCTTAATGTAATGTTTTGTCTCACCAGGGAGCAATAGAAAAAGTGAAAGAAAGTGATAAACTAGTTGCTACTAGCAAAATTACCCCACAGGATAAACAAAACATGCTGAAGCGCGCAAGTACCATGTCATTTGCACTACAGGGTAAAGTACACTTAGCATTCACTTCCATCATCTCTTTTGCTGATTGAAATTAAGGTTAGAAAGGAATAATGAAAGCAAATATGAAGAGTAATTTTAGGCACTCTATAAATAAAATATGATGATGGAAAGTATATTAGATGGTACTTAAATGCAGTAGGAGTCATCTAGAACAGAATTAGCACAAATTCAGACAATAGGTAGACTTCCTGTTTGTTCTCTTTCTGTTCATGTAACAAAGATCTGTTATCTTTTAACACTATGTATGTCATTTTTCTGTTTTAGACTTTACAAGGTACAGTTTCATAATGATCACCATGATATGACATTCCTCACTGTGCAATATAGTAAAAAGGCTACTTTGAAATCTGAAAGGAACTTTCAGATACTATATATAAATTAATGTCTGCAGTGAATCAGTTGAGTCCTAAGTGTGTCTTTCTTTATCTTGGTAATCATTTTTGAACACATACCCTTCATAAGTTCCTCTAAAATTCTGCTTGACCAAAGGCTAAGAAAACACTAGAGGGTTCTTCATTTTATTAGAGCCATCAGCTTTAACTGCTGGTTGTTTGAAATGCAAGAGCAGTAAAAACTACACAGCGGAATGAGTTGTCCATGTTTGCTGTGGACTACGGGGTCTGAAGTATCTATAATAAATTGAAAACAGTCCAGAAGCACTGATGAAATATGTGACTTTACTTGGACTGTGGTCACTTTCTTGTTGTAGCACTTGTTGCACCAGGAAAGCAGGGCCAGGTGGGTTGTCTGGAGCACTCTCTGGGGTGTATTTTTGAGGTAGAGTGAAGCCTTCCCAGCAGCAGGCATCCCAATTTGCCATTCCTCCTGAGATGGAGAATTCATGGAAGGACTGGCCCTGATACCATCTCAGTGATGTATTAAAGATCATCTTTGAATCCAACTAAATCAAGTTCCCTATGTAATAGGATGTGCTGCAGAAGTGTTCCTGTGACTATATATGCATTCTCCTAAATGGGCAGAGGAAAGGGGAAATCCTGTTTCTGATCAAAAGTGCAATACTCTGTTCATTTCCTTTTAATCTTTATTGCTTTTCCAAACAATTACTCAGTAGTATTTGGAATCCAGTGATATCTTTTCTATTAGTGGGATGCAGGGGAGGGAACCATCCTCTCTCCCTTGCAATTTCTTGTGTGTCCTCAGAATCGGCCCTATAGGTTGTAAGATAGGGGGACTGCAGCAGAATGTGTGGGGAGGAAAAACCCATATTTGAACAATATTGAATTCCACTCAGTAACCTCACTCTCATACAACCTGATATAGTAAGCAATTAGAAGATTTAGAGTTGGGGGCTGAGCATCTTTACTGGCTTTACAGTCCTTCTATTCTATTGAGGGTTTCTTTACTAGTTGGTTACGAATGCCCAGTAGTGTCCTTGGAGATCAAAATATGTAATGTCTATTTGGTTGGTTGATGGTAGTTTGAATATAAGCCTAAGACTAACTTAAACAAAAGCAAAGAGGACTTACTTTTGAGGAAGATCAAGTAGATCATTTGGAAAATTTGTTTTTTTAATGTATGCTGGTTTTTACTCTTAAACTGCATTCACTTGTAAAATATAATTCTATTTTTTAAAATTAGAACTGCCCTTTTTCTACTCTGCTGTTTCATGCTCTGTGTCTACACTTAGAATAAGTTTCTTGAAATATTCCTTCAGGTCTTCATTTATTAATAAGTATAACTGGAGAGTCAGTGTGATGTAGTGGTTAAGAGTATGGGAATAGGATTCAAGTGATCTGTGTCTTAGTCTCCACTCAACCATGGAACTAACTGGGTGACTTTGGAACAGCACTGAGTTCTTTGAAAGAAAAAAACAGAATATAAATATAACAAATAAATTAATAAACAAACATTTGCAAAATATATTTAAAGGAACTAAGACTAAAGTGATAAACATCACAGTACACTTACTCCAGGGATAACTTTGTTCAGGTTCATATCCCTGCAGCAGTTTGAAGCTAAAAAGCACTTCAGTGTGGGAGTGGGCTATTATTGGGCTTTGTATTTGTTCATTTATTCATGTATAAATATGAACATGAATTTAGCTTTGGGGCTAAAATACGAATTGTTTACCATTCCTGTCCCTCTTTAATCCTGAGAAAGTTTCCAAGTCCAGGGTCTTGCCTCTCTGTATGATTCTGTTCACAGAATTAACATTTTATCCTTTACAGTAAAAAACAGTCTTTTTGATATTAACCTTTTAATATGCGACATGACCTTAATTTACAGCTGAAATGAATCACTTCCACAGTAACCGGATTTATGACTATAACAGTGTGATGCGCTTGTACTTGGAGGAGCAGGCACAGTTCTATGAAATGGTAAGTTGAGGTCTTGGGTTCTTTATATCTGCCAGCGAAGCATTCACAGTCTTGTAAAACAGACTAGTTGCATGATGTATCTTTGTAGGATTTGTTTAAAAATCAAGTAAACCGTGAAAGGTTTTGATTTTAACCATTACTCTTTCAGAAACCATTTTTAATGAACATATTTATTTTTTAAAATGTAGGTTTATGGTTTATGAAGACATTTTTCCCTCTTTCCCTTAGAAAATGCTCCTTGGCACTGCCAGTCCTTCCTGTGCCACACACTTCGCATGACAAGACTATGCAGCTGCCACTTGCTTTTTGGCTAGGATGCACAAAGAATTGTACTTGGCAGTTCATTAGCAATTCTTTCATTCCTTTTAGAGAAGGGATAATGGAGAAGCTGTGTGCAGTTATTCTATTTAATTCTCTGTAATTCCATCCCCTCTGTACCTTGGAAAGTAAACACGCGTATGTAGTGTTAGTTGTTGCAGATGCCAGGTGCTGGGGAGGGGAAATGCTGTCCCTCAAAACATAAAGTTCATTTTCTTTCTTTCCTACCTAAAAGTGTCTTAGGAATTTAAAAAAAGGTGGCAAACATCGGAGGCAGTAAAAAAGTACTGAAACTGGATAAAAGAACATTTGTTTTGAGAAACTTTTTAATACTTGTTTAGATTATATTTTTGTGTTCCAGTAGAATTGGGAATGCCTCATATTCTTGTACCTTCTTCTCAGGGGAGATGTGGTTTCTTTACATTACAATTACAAATGCCAGATTGGATCCTCCTTGAATTCTAGTGCCAGCCTGAAAACAAAACAACAACAGAGTTTATGTGCAAATTAGATATTCTCTCATAAATATATCTTGAGCGGGGTGGATTGTATATAAACAGCGCAGAATAGTTTAGAGAATGGGTATTTGTGTTTCCAACCTATTTGGACCACAGTTTGGAATCTGGCAGTAAATTGTACTGATTCTCTTGGACTTCTCAGTGTCTTTTGGTATCTCTACTATGGCATCCTGTCTGAGCTGGGAGACCACTGCACTGTGTTGCACTGCACCGTACCACATTGATTCTGTTCCTGCTCAAATGGCCTATTCCAGAAAGTAGTGTTGAGGGATTATTACTCTCACCCTTAGCAGTTATGGCTTTGTTTTATCTCTGTGCTGTTCAGTATCAAAATGAAACCACTGTGTGAGGTTATATGGAGATAGGGACCAAGGTGTTACCAACATGCTGATGACACCCAGCTCTTTTGATATTTTTCATGAAATCCAGATGAGGCCCTGGTGTTCTGAACCAGTGCCTGGATGTGGTAATGGACTGGATGAGGGCCATTACCACAAACCGAGACTTCATCCATACAAATTGAAGGTACTTTTACTGGATGGGTTGTCTGCCCAGCCAAGTGACCTTCAGTCTGTTCTGGAGGGGGTTGCACTGCCTATTTGATCAGATTCATAGAGTGGAGCTACTCTTGATCCAGCATTGCCACAAGAGGCACAGGTGGTTGCAGTGGCATGGAACACTCATATAGTATATCCTTATCTGGAAAGCTATAGCTTAGCTACTTATCCATACTGTGAAAATGTCTCATCTGGATTAATGCATTATATGTGCGGCTGTTCTTGAAAAGTCTGCAAATCGCAGCTGGTTCAAAATAGGGCATTGAGATTGTTGAGAAGTACTGGCCAATGTGATGCTAGTACTTTTCTGCCTGTACTGCCTGCTGGTCTATTTCTGGGGCCAATTCAGAGTGCTTATATTAACAGTCAAAGCCGTAACCCTAACCCTGAAGAATAATCTCTTCACACCTGTCTAAACCCTAAGATTGTTTTCAGTAGTCCTGCCTCTAGAGTCCATATCAAAGAAAGAGAGGTAGGTGGCTCCTAAAAGAAGGCCTTTTCTGCTGTGAAACCCTGGTTGTGGAATGAACCTGTAACAGTAGCTTGCCTAGCACCTTTATTCTGTATTTTATTCTTTATTTACACCTTTATCATTTTTGATGCCTGATGAAGATAGATTTATTTTTTTAAAAAAATTCCCAAGCATTTTAATTTTTCCTGTTTTAGCTTTAAATTTGATGTTGCATTTTAAACCTTTGCATTGCTTGTAGGTTTGATTTGGTTATTTTTATACTGTTAAACTTTTACACTATTTTATTGTGTATTTTATTGTTTTAATTGCTGTGAACATTGATTGTCAAGCAATATAAAAATGTTATAAATAAATTATTAAACTCATGAATTGCAAGATGCACTCAGCCTCTTGTTTGTATTAACAACCATTGAATGCCACTTCCAATGGTCGTTTATGTGATACCTGAATAAGAACTCTGAGGAGTTTTGTGATTTAAACATTAATTCAAAATTAATTCATGGCTTATTCTTAACTGTTCAGTTATCATGAAAATACCTCTTCAAGGCAGTTTTGGGGTATTTTAATGCAAATAGTAAACAGCTTGGGTGTAGCTTATATCCTTGCAATTCATGGCTTAATTAACCTATGATATCCCACCAGATACCATCAAGATGCCTGAATAGGATCATTGTTACAGTTGGGCAGCCTGTCTGAAAAGAATTGCTATTTTAGTTGCAGAACTGTTCTTTGTGTATCTCATGCTTTTAAAATGTGGACAAATTATTAAGCATATTTATAAGCTTCTTTAGGAAAGTACCCATATTCTTTGTAGCGTAAATATCACAGGTATAAGGCATGTTGGTTCAACAGTTTGTAAGAGTACCATAATATATTGCTGTCTGAGCCTATATAGTTCTATTGTTTACTTTGGAGAAATACATTACTTATTTTTCCTCCCAAGATCTTTGACACAAGATGGAAAAATGAATAATCTGTATGTATAGTATCATACTTTTCATGCACTGTATGTTTGTCTGTTTCAGATTGCACAAAAGCTGAGGCAGGCTCTCAGTCGCTTTCCAATGATGTAGATACAGACAACTAATGAAGAACAACTCCAAAGTGCTTTTCTGATTTTGCTGGGGGCAGTGCAAATTAAAATTGTAAAATCTTTTGCTATCCAAAAATCCTTTTTTTAAGTATGAGATGCAAAAAAGTGAATACTTTGGATGTGTACTTTGTCTAGCCTAAATGCCTTGGATATTTATGTATATTTTATCCTGAATGCTTTCCCTTCTTATCTAAGCAAAACTGCAAAGTGTTCCATATAATAGGGCTTTAAATTGCCAAATGATTTCTTGCCAGGGTAACAAAAAGATACACATTTCTGAACTCTTCAGAGGTATGCAACTTCAGCTGGTTAGATACTCCTTAAGGGAAGAAGTAAGGATCTGTAGATATATAGATGTCCTTAAATTTTTTTATCCTTATTGTTAAAATGTTTTGTAGCATCTAAGTAAATTATTTGGTTAAGTATGCTGTCATGAGCAAAGGTTCATCATCTCTCTGCTGTAGCTATGGTACACAGCCTCTGTATGTATATGCTTCCATGCCCAAGAAACTTTCTATTCTTGTGCCATGGATGACTCTGGATTTGGAAGCTAGATTCCCCACCAAAACTGCAATTTCTTGGTTATATGAAAAAGAGAGTTGAACCTAAAAAGAGCCTAAAAAGAGCCACAACAAACATATGGAAAACATAGTTTCATCCAGCAAGTTTCAACTATGCAACTCAGTTACTTCCCACTGTGTTTTAGGGGTCCTTCTGCTTCCTCAGCTGTGTATAGTGGCTCATGCCCATCACTAATTTCATGATATAAATGTTTCAAGATAATAGCTGTACTTTGAGTCTTGAGATAATAGCATGATGCAACCAGTCTTTCCGCCACCTTTTCAAACATTTATTTCTATAATGACCAAGGACATTACTTTTTTTTCTAGAGAAAAAGTAGACAGGTGTTAAATACAATATGGGCTTATCAAAGGAAGAATGGCTTCCAAATGGGCTACGCTTGAAATATTAGCTTCAGGCCACAAGTGCCATATCTAGGAAAGTTTCAAGGTAGGGATTTTGCCACAGACAAACTATGGTGCCAAATGCAACTTTCACTAGAATTTTTATTTCTTTTACCCACCAAGCCATTCTAAGTGACGGGTATATTCTGTAAGGTTGATTGATTTATATGTCATTGTCATGCATGTGTTCTGTAATAACACTTAGAATAACAAGGAATATGGATCTGACAAGGTCATATGCCCTACCAAAATAACCCCAGAATGTAAACATGGCTGAAATGCTCTTCGTTGTCATGTCTTTTACACCCATCTTTCTCTTAATTTAGTTTGTCTTCCAAAATTCCATAAAGTGTTATGATACAGCAATTGCAATTTATGTAAAAATTGTAAAGAACATGTATAATATTTTACACCAAATGTAATCAGATCTATCTTGCATGTAGAAGCAATTTATGAAGTTATTACAAAGTGTATAGTAAATTCTAAGGCAATTTTTCACAGCACCACTTTTTCAGCATTTGTATATTCAATTTTTTTTTTGTGTCAAGATCTTTCTAACTGGTTCCCTGGGGTTTTCTTTTTACCAGACTTTGAGTTAATTCTGATGATGTAGTTGTAGATATAGGATCTTTTACAGACGAACTGGGCATAAGTGAGATAATTTCAGTGTGGAAAAAAATATTTGCATAAGAAAGTAATTTGGAACAGACAGTTATGTAACATTCTAGCAAATTAAGTCTTTAAATTGGTAATAAATATTTATACATATAAAGTGCCATTTGCTTTGTTTCACTCATGGATTGTATACACTTAGTGTAAAATATGGTGTTCACAATTATATCCTGTGATCTCATTTCACTATGATTGGATTTTTCACAATGAAAAGTATGCTTTCCAAACAAAGTAGTATAATATCTTTTTATTAAGACCAATCAGAATATTGCAAATTACCTCAAGCTTTTTTTCTGGTTAGATTGTTAAAGAAAATCAAAAGTGGGATAACAGGGTGATGAAATATGTTTCTGGGCATGATAAAAAGTCCCATTGCTTCATATAAGCAGGGAAGTGTGGATGAGTATATAATCAGTTTATTTTGGCCAGTTCCATTGGTCTTCACAAAAAGAGTGACTGGGTTTGTTTGAAATGACAACCCATCATGGATAGTTAACCATGGTGAGTAGTCAGCTTGGGAGGCTTGTTTGCAGACAACAATCTACCCTGACAACCCATGGCTTGTTCTAGAGTTTCCTGGCCCCACAATGGATTGTTCTGTCTTCCAAATTGGGGTGACTGACCCTATTGTGGGTTCAGGACAGCAGCAAATGGATACATATTTCCCTTTTAAAAGTGCACAATTTAGTCCTGTCTAAATCCATTTTCAAAAGGAAGCTTTGCTTTTGGCAGCTGTCCAAAGTGAGTGCTCCCATAAATGGGGTGGACAGCATTTTTTCTTGAGCACCTTGAGTCTTAGGAAAGGGTAGGAAAATGGAGTCAGAGTAAAGTGAGGTCACTGGGTGCACTAAAAAAAAATGAGGGTCTCACTATGAAGGTGGCAAAGCATCCTCACTTTTTTGCAAGCAAAGATCCTTCACAGCTTTGCTGTCTCCTGACAGCATGCCTTTTGACAGCTGTTGAGGGAGCCCAAAGTAAAGCACATGCAGCAAAGTATCCAATATCATGGATATTGATAGGTCAATATCCATGGTTGGTGCCTGCTGAACATAGACAACAGACACCTCTCAAGACATAGCTCAGGTAAGGTATCACATTCATTATTATTATTTATTACATTTCAGGGCTCTGCACCTGCACAACACTGCCTACAAGTTTGAATAAGAAATGTCTGTGCAAATTTCTTGTGCTTAAATCTGTTTTGAAAGGGGTGGTGAACCAGTGACAGCTTTTCCAGCATGCTGCTTGGTCACTTTGTGAGGTAAGGCAGGAAGGCCTGGTGAACACAAAGGTCTCGCTATTGCAATGGGGAGGAGACAATGTAGCTTTGACTGCCAAGTCCACTTGGATACCAGGTGGAGAACCAAAGGGTTTGATGGCGGTGACAATCCACACTGAGACTGATCAGTTGTCAGGTATACCATGGATGGGTCCATATTACCCATGTGGGTTGGGTTTTTTTGCAGGGTGGGTTGCCATGGTATGCAAACTCATTCTCCATGAATGAGTGTGCTCCAAATTAAGATTAATAGTGGTAGGCAACCTGATTTTTTTCAAGGAAGCCTGTCTGTCATGACTAATCTTTTTCAAACAATCCCCAAGGATAAACAACACGGTTTGAAAAACAGTACTTAAAGTATTCACTATCAAGCTTTAACAAATATAATTCTTCCTGTATACTGCATTTTGGCTTGTTATTAGACATAAAGCAGAATATTCTGATAATATTTCCAACTGAGCAAGAAAGGGATCTTGGAGGTAGTAGTAGTCAATTTGATGAAAATGTTGGCCCGGTGTTTAGCTGCTGTGAAGAAGGCAAACTTCATGCTAGGCATAATTAGGAACAAAATAGAACTGCCAAAATCTTTCTTCCCTTCTACAAATGTTGATGTGACCACACTTTGAATACTATGTTCAGTTGTATCTGGAAAAGGACATTATTGAGTTGGAAAAAGTACAGAGAAGGGCAACAAAATGATCGGGGGGCTGGAACAGCTCCCCTATGAGAAGCAGCTAAGATGACATGATAAGTGTTAATAATTTTTCTCCCTATCCCATAACACTTGAACCCAGTGTCATCCCATGAAGCTGATTGGTGGGATGTTTAGGACAGAAAAAAGAGAGTACTTCACACAGTATATAGTTAACTATGGAATTTGCTGCCATGGGAAGTGGGGATGGCAGCCAATCTGGAAGGCTTTAAAAAGGACCTGGACAGATTCATGAGGGAGAAGTGACTACTAGTCTTGCTGGCTATATGCTGCCTCCTTTACCAGATGTGGCATGCCTGCATCCACCAGTTGTTGAGGATCTTAGGAAGAGGTCTTGCACCCATTCTGCTTAAAGGATCCTGTGGACAACTGGTTTACTACAAGGTGGTCCTTTGGTCCGATCCAGCCTGGTTTTTCTAATGTTCTTAATCAAGAACATCATTTGCTCATCATTTAATATTCCAGAGTAATTCAAGCTTTGCCCATTCATTTGTCATCCAGATTTGATTTTGGTGTGGTACCTCAAATTTTGCAAAACCATTGAAAAAGAGATCATGGTATTGCTTTCTCCTGTAGTACTGTGTAGCATATATTGATACAGTGATCAACATTAGAAAGTGATTCTTCTGCTTTTCCATTCAGGTAAGCAGAATACACAGAAAATCCTCTGAAATTTGGTAATCAGATTTATTCTATATAATACCAATTTCCAAAAGTTTGAAAATAGATTTATTTAAACCATGGCATTTTCCACATTGATAACAAATGATTGTTGAAATAATTAACTTCTGTTGTAAGGTGTCAGATACCACTGAATTCATTTCTTGAACATTCTCTTTTACCTATTCCAAGATTTTAATATAGTAAACAACAATTTAACAACAACATGTCTATACTGCTCAAAGCTGAAGCTCTCTGGGTGGTTTATGACAAAAGTATACAAACATCAAATACACTAGATAAAACAGTTTCCAATAAACTTAGAAACTAACAGCATGACCTAATGTGGCTGCTTGTAACTCATAAGGTGGACAAGCTGCGTCCTATCTTAGCAGAGCCTCCCCCTGGAACACCAACTCTTAGGTATATCTTCAACACTGGAAAACAATGCCAGCTTCAATGGTTGGAAGGAGGGCCATCACAACATATTTCTGAGATTGGAGCTGAAATTCCAGCCTCTCCTGTGGCCATCCAGACATTGTCTAACAGCCACAGGACTGCATCCTAATATGTTTAGGTTGTGATTCTGTGACAGGTTAAATGGAACACAATATTGCCACTCATTTAATGCTGCTTTCATTTTATCTATCTTTGAATTTTGTATCCTAGTGTTTTGATATTAGGCAATATATTATGGTGGGTTTTCCATTAAAATAGAGCTGTTTTGCATTGGAAAGTTGCAAAAAATCTATATAGTTAGGCCAAGTATCCTAACACTACTGTAGCAGAATATAAAGCATCCTGATTTAGAGTAATGATTCCCAACCTGGGGTATCGATACCCCCTGGTGTACGAACCAGGACATTTAGGGGTACATTTAAAAAAAATAAATGGGTGGAAAAGGCACATACATCAACAGTGCAAGACAAGATACAAGTCAAAATTTGTGAAATTAATTGAACAGTATAATGAGGGGAGGAACAGATTTTCTATATTATTTAACCTAAAGAAAAGCCCCGTTCCCTCGCTTCGCTATTTTGGCAAGTGGTGGGATCTCTCTCCCTAAACAATGGCTTGCAAACACACCACTTTAGCACACATGCTCGGCAGCGTGTCCCTCACTGACTCCACTTTCACTCTTCTCTGCTTTGCAAACATTCAAGTGCTGTTGCAATGGTACCAATGTATATTAAGTGAGCATCACAGTGAGCCCTGTGAGCATGTTCAATGAGTGCATTCTTCCGAGTTTTCTCTACATCTGTTCTCTTTCTCATTGTTTTAGGTTTTATCATAATAACCTTATTCCATTGCCTTTTAATCCCATTATCAGGCTATTTATTCAAAGTGACAGCATATAAATGTGAAATAACAGCAACTATATTAATTGCAAAACTTATGCTAATATGAGGGTATAATTTATGGAAATAGGCTGCCAAGGGATATACAAGTGAAAAAAGGTTGGGAACCACTGCTTTAGAGGATTGATGATAGCATTTTCTCTGATACTGAATACAGATGCTAGTTTTGCTGTTTAGCAAAAGGAATTTCTTTACTTTTCAACAGAATAAGTACACTTAACATTTTTTAAAAAAAGGGAAAATCATACCCAGTTAGGAAAGAACTGCCTATCTGTTAGGAACTTGGTTTGTGTTTTGAAGCTGGGACATTTTTTAAAGCAAAATGATTTTGTATTCAGTTCAGCTGAAATTGATCTTAAACGTTGTGCTTCCACACTGTATCCCATATTAAATAAGGACATTGACAAGTATATGTTTCTTTTACCTAAAATAGTGATCCTCTACCTTTAAGGGTTAAAAATCTCTTAAAGACAGCTTACTGTAATATGACAATTATCTCCATACACTGCATACAGTTTAGTCCTTCAACCATGCCACCAAAAAGGGTGAATTCTTACCATATCTAATGAATAATACTGAAAGTAATTTTTCTTAACTTTAGTTTCTCAAGAGATGGAAAGCCGGTTAACAGACCAGTACAACTGAGTTTATGTTTGATCACAATTTTAACCATTTCTTTTGTCAGAGTTTCTGTATGTGAAGTGCTTAATACTATTAGATGCAATTTTGGGGGTGAAATTATGTTAAAAGGCAACCAGGTGATCATATTTGATCACAACAAGTAGAATGGGAGCTTGTTAAATAGAATTCAAGTCATCTTCTTAATTATGGTTAACTCACAAGATTGAGTTGTTACATACATTTAAATGTTTCCATTAGGCTAAATCTAGGTCACTGATATTCACTGGAAGAAAAGATGACGACGTATAAGCTGGTGTATGAAAGCCTTTGTTTTTCATGAGGTTTGAACACATCCCCATTTAAAGTTTTCTGTGCTGCTTCATAGAATAGTAGAGTTGGAAAGGGCCATGAAGGCCATTGGGTCCAAACCCTTCTGTTGCAGGACACTGCGTTACACCATCCCACTCAGATGGCTGTCCAGTTTCTTTTTGAATGTCTCTAGTGTGGGAGAGCCCACCACCTCTCTAGGCAGCTGGTTCCACTGTCATACTGTTCTGACAGTGAGGAAGCTTTTCCATTTAACCCTAAGACTTTCTGGGCACGTTACAAATAACTAGAAGCCAACATGGATTTCTCAAGAACAAATCCTGACAGACTAATTTCATTTTTTGATTGGATAACCTCCCTGATGGACTGTGGGAATGCTGTGGCCATAAATAGATCATGATTGCTTTCAGCAAAGCTTTTGACAAAGTGCCCCATGATATCCCAATAAGCAAACAAGCTAAGTGGGCTGGATGGAACAACTATCAGGTGGATCCACAATTGGTTTCAGAATTAGATTCGAGGAATGCTTAAGTGATGGCATCTTCTCAAACTGCAGAGGGGTAACCAGTGAAATACTGCATGGTTTGGCCCTGGCCCAGTGCTCTTCAACATTTTTATTAATGATTTGGAAGGGGAAGTGCAGGGAATAATTATCAGATCTGCAGCTGACAAAAAACTGGTTGGGATAGCTAAATCCCTGAAAAACAGAAAGAAGATTCAAGGTGATCTTGATAGGTTGAGAGTGCTGTGCTGAAAACAAAATTCAGTAGGGACAAATGCCAAGGTCTGCAACTAGGAAAAAGAAATGTAATGCATTGTTAGAAGATGGCTCTACAATACTTAACATGTGAAGGATCTTGGAATTGTGGTAGATCACAAGCTGAATATGAGTCAATAATGTGATGTAGCTGCAGAGAGGGCAAACACTATCTCAGGCTGCATTAATAGAAATATCACTTCCAAATCCTGTGAAGAACTAGTTCCTCTTTATTCAGCACTGGTTAGGCCTCATCTGGAGTACTGTGTTCAGTTCTCAGCACCACAACTTAAGAAAGATGTAGACAAGCTGGAAAGGATACAGAGGAGGGCAACAAGAATGATTCAGTGACTGGAAACAAAGCCCTCTGAGGAGAAATGGAAAGAAGTGGGCATGTTTAGCTTAGAAGAGAAGATATGATAGCACTCTACAAGTACTTGAAAGGCTGTCACAAAGAGGAAGGATAGGATCTCTTCTCAATCCTCCTAGAGTGCAAAGAAGGGCTCAAGTTACAGAAAGTTGGATTCTGGCTAGATATCAGGAAAAAATTCTTGTTAGAGCAATACAACAATAGAACCAACGACCTAGGGAGGCTCTCCCACACTGGAGGGATTCAAGATGCATCTGGACAGCTATCTGAGAGCGTTGATTTAACTTGGGAGTCCTGCACTGAGCGGGATGTTGGATCTGATAACTCTCTGGTCCTTTTCAGATTTTCTGTTCTATGATACAGGACCAACATAGTAAAGATTTTACTTTGATTTCATACTGGGCCAAAATAGCAACAATTCTAACACCATACTTCTTAAATGATCATCACATCAGTAAAGGGAGAACATCTTGAATGTTCATCCATGGATCAGAGGGGTGGAGGGCATGAATTGTACTTGAGATGTAACAGTTTCTTCAGATGCACTCATGATCCAGACTGCCACCTGAGGCTAAATGGTTTTAGGACTCTCTCATTTATCTTATAACAAAGATCTTTTCTTAATTTAGCAGTACGTGTTATCTGTTGCCCATGTGTAAAATAAAATGAATAGTTTTGTGAACATGAAAAAGCTGGCAGAGTAGAACTCTATTTCATTTACCACAGGCCCTTATTTGAAATGTTTCCTTAGAAACATACTGATCTGGACTTGCTAAAGAAGTACTGCTAAGCAAGTTGATTGTGTATTAATATGTAATATATTAGTCACTAGTGCCCTCTGCATATATTCCTATTCCATATGCAGCTGGAAGAGTGGTTGATACTTGTTTTGACAACCATATGCTTAAATTCCAGGTTTGTCTGCATGCATGCAATGACTCATAGCAAAAGATTTTGCGCTGTATGAAAAATATATTTTTAATTGAGAAAATAAGTGATCATACGAAAGATAGCACCAACAAATCCAGCTTTAAAAATTAAAATTTCAATGTATGATTTTTTCCTATTAGAAGTACTTTAATAACCTACTATTAATAGAGATTAAATGAAACTCAGTGGCAGAGTTATTTGATTGCTTGTGCATGGTGAAAGGAGGGCATGGCTCAGTGGGATTTAAACAAGTTGTTACTAACAGGAGCAATTTACCAAGTGAAGGAAGTGTCATTCCTACCACCTTTTTGAAGCATGCCATTTAGGATTTAATTTTTCTTTGCAGCTCTACAAATATGTTTTGTTTTTATCTACTAGCATAACATATAATATATAATAGGATTTAACTGATTTGTTGGGATAAACATACAATAGGTGTTCAGAAACCAAGGCAATTGAGTGGACAATATCATTATTATAGAAGGTGGAGGGAGGGAAAACTTGAGGCTGACAGAATGTGGATTGCCTAAAACAGAGCTTACATTCTCGATTCATAGCCTCTTAACTGTTGCAATATACCAGTTCCCTTTTTCAAGGGAGTGAAGACTTTCTAGATCACAAAAATTATATTGACTAAGCAGGACTTAGTCCTTGCTATAGCATTTTTTCACACTTACTATTTGATATAAACTAGTATATATTTGACAGGTATCAAAGACTAGATTTATATTTGAGTGACTATTTGAGCTTAACTTCATAGCAGTTTCTTCCTCTGCTCCTGAAACTGCCTTACACTTGGATCTGGTGGTGTAGTATTGAGAAGTGCAGTATTAAGAACCTAGGCCAGTAGTTGCCAATTTTCATCTGGAGGGCCACAAGTTGCCTGTTCCCAACACTCCAGTACATTTGCAAGCCCTCACCTTTCTCTTCTACTGAGGTACAGATTTGGTCTACTGAGCTAGAATACATGCATGCAGTTGTATTGCACTGGAGATGTAGGAGGGATGGTATATCCAACACAGGTTCATGAGACCTCCTGCTTTCCAGATACGCCAGAAACTCTTGATAACTGTTTGTGGCACCCACAGTTCAGGTTGGCCACCCATGTTTTAAAATCTGTGCATTGCACATGCACCATTAAGCAATACAACACAAGCTCACATAAAATATAGCAGAATTTGTGGTTATGTGCCATCAAGGTGTCTCCAACTTATGGCAAACCTATGAATAAAAGCCCTCCAGAATGTCCTATCCTTGACATCTCTGCTTAGCTGTTCTAAATTCAAGGCTGTGGCTTCCTTTATGGAGTCACTCCATCTCTTGTTTGGGCTTCCTTTTCTTCTTCTGCCTTCAACTTTCCCTAGCATGATTATCTTTTCCAGTGCTTCTTGCCTTCTCATGATGTGTCCTAAATGTAACAGCTTTAGTTCTGTCATTTTTGCTTCTAGGGAAAGGCTTTATTTTATCTAAGAGCAACTCGTTTCTCTTCCTGCTGATCAATGGTATTTGCAAATCTCTCCTCCAGCACCATGTTTCAAACACATCTATTTTTTCTTCACTGTCCCAGCTTTTTTCACTGTCCAGCTTTCATACCCTTACATAGTGATCGGGAATACAAAAGTGTGAATGATATTGGCCTTGGTCTCCAATGAAACATCTTACATTTGATTATCTTTTATATTTCTTTCATTGCTGCCTTTCCAAGTCTCAGTCTTCAAGTTTCTTGGTTGCAGTCTCTCTTTCAATTGATAATTGTGAAATATTTCACAGTTTACATTTCTTCATTAAAGACATTAAAATTGTGTAATTTTGTAGTCATGATTCTTGTTTTCTTAATATTCAGCTTCAGTCCTGCTTTTGCACTTTCTTTTTCATCAGTTGTTTCAAGTTGTTGCTGCTTTCTACTAATAAGATGGTATCATCTGTGTATCTTATTGATGTGCCTTCCACCAATTTTCACTGCTTCTGATCCTAATCCAGCTTTCCTTACATTATGTTCTGTGTACGAATTAAATAGATAGGGAGATAAAATATAGCCTTCTGCTTTTGCCTTCCCCATATTCTGTTCTAACAATGGCTTCTAGTCCATGATACAGGCAACACATAAGAACAACCAAATGCTAAGGCACCCCCATTTCTTTCAGGACCATTCATAGCTTCTCATGATACACACAAAGGCTTTGCTGTAATCACTTTTGCATCTCCTTTCTCGGGAACTGGAATGTATATTGAGCCATAGAGCTCACTTGGGGACTTGGGCCAGTTACTGACTCTCAGCCCAACCTGCCTCACAGGATTGTTGTTGTGAGAATAAAACTGAGAGGTGGAGAAGCAGCCTTGCATTCCTTGAAACTAAAAAGGGCAGCATATAAATATAATAAATGTGGTTCCTATAAGAAAAGGATATCAGATTAGAGCACTACAGCAGACTAAGAGCCCATTAATATTTTATATCTGGAAAAGATGAGTGTGTTAAAGAAATACTAGACAGACATAAGATGGTTTCTTATAGATTAAAAGTATGGATTTGTCTGTCGCCACTGAGAAATTATTTTGCATACAGTGCTTAATATTTTTTCTTAAATTGTACAGCAGAAGTAATACTAGTCAATCAAGAGAACAACAAATTGATTTACTGCTCAATTTTGTGTCTGTTCATAAATACACCTGAATTAAACAAGCCATACTCTGAACTAAATCTGCATAGGATTGCAGCCTTAGTTACAACTCTGTTAGATGGTTTTTAAATCACACTGGGCAGACCTAAGTGTATTATGGGAAGAACATCCCGGGAAAGTAGGCAAAATATTTAATATTAGTGCTCTGTATGCACCATGTGGCTGTCAAGCCATCAACATACAAAAGCAGTATATCTGTTAATTACAAACAGCCCACTCTGTTGACCAGAGTCAAAACAAGACAAAAATGTAGTTGTCTGCTGACTCTTGATGCCTAAGTAAGTATGGTCTAGTTAAACCCACTCATCTGCTCATAGTTTTGGGATGAAAGGAGTCAAGCTTTAAAACAGCTGCTACTAAAAATAGTATTTTAATATAAAAAGTTGAATGTCATGGTGAGTCTGCTTTTGCTGAGATTTCTTATAATGAGAAGTTTGTTTTTTTAAATCTGAGAAAATAGAAGCATGCCTTTTCTTTGAAGAGGTTCTGTGCCTTTCCTTCAATGAGCAGACCACTCCATTTTCAAACTGCAACAACGTTGTGCAGTAAAATAAGTAGGAAGCAGTGTATTTTTCAGCGCCTCAAATGAATGGAGTTCCAAGCATGAGTTTGACAGTGAATGGAGCTTGATTTTGCTTTTGCATTCAAAGTCTACACTTGGAGAACACTAAGTAGTAAGCCAATTCAGTGCGTGCACCAATTCATGGTGATGGGATCATTGACATTTTCTGGATTCTCAGTTTCTATACTACAAAATGCGCAGGTTGATTCCAATGGATTTATGAAGTGGGGTGGGATTCTAATCTTGACCATTTCTTAGTAATTAAAAGATACTGCACCATATAGATTTCTGGTGATCCCTTACCTGTTAGAAACCTTCTAGAAATGCAGCATGGGAGCATAGCTCAGAAGTAAAGCCCTGCATACACACATAAAAACAAAGGGGAAAAAACAGCAACCACTAGACTACAACTTACTTTTAGCAAGTAAGGCAGTTTAACAAAGAAGTTCTGCTGGCAGAATGGTAACAGACTGGCCTCCCTTGGCAAGGAGTTCCAGAGTCCAGGAGCACACATTGATGAGAAACACTCCCACGTTTCTGTCAAAGTGGTGGGGCAGAGAGGAGGGCCTCTCCTAAGGAGCTTAAAACCTGGACAGGCCTGTAAGGGAGAATGTAGACTTTCAAACAGCCTGAATTGGATCATATAGGGCCCCTAAGTAGTAGCCCATCACTTTGAATTGTGTCCAGAAACACACTGGTAGAGAGTGAAGTTACTGTAACGAGAGCAGTATGTTCTTTCCAATTAGCCAGAGTCAACAGTCTAAACCCAGAAAATTTTCCAAACAATTTTCAGAGGCAGCCCATATAAAATGCAGTTAGTCCAAACAGGATGCAGTTAAAGGCAAGTGTGGCCAAATGGCCCATCTGACAACTCTAGGAAAAAGTACAGTTGGCTCACCAGCCTTAACTATGCAAATATACTGGTTACCACTGAAATCTAGGCATCTAATTCAGGGTTGAATCCAGGAGTACACCCAAGTTGAAAACCTTAGTCTTCAAGGGGAGTATAATCCCATCCAATGCTGGATGAATTCATGTTCCCTGATCTGCCTTTTTACTGACCAGAAGCACTTCCATTTGTTTGTTTGTTTTCTGTATTAAGCTTCAATTTCCTCTCATATCTGACACTGATTTAGAACTTGTTCAACTTCCTTGGATTCAGATGGAAAGGACAGATATAGTTAGCATAATGGTGACACTGAGCCCCCAAATTTTCCTGTATACTCAGCTGGTCTCTACAACCCACTGGTTTTTATGCAAGGTATGGGGCAAGTACATACAATTTTCCAATTTTCCACTTCCAATTTCACATCCTCAGTTCAAGCTCCAAAGGATGTTTGCAATTAACATTCACTGGAGATGGAACCTCAGGCCTTTTGCATGCAAACCATGTGCTCTGACCTTTGTCTCCCTCCCTTGTATATACAATTGCCAGCACAAACTTATGGGAACCTTATCAGAACTCAGTTCCATAGGTTGGAACTCAGGAGGGTGCTGTTCCATTCATATCCTGCTAGTGGGAACCTCTGGGCAGCTGGTTGGCTACTGTATGAACAGAATGTTGGACTAGATGGGCCACTGGTCTGACCCAGCATGGCTCTTATGTTCTCTCAAGTAATGCAGCTTGCATGTCACATCTCATTTGGACCTCAGTGACTAAGAGGCAGGTCTTATCTCGCTGAAATTCTGTGTGGTGCGACATGTCATGTCAGAGACTGAGACACATCCTGATCAAAGTGTTTCTAAAACTAAACCAAAAGAAAAATGGCTTGTATTTCTACATTCAATAATTATTGGATTTACAGTGGCATTGTTTACAATTGACTAAGAGTAGTATTTAAAACACTATTCAAAACACAGACCTAGCCCTACTATGGAAACAGTAACTTACAACACAGTTGGAATGGAAGAAACAGGAAAAGAGAAATCTACAGCTTGAGAAATGAGTTGAATATATATTTTTCCTTCCCAAAGCACTGGTTTTTCAAAGCATCACACTGAACCCCCCTGCCTTTTGGTTTTAAGCAGAACCGCTGTAGCTATGTGTGCGTGGTCTAAAAACTACAGCCTTAAAAAATCAGTCACTTATGTATTGTAAACAGGACACGGCTTGTCTGGTATCAAGCAAAGAGATGAGATTATCTGTTAGCATTGCTTTAATGACTAGATAGAAGTTTCTTTAGTTGGGCCTAATATCTCCAATGCCCCATTAAGATCAAGAGTTAGAAGATTTCAGCTGCAATCCAATGCACTTTTAGACAGAAAAAACATGCAGACTGTAAGTTTATATAATCTTCTAGGATTTTGTCCTCTTTGCTGTGCCCTTGTTTTGGCTTCAGTTGATAAGAGTTTTAGATGATTACCTGGACTAATTTATG
The DNA here is from genome assembly GCF_004798865.1 of Varanus komodoensis. Taxonomy (NCBI): domain Eukaryota; kingdom Metazoa; phylum Chordata; class Lepidosauria; order Squamata; family Varanidae; genus Varanus; species Varanus komodoensis. The sequence goes on along the minus strand of NW_025335268.1, from coordinate 35,212,748 downwards.
AGTGCTTATAAGTCAGTAAACAACATTTGCCTTCTCATATGCTCAACATACTTGTGTGCTGATGCTTCATCACCAGGGCTCATACTTCCTGAGATCAGAGATAACAGAGGGAATAGAGGACCACAGTTATGCACTTATCCAGAGCTTGTAGGATTTTCTGAAAATGTTTGAAGAATGCACATTGTTATCTTTGCCTTGCTCATGTGTAGAAGGCAAATGATAAGCAAAGCTGGGTTGGGCAACTTCAACTGCTTTTCATCCTCTCCTCAATGTGAGAAGCCCCAAACATAGTGAATCCAGGTCCTGGCATAAATACTGGTGGACCATTCATCTGGCACACACAACAGGAACCAAAGGATGTCTGAGGGTGTGGTCTCATCACTTTGGCAGGGAGTGTGACTATACCCTTTGGGCTGCATTCTGCCCTCAGAAAACTGTGTGTGTGGGAATCACTTGTCCTCACACCCAATTTTGGTTGTTCACCCAATGGGAAGAAAGTAGATCTCCAGTTGTTTTGGACATTAATTCCTGGAAGGCTCTGCCATAATGGCCAGTTATAGATGGGAAAACTGAGAGTTGAAGTCTAAACATCTGGAAATGTACTTTCTGCTGATCCTTGATCTAGAGCAGACCTGGGCATTGTATGGCCCATGGGCCACATCCGGCCAGATGGCTGACCCTGACTGGCCCACATGAAGTCACTGGCAAATTAAAAGTCAATGCAAATATATATCGTCGTAATATAGATGCAAGCAATACAACTGCACTGCTTTTATTTTGAAGGATCTGCTAAATTGAATTGAATTTATTGCTTTTCATGTAATGTTAATGTTTTTGTGAATATTCATTAAACAATGTTGTTCTGTGCTCCACATTTTCATTGTATCATTGTAATGTTTCATTTACTGTTTTTATAGAGATATATATTGAGCAGAGCTGTAAGTGCATTGGTCCAGCCCTTAACAACTGTCAAAGTTTCTCATGTGGCCCCACAGGAAAATTAATTGCCCACCCCTGATCTAGAGCATAGGTTGTTTGGGGTTCATAAACTAGTGTTGGTGTGCTCTGATTTAGTGCGGAATATTGTGTACTGTAATTGGGTGCACACATGATCAGAATATTGTGCTTCTAGTCATGTGCTCAGAGCTAATCTCAGTTACCTCTTTCAGTCTCATTTTCAAACTGTCTCTTGCTGATGCCACAGAAAACATATTCCTGGTCCCTTCCTGCAAGTAAATTTAACTATGGAGAAATAAGGTCTCCTAGCCATTCACTCCTAGTGAGGGAATGTCAACATTAAAATCCATTTCTGTTAGCTAGCAACTAGACTGCCACCCAACCACTGAAACAGCATGTTATGAAAACATCTTGATTGAAGGGATTTTCTGTTTTCTCCAACGATGGTTGTACTATAGGCAAATGACTGGATCCAGAGATGGCCACTAACTATAGACCTGTGGCCAACATCCCGTTTCTGGGTAAGGTGTTGGAGCAAGTGGTGGCGGGACAACTCCAAGCACTCTTGCATGAAACTGATTATCTGGATCCTTTTCAGTCCAGCTTCAGACCTGGGTACAGTACTGAATCTGCCTTGGTCGCCCTGTACGATGACCTGTGCAGGGAGAAGGACAGGGGGAGTGCATCCCTGTTGGTTCTTCTGGACCTCTTGGCGGCGTTCGATACCATCGACCATGGTATCCTTCTGGATAGGCTAGCGGGATTGGGGGTTGGAGGCACTGCTTTGCAATGGTTCCGCTCCTATCTCAACGGTCGATTCCAGAAGGTAGTGCTGGGGGACTATGTCTCTGCGCCATGGCAGCTATGCCATGGAGTACCACAGGGCTCCATTCTATCCCCTCTGCTATTTAACATCTATATGAAACCACTGGGAGAGGTCATCAGGAGGTGTGGGCTGCGGAATCATCAATACGCTGATGATACCCAGCTCTACCTCTTGTTTTCCACTAATCCAGGTGAGGCAGTGGCTGTGCTGAACCGGTGCTTGGCCGAGGTAAGGGAATGGATGAGGGCCAATAAACTGAAACTCAATCCAGACAAGACGGAGGTCCTGTTGGTTGGTGGATCGGGCTTCGGAGAGGGTGGATTTGACCTGGTCCTGAATGGTGCAACACTCCCTCTTAGGGACAAGGTCCCCAGCTTAGGAGTACTCCTCGACCCGGAGCTTTCTTTGGAAGCTCAGGTGACAGCGGTGGTGAGGAGCGCCTTCCTTCAGCTTCGGCTGATTAATCAGCTGCGCCCCTACCTGGAGTACGACTGCCTGGCGACGGTGACACACGCGCTGGTGACTTCCCGCCTAGACTTCTGTAACGTGCTTTACGTGGGGCTTCCCCTGAAGACGGTCCGAACACTTCAATTGGTGCAAAATAGAGCTGCCAGGTTGCTGACAGGGACGGGGCGTTATGCTCACATGACTCCAGTCCTCCGTCAGCTTCACTGGCTTCCCATTGAAGCCTGGGCCCAATTCAAGGTGTTGGTTATGACCTATAAAGCCCTAAACGGCTTGGGTCCTGGCTACCTGAACGAGCGCTTACATCCATATATGCCCGACTGCCCCTTGAGATCTGCGGGAGAGGCCCTTCTCCGGGAACCCTCCATGAAAGAAATTAGGAGAGTAAGTACTCGGAGGAGGGCTTTCTCTGTGGTGGCACCCAACCTATGGAATTCACTCCCCAAAGAGGTCCGCCTGGCACCGTCGTTACTGGTTTTTCGGCGCCAGGTAAAGACCTTTTTATTTAAACATCATTTTAATTGTTAAAATATATGATCTGGCCAGGGCAACTTCTTCTTCCTTCTCTTTTCTCCTCCTATATTCTTTATTTACTTATTTTATACTGTTAATTTTAATTTTATATTATTATGTTTGTATCTCAGTGTATTTTTTGTATTTTTGTATTTAGTGGTAATTTATTATGTTCTATTGTATTTCAATGTATTTTATTGTGTTGTAAGCCGCCCCGAGGCTTCGGCAAGGGGTGGCATAGAAATGTAATAATGATAATAATAATAATAATAATAATAATAGTGATACAGTTGTACAAAGTTACTTTATAAATTGTAAACTGCTTAGCTTTGGCTATTGGGTGGTATAGAAATGAAATAAATAATAAAAAAAACTTAGCAAAATTACTTATTTGTAAATACCTCTCCCATGAGTAGCATACAAAAAAGAGAAGAAAAGACACAACAAATTATCCTTATCCTTACATTCCTAGAGCAGAGGAAATTTTGGGACAACATGGTAACATTTTCCGCATTTTCAATCTTGTTAATATGCCACATGTTTCTGGAAAAATTTCTCTATCCAAATGTATATACTAGAGCCTTTCTAGTTTGTTTGTTTGTTTGAACAACAACTTATATGCCGCAAGTAAGAAACTTCTACATCTGGCACTATATACATCCAGATCAGCTATAGCCACGGAAGATATTCAGCTTTGGATCCAAAAAGCAAAATAAGACCAGGAACAGTTGTACAGCTCAAGCTTAATTAGCGCAGGAAGTGAGAGAGAACGCCAGGAGAAAAATGAAAACTCTGGCTGATGGCCCATTCAGCTGCCTCGCCCAGCCAGTCCGTCCCTTTCCCAGCCCCTTTCTTTGCTTATCTATCTCTGCGCCGAGCGAAAACAGCACCGCAGATACCCCTCCTCGGGGGGGGGGCGGGGGGAGCCAATATGGTAATCTTGCCGCTCCCTGGATAGGAAACGGGGCGGAGAGACAGCGGCTTTCACCTGTCCCCTGAGGCGGAGTATGAGGCGCAAGCTCCAGAAACTTGAACTCGTCCAGAAAGTTTACACAGGAAAAAGAACAAGAGAGCGTGGTGTGAAGGAAAGAGAGGAGGCAAGATCGCCACCGCCCAAGGCGGTTGTGGGAGACAGGGAGGGATTTCCAACGAGGAAATAGAAAATCCGGAAATTAGCAGGAACAACTTGTGCGAGAGGGACTTCTTTAAGGTTTCCCCTCCTTTTTCCAGCGGAGAAGCATCAATTCCCCTGCTGCTGCTTCCCTCCCTCGGTCCCCCCCACCTCGGTTTTCGACTAGGAAGCTACTTGACTTACACAAAGGGAAAAATCGGCCGCGATTTGTTCTCCGAAAATGCCCACGACGCCCTAAGGAGACAGCTAAGTACAGTCCATTCGCCCAAGAGAGTGACAACTTTCTGGGAAAGGAGCATTCAAAGCACGGAATTTGGGGTGGGGATTGCTTTTGGTTGAAGCCCGTTTCCATTCCTCTCAAACTTTTCTTTAAAAAGGGAAAAAAACGCAGGAAAGTTGTTCCCGAATTTCTTTGGAACTCACTTCGAGCAACTTCGTGCCCCGAGAATTTCCTCCATACACCGCCGAGCCTTTGCCGACTCCTTTGGCGCGCGGGATCAAAGGTCATTTTCTTCTCGCAGCCCTCCTGGTGTGGACTGAATCCCCCAACCCCGGTTCTTCCCCACCTAATGGAAAGCGGCCTCCATGGCTTTGAGCAAAGGTCTGAGGCTGCTGTGGAAGTCGGAACCCCACGCGAGCGCCCTGCTGGAGGCGCGCGGGATCCAGGACTGCCTGCTGCTGGAAGCTGGCACAATAGCCACCCTCAGTAAGTATCTCGGGGCGTGGGGTGGGGGTGGGGAATGTGTATGTGGCAGGGCGACCCTGCGGTTTTAGGCTCTCACTTGCTGCTTCTATCTGCCCTGTGCACGGGTACGCTATTTATTTATCGTATTTACACCCCACGACTTACATAATTCTCCTCTTCTCATTTTATTCTCACAACAACATTTGTGAGGGTGGGCAGAGAGTCAAGTGACTGGCCCAAAGTCGCCCAGTGAGTTCCATGGCTAAATGAGGACTAGAACCCAGACCTCCAGAGTCTCAGTTCCATGTTCTTAACCACTGCAGCACACTGGCACACTGCACCACACTTAGGAATGTGCAGGAGGGATGGAAGGAAGATAAGAGCCCTGCTGGGGCAGGCAAAGGCCCACTGGTCCAGCATCCTGTTTCCCAGAGTGCCCAACAAGAAAGGTGTGAAGGCATCAGCCCCCTTCCCTGATGTTGCCCTCTCTCCCTCTCCCACCCTTACCCCCCACCCTGTACCTGGCATTCAGTTATAGTGCTCTCAACCTTGTAGGTTCTATTCAGTTATTATACAGTGAGCAGCTATTAAGAGATCCAGCCTCAACTTTTGGAATTCTCCCTTATAAAGACATCCATAACATTGGTCCACCAAAGACATTTTAGTAAAGGCCAGGACAAAGCCAAGGTGCATAGTACCAAGGTTGGCCATCTGAGGCAGAAAATCTCAGGAGTGGCTCTCTTTCTACTGTAATCAGAACTTAAATAACTAACAATTTGCCTTCCTTTCATGACACCTAAAATCAACTGCCTGAGGCAGCCACCTCATTTTTCCTAAAGGTAGGGCCAGCCCTGCCCTGTTATCAAGTGGTACATAAATTAATTATGCATGTTGTTGCATCATGCTGAGTGATGAAGCAGGACAGTGCACAGGTGTGACTGTGACATAGTAAGTGGTGGGCATGGCATTTTGCTGTCAGAAGGTCAGTTGGGTTATCCTGCCTGCCGTAAACTTTTGGAAATTCAAGAGAGGGGCCTATAGGCTTTGGCTCTGGGCCTCATGATTTCCATTTATATTATCATCTACAGTTGAGTCACCTGCTTAAAGCAAAGTCAATAAGACAGGCATTCAGGAATAGTTGCCTACTACAGCAGCCTTCTTCAACTTGGTGTCCTTTAGATATTTTGGACTACATTTCCTAGCATTCCTGACCATTGGCCATGATTCTAGGGCTGATAGAATTGGAATCTAAAACATCCAGGGTATGCCAGCAATAAGAACAGGAGATTTATGGTGTGTGGCCTCTGGGTATACATGGCCTCTGGGTATCATTTCACCTCATAGGCTGCAAGGTGAGCAAACGTACAGTAAAGAAAACCAGGTTATGATGTATGCATTGTATTTGTTTGGATTCTATTGCTGAGGCAAAGGTGTGAAACATTGAAATACTAATGTTTAATTTAGAAATAAATGTGGAGAATGTGCGTACTCCAAATATCACATGGGGTTGTATCTGAGTCCTAGATAGAGTAGGTTACAGTTAGACCAATACATGATACAACCAATGAAGTATGTAAGTTAGTCTGTGAAACTGTTAGGCTAATGCACATAATCTTCATCCCTTAATCTGTTCTGCTTAATTTGAGAGTTCATGAAGAGACAGTCTTATATATTATGCAGCATTATTTCATGGCCTGCACTTTTGAAATCCAGAATATATCCATCTCAGTATAATGTTAATTATTATTTTTTAAATTGCAGACTGCAAGACTTGTGAATGTCGAGTTTGGAATAATTTATATTTCAACACCTCAGGGTTATATAGGAGTACTCAGAAATTAACTTCAATTGAGTTCAGTCAAACTAGGTCCTAGGTACACATGTTAACTGACTACATATTAGTAAAGCAAACACTAGGTTGTACTTCAGCATGCTAATCCTATTTGTACTATATGGAAGCAACTCCCATTGGTTTCAATGGCATTGAAATTCTAGAAAAACTTTAATATCCATAAAGATCTGTAATATAGTTTTGCACTAGCAAAACATAGCCAAGGAGGGCATTGACATTCTTGTTATCGTTAAGACCTGTAAGTACAGTCTGTAACTACATTTCCATTGAATTAGGTTTGATATAGTAGAGAGTGGCCTTTTTGCATACACATGTCCTTTTCTAGATCAGAACAAAGGTTGTGATATAGGAGATAATACGACTTGTAGCTATTGGAAGCCTTATCCTCCATGAAACTGTTTAGTCTTCTTTTAAAGCTGACCAAGTTAGTGACCATCACTATATCTTGTGGTAACAAATTCCATAGTTTAAGTATGTCCTGTGTGAAGATGGACTTCTCTTCACCTGTCCTGAATCCCCTGCTGTTCAGCTTAATTGGATGACTCTAAGACCACCACCTCCATGATCAGTTCCTCAACAAACTGTTCTAAGGCATGGTCATTTAGGGTCCTGAGATATTTTTAGTTTTTTGTTTTGATTGGAACAGGCATTTATCAAGTCTTTGTGAGCTGACGGAAGTTACCTGTTGCTACAACCTTCTTGATTTTATTCTCCATCTCTGAATCATCCTGAGCATTTTGGCAGGGACACAATAGTATATTCCCAGTATTCAGTTACTTTTGGAACCAGGTATTGTTGCCCGCAGTGATTCTGTGGAGGAGTCTGCCCCTTCATTATGCCCTTTTGACATGCAGAATGACATCAGCCTCAGTATGCCCTTCTCACAGAGACTGAATCTGCAATCTTTCCTTTCCATTGGGTTTCCAGTATCTAGGTACTTCTTCAAAATTAAGCACTCCAAGTTGCTTACCTTTTCTTCTAGTTTTTATATAGAAACATCTGTGCATGGTGTCACTTTCATTTGTGTCTGACAGGTTCATTTTCTCTTGTGTCCATTTAGCCTTTGCCTGACTTACACATCTGATTGCATTCTCCTGACCTATTTCCATCCCAGTGCCATGTGCTTTGGATCCTAAAAAACTGATAATATAACATGAAATTGACATGTATGAATGTTCAGTTTATTTATTTATTTATAAAATTTGTATGCCGTCCATTACTTCCATCTCTGGACAGCTTACAACATTAATCAGAATAAAATAAATTAACTAAATTAATTATTCCATGCTGGCTGAAAATCCAATAGAATACAAACAATACAATTCAATTAATACATATTAAAATATTGATCGAATAAAAAGGTCTTGACCTGTGCTGAAAAACATATAATGATGGCACCAGGCGGAGCTCTCTAGGGAGCGCATTCGATAGTCGGGAGGCCACTGCAGAGAAGGCCCTCCTCTGGGTACTCTGTCTCTTAACGTCTTTCACAGAGGGTTCCCGGAGGAGGACTTCTGCTGCTGATCTCAGGGGGCAGGAGGGCAAATAGGGAAAAAGGCGTTCCTTTAGGTATCCTGGTCCCAAGCCTTTTAGAGCTTTATAGGTAATAACCAGCACCTTGAATTGAGCCCAGACTTTGATGGGAAGCCAGTGGAGCTGATAGAGGACTGGAGTTATATGAGAATAACATCCAGTCCCTGACAGCATCCTGGTAGCTCTATTTTGCACCATCTGAAGTATCCAGACTGTCTTCAAGGGCAGCCCCACGTAAAGCGCGTTACAGTAATCCAAATGGGAAATAACCAATGCGTGTGTCACTGTTGCTAGGCAATCCTCCTCCAGGTAGGGACACAGCTGATTAGCCGAAGCTGAAGGAAAGCGCTCCTTGCCACCGCCATCACTTGGGCTTCCAAGGACAGCTCTGGGTTGAGAAACACTCCCAAGCTGCGGACCCTGTCCTTTAGAGGGAGTGCAACCCCATCCAGGACAGGGCCCAAGTCACCTATCTAGGCACTCAAATCACCCACCAACAGAACCTCCATCTTATCTGGACTGAGCTTCAGTTTATTGGCCCTCATTCAGCCCATTACCTCGGCCAGGCACCAGTTCAGGACAGCCACTGCCTCACTTGGATTAGTTGAAAAAGAGAGGTAGAGCTGGGTGTCATCAGCATAATGATGACTCTGCAGCCCAAACCTCCTGATGACCTCTCCCAGCGGTTTCATGTAGATGTTGAATAGCAAGTGGGACAGAATGGAACCCTGCGGTACTCCATGGCAGAGTTGCCATGGTGCAGAGCCAAAGTCCCTCAGCACCACCTTCTGGAATCAGCCGGCAAGGTTGGAGCGGAACCACTGCCAAGCAGTGCTCCTACTCCTAGTCCCGCCAGCCTATCCAGAAGGATACCATGGTTGATGGTATCGAAAGCTGCTGAGAGGTCCAGGAGAGCCAACAGGGACACACTCCCCCCCTCTCTCTCCCTGCACAGGTCATCATACAGGGCAACCAAAGCAGATTCAGTACCGTAACCAGGTCTGAAGCCAGACTGAAATGGGTCCAGATAATCAGTTTCATCCAAGGGTACTTGGAGTTGTCCCACCACCACCTGTTCCAACACCTTGCCCAGAAATGGGATGTTGGCCACCGGTCTATAATTGGCGGCCATCTCTGGATCCAGAGACGCCTTCTTTAGGACTGACCTGATTACCGCCTCCTTTAAAGGAGCAGGCACCTGGCCCTCCCTCAGTGAGGCATTAATAACCTCTAGGATCCAGGAACCAATCCCGTGTTTGGCTTTGGTCAGTAGCCACGAAGGGCAAGGGTCAAGTAAGCAGGTGGTAGGACGTACTTGTCCAAGTAGCTTGTCCACATCATCACCTAATGGATGTCACCTTAGTTTGTCACCTTAGTTCATCATCACCTAAGCCAATAAAAGACAAAGTTCATTTACCCAGTGTAAACATAATGACAAAAGTCCACAACTTTTGGCAAGGCTTTGATCTTCCACTTGTCACTGATCACGTGCAACTTCCTTTTAAGAACGTTAGAAAAGCCATGCTGGATCACACTAAAGTCCATCTAGCCCGATATTTACTGGCCGGTCATCTATCCAGGGAGAGCAAACAAGTAAGTCATGAGTGCAACAGCGTCTTCCCAACCAAGTTCCCCAGCATGTGACATCTTGCCTCTTATACTGGGGGTAGCATATAGTCATCAGGAAAAAAAACTGCTGATAGCATTCTCCAGGGATGTCCCCTTTGAAAGACATCCAAATGGGTAGCCATCGTTATATTTTGGAGCAGTGAACTCTATAGTTTTACTGTGTGCTGTGTGAAAAATACCTATTCTGATTGTCATACCAATCAGCTGTTAGATACGACCCAAAATTCTAATACTATGAAAGAGAGAGAATAATTTGATTCAGAATTTGGTACTGGGAAGATGGTGCATTTTGTTTGTTTTGCCCTGTTCTATTGAAGCCCTTGGAGCTTCTTCATAACATAGCAAATCTCTATAAGGACAAAAACTGCCTGTTTGTTAGTCATCAAGTCAGATGAGGCCCCTGAGGGCAAAGGGAGGAAGGAGAATCACATGAAAACAAAAATGTTTTGGCAACTATAAGGTCATTCAGGAATGGAAAAGTATGTGAAAAGTAAAAGGATTGTGTCATTAGTTGCAGCAATCAGTGCAACCAGTTTTGGACATGATCATAACTTGTGCAGTTTTTATCTCCTGTTACATACATGGGTATGCCTACCCACACTGACTGTCTGTGACAGAATTGGGAAGGTCTCTGCTCTTCAGGGAACTTAGAATTGTATTTATACACCCTATGAACAATTCTCTGCATTACATTGTACATGAACACAAACATTTTGCTCATTAATCACTACCATACTATTTTAAAAGTATTTATTTTCTCATATGTTTGATGTCTTGCCGCTTCCAGACCATTAAGTGCATTATGCTGATTAAAGAAAAACCTTGGTATGAGGGCTTTATTTGCACCATTAACTGTTAGGCTATTCTAAACAGATTTCTACTTGCTGATTCAAATAAGGGAATGAACTCTGTGGTTTCAACTCTCTTTTCTTCTCTGAGGTTTGATATGGCAAAGTTCAAAAACTGCTTGCATTCTCAAAACTCTGTTTACATTTTTAAATGTCAAAACATTCCCCTTATTTTTACAGTTCAGCTGTCTACTGCTACAATAATTCTTTTGTCCAGGGAAGCATGAAATGGCTTAATCCAGGGGCTCCAGTACATTCATTGGATTCACTGATACATGTATGAAACTTTGCACAGGGAATGGCCCTATGGTCTTTGTGTAAGAAAGTTCCAGGACCACAGTGGGAATTCTCAGCAGTGAATCTAACAGCAAGGAATTATCTGTGCAGATGTTAGAGGGCTTTGGATAATGCCTAAAATGTAGTGCTTACCTTGACTGGGCCTGAAGATAGGCTGTTCACACACAATTGATAATCCCTAAAATGTATTCACACTGCATGAAACTCTGTATCCTAGATGCTCAGTCCATAAGGATAGACTTCTTCAGGAAGCATCCCTGCCTGATTCTTCCAGTACCCATCTGTTACCAGGATGAAGGCAGTTCACATGCCAAATTCTCCTGAAAAGTGCAAAAGAAGAGGCTATGTGCCCTGCCCATTGTGACAGAAAGCTAGTGGCCTGATCCTGTGTATAATTCCTTAGAAGTAAGTCCTACAAACTACAATGGGCCTTATTTGAGGCTTGTAGTATAAAAGAGACTTAAATATGTTGGAGCTGTAAAAGTATTTTAGCAAATAGGAGAGTAATTTTATGTGGAACAGCTCCTCTTCAGCAGATGCCTTTAGCTACCACCTGATCCTGCTTCTTTCTTTTTCCTCCAAACTCCTGCTGGTTGCTTTTGTTGTTTTGATTTTCTTTCTTCCAATTCTATAAATAACCTTCCCCAACTTGGTGCCATCCAGTTGGTTTGGATTCCAACTACCAGCATTCCCCGATTATTCACTGTACTGTCTAGAGCTGATTAGAATTAAAGTCCAAGACATCTAGAGCAACAGTCCCCAACCTTTTTGGCACCAGGACCAGTTTTGAAGACAAATTTTCCATGAACCAGGAGGGGGTGGTTTCAGGATGATCCAAGTACATTACATTTATTATACACTTTATTTCTATTATTATTACATCATAATATATAATGAAATAAGCATACAAAATACCATAATGCAGAATCACTTGGAGCTGTTAGGAGCTGGGCTGTACAGCGGGGGACGGGCAGGCTAGCGAGGCTTCATCTGTTTGCAGATGCTCCCTAGCGCTGGAGTCACTGCCTTGGCTCCTCCTCAGATCATCAGGCATTGGAGTTTCATGGGGCCTGGATCCCTCGCATGCATGGTTTGCAGTGGGGTTCATGTTCCAATGAGGAGGGCTCCTCATCAGGACCTGGTGGGAGTGGTTTGCGACAGCCCCTGCCCATTCGCCTGCAAGCAGCACACTGTGCGTGGAGCTTCCCCTGGCAAAAGGCGGCCTGCTGACATGCGCTGGGATGCCCTGCGCTTTGCCAGCGTCCCAGGTGGCTCTTGGGTTTGTGGCGTGCACCCTGTGGTGGTGTTTCATCCAACGGAGCAGGCGCCCATTGACCCGGAGCAGTGGGAGTGGTCCCCTCGTCCTCTGCCACCATTGCCCCCCGCTTGGCTGCACAGGAACCCAGTATGTGCCCCTGCAAGTCCCTTCCTGGCTGGGAGGCTCCTGTTCCTATGCACATGCAGTCCACAGCAGAGTTCACACTCCCATAAGAATTGGAGAAGAGGAACAGGAGATCTGGCTTGCATGCTCCTTGTGAAGGTCTGGTGCCTGGTGGTCTAGGATGAGGCTGGGGCAGTTGTGCTAGTGCTGAGGAGTGGCTACAGGTGTGGCTTCGCTTGCTTGCCCACCGCTCACCTCCTGCTTTGCAGCCTGGTTGCTAACAGGCCACAGACTGGTAGTGGTCTGCGTCCTGGGGGTTGGAGACCCCTTATCTAAAGGGCACCAGGGTGTGAAAGGCTGCCCTACAATGTGCCTGCTCCATCTGCACTCCACTGAAGCTACCCTTGCTGAGAACACGGATGATTTTCACATTGCACCACCCTTGACTTTTCAGTCATGGCCCTCTTTCGCATGCACATCTTCCTGCATGACCTAGCTCTCCATGAGTCTGTTCTTAGCAGCATCGGCTCTCAGTTGTCTCAGTTTATTCATTTAATCTTTCCATTGAGAAATAGTGTCTTGCTTGCTCACCCTTACCACACCATTGGTAGAGTTCCTCAGGCTTCTGTTCTGATTCCCCCAGTTTTCTTTCTGTATCTAAATTCTCTAGCATAATTATTATGACTTAAACCAGGGTTGGGAACTTCCATGATAAAGCTTGCTGGGATATTCCAACTGGCCTGGCAGTTTCTTGTCCTAGCTTTTCTGTCACAGATGAGCATCTCTTGTTTCTGATCAGGTTTCCTTTCCCAGTTGAAGCCACTTAGCTGCTGATCACGGATATTTTTTTTTCTCCTTTGGGGCAGAGCCAAGGTGGATGCTGCTGAGCGATTTAGTCCTCCTGCCTTCTTAGTAGTAATGCAGAAGCTTGCTTTTGAATATATATGACACTCATGCTTACTTCTAAGTAGACATGCTATTAAAGTGTTGCTGAATAATTCAGCTCTCTTCCTTCTGAGGTAATCATGCAGAGACTTGCATTCCACTCATGCATACTTTTGAGCAGACATGTTTCCTATTCAGAATTGCTAACAGTAGAATGGGGGGGGGGTTCAGCCCCATTTATCACAGGAATGTAGACACTCCCCCAACTGTTCTGAAATAGAATATGACCCTCAGAATGGAAAAGATTCTCCACTCCTATGAAGTTTCTTTATTACAAAAAGAATATTTTCAGGTCAGCAGCAAAGTGCTATTTTTCCCCTCTCAGTTGTTCGTTTATCCAGATTTCTGCCCTCTTCCTCTGCCTCATTTTACTTGGGGGGATCAGGTTTGCTCTAGGTGCTGCAGCTGTAGTACAGTGGAACCTTAGTTCACAAACGTAATTCGTTCCATGATTCTGGTTGCGACCCAAATTGGTTGTAAACCAAGTCAAATTCCCCCATAAGGTTGAATGTAAATAAGGTTAATCTGTTCTGACCCCTGGGAACGTGGTTGCGAACTGATTTTGGTCGCAAACCAAGTCAAATTTCCCAGTAAGGTTCTGTGTAAATAAGGTTAATCCATTCTGTAAATATTTTTTTTTAACCACAAAAAATTTGAAACAAAGTAACAAAGAACAACAAAGTAACAAAGTACAGTACAGTAGAGAACACTAACCTAGATGGTGGGGGAGGTTATTGTTTGGAGAGAGAACCCCCCTCTGTAAGGACATTGGGGAGATCTCCTTCAGGGGTTTCCTCTCCTTTGCCTCTTAGCTGCAGGGTCAATTTTGGCGAAAAATCTGCATGTTCCGGTCACCTTCGTTACCGCTCTGCACATTGTTTTTACCACCATGCTTGCTCTGTACTTTCTTTGGAGCAATTATTCAATATTATTATTGAATAATAATTTACAATACTGTATGTGCTTAGCAGCACACAAAAAAGCTTCGCAGCAAGTGACCACAGGTCTGTCTACAACCGCGAGCAGGGAAGATGGGCGCGATTGGAATCTTGCTTGTGTGGGGAAGATGGCTGCGATCGCGATCATGTTTGTTCAGGGAAGATGACTGCCATTGTGTTCATGTGGGAACATGGCCGTGATCGTGGTCATCACCTGATGCGGACTTCGCGAACGGAGGCAATTTTTTTCTGAAATTTTTGTTTGTGAACCGATTTGGTCATGAACTGAGGCATTCGTGAACCAAGGTACCACTGTAAATTTTTGTAGTGAATGAGTAATATCAATCATCCATAAGGTTCAGATCCTATTATCATTTAATTTTGTCACCTGAATTCCTCCAAGATTAAGTGTCACAAATAATTATCTTGGGTTTGTCACAAAATATTTTTGTACTCAGTTCTTCTCAGTGCATTTTTGTAAAAAAAAAAAAGGGTGCCGGAACTCACATCTTGGGGTCACACTTTTACATTAAAAAAGATGTTCAATTCACCAACTTTTTTTGAAATAAAGAACTTATTTATCCTTTGCATGTAGCCAGTCACTCTACACACACATAAACAAATGGTCGCCGCCGGCAGTAAGCACTCAGCACGCGACCACACGACCAATCCCAAGGCGAGCAGCGACCCAAGCTGAGCAGCGCCCTCACAATCAGAGCGGACACACAAGCAGCCTGCATGCACTATTTTAATGATTTTTGCCGCCGACCTGCTATGCCCGACAGGACGATTCAAAATCACTTGGAAAAATCCCTTGGAAAAATCCGTCAAAAAAAGGTGCTGGAACACCGTTCTGGTGCATTCTATGACAAAAAAAAGTCCTGGTTCTTCTCATTCTGTCATTGGTTGCACAACACATCACTGCCCAAATACTGACATTTTCAAATTTTCAAAATACATTTACATCAGCAAATCTGCTTATTTTGTAAACCTGAATACACATTTTGTTTCTTGCAATAAGAGACATTATCATGCTTTTGGTAACAGTTCCAGTATTAAGTCTAATGAGAGACACAAATTTGTTCACATAATGGGAACAATTACACTTAGAACAGTGATCTTAGCTGCCAGTAAGAAAATAAGTTAATTGAAAAAAAAGTGGCAGGAGTAGGGATCCTTGGTGGGCACAAAGAAAACATTCAGGGATGCTTTGGTGCCCAACAGCACCAGATTGCCCACTCCTGACCAAAACTATATGCTTAAAGAAATTTAGATTTTGCCTGCTTCTGTTGTCCTATTATATTGTCACTGGGTGAACAAATAAAGGATTGTTGCCTTTTATTCTGTGATTTCTTTAGCGCCTGAAGAAAAGGAAGAAATTAAAGGGCAATATGAGAAACTCATGGATGCTTATGGGTGCTTAGGAGAACTACAGCTAAAATCTGGTAAGTTGTTGATCTATTATGTCATTGTAGATAATTCAGATAAATGACATGTGTGCTAATTTTGTGGGAATTGAAAAGTCTTTGGCTAACCTTCAAAGATCAAGTTTTAAAAAGAGACTCATTTTGTGCTTTATTTGATTAAAGGCTTTAAACATGATTACTATGTTTAGGGTTTCTCTTTTAACCCTTCCATGACTTGATAATATCTTCTGGAATAAACTTGAAAACAACTTTTCTTTCCTTCATTAACTTTGTCTTGATCCTTACCTGCTTTGTGCTATTGGTTTCCATAGGCATACTTAGTCAGAAGCCAGCTGCATTGATCTCAAGGAGGTTGAACATCTTGAGAAATACATAGAATTATGGTTTTGGGTCTCATTTATAGGAGTGATAGTTCCTGGCCTTCTTCTCATCCTGTGGCTGTGTGCTTTATACCTATACTCAACAAGTGAAAACTTTCAAATTACATCTCTACAGCAACAGAAAAATGGTAGCTTCTGGGTGTCTGTCTGACAGATAGCTATGAAAGACAGAGGTGAAGTTGCCACTTATAGGTAGAGGCTCTGTGTCTTGACAGACAGAAATGCTGCAGGTAAGCATGTCTCTGCTGTGAATTTGCAGAGGCACAGGAAGCTGCTACTGTTCAGTTTTGTCTGCCACACGGCCGTTAAGAACAGAGTTCCTGCTTGTAAAAATATGGCAGTCCTATAGGAGCTCCCTTTTCACCAGACCTTTTGAATGATACGCTATTCCTTCTTTTTATTTTGAATTGCTAGTTTTATTCATTCACGGATAAGTAAGACTACAGTGTTGCAATTAGCAATTTTCTGCTTTGATGACATCCCAATATCAGTTTCCTGAACATAGCATTTTCAGCATAAATGAGAATAGTACTGTCTTTGGATTTAATATTGCAGCCATCTGCATGGGTTCCTATTTCCAGGTCTTCAGCGGTAGATGCTGCCTTTAGAAGCTTTTAAGGCACTGTCAGAGGATATACAGTGTGTTGCAAAAGTATTCAACCCCCTTTGATTTTTCCATTTTTTCTTGTGTTACAACCTGAAATTGAAATGGATCTAATTGGCATTGTTACCACTTGATGTACACAAGATATTCATCCCTGTGACTATTTCAGTTGTGGCACAAAGGGTGAGTAGAAAAAAGCAAACTGGCACTTGTTGGTTGCATAAGTATTCACCCTCTTTGCTGTGACATCCGCAAATGCACAAGCCCTGGTGCAACCCATTGCCCCCAGAACTCACATACTGTATATATAGCTGTCCTCCTCTACCACATGACCTTAAATTAAATACAAGTATTTCTTCAAAGATCATAGAGTTCCTTGGAAAGCCTATCTAAACAAACAGCATCATGAAGATCAAGGAGCTATCAAAACAACTTCAGGATAAAATTGCTCAGGGGCACCGTTGGGTTAGAGCAATTCTAGAGGAAACCTTGTTCCAGGCTGAAAGGGTCCTGTGACTGGGGCAGAGGTTCATTTTCCAGGAGCACAGTAACCTTAAACACACAAAGTAATACGGGAGTAATTTAAAAGCAAGAATGTGAATGTCTTAGAATTGCTTGGCCAAAGCCCAGACCTCAGTCTGATTAAGAATCTTTCACAAGTCCTGAAAGTTACTGTTCACTAACGGTTGCCTCCAACCTGACAGAACTGGAGCAGTTTTGCCAGGAAGTATGGGCAAGTATTGCAAGATCCAAATGTGCAAAAAGCACAGGACTTTATCCTGAAAGACTCGCAGCTGTAATTACTGCCAAAGGTGCTTCTACCAAGTATTGGCTCAGGGAGGCGAATATCTATGGTCCCAAGAAGTGCCAATTTTTCATTGTGGTTATTGTTAACTTTTGGGCTACAATAAAAAAGCATTTTATAGTATGGCATGTCTTCTGTACATCAGTTACATTGTTTGCCATGTGTCCATTTCAGGTTGTAACACAAAATATTGAAAGCTCAAACGGCAGATAAAGACTTATACAAGACACTCAAATCACTAGATATACAATCCAGTACATGTTTAGACAGAAAAATACTATTCAACTCCCAGTATTACCCAGCAAGTATAGCTGTGGGTGTAAATCTTTTTCTGTCTAACTATGCATAGGACTGAGCCCTGATATTCCCTTACCACCCTCTTTTCCTACCTGCTGAAGACAATAGCAGAGTGTCAATAAAGAGACTAATGCAACACTGAAGTGGATAGCACACTGGCTCCTTTGTCTCTTGGGCTTTTGGAGTTCTGAGTGGAACTCCGTATTTCTGGCAATCCTGGATGCCTGAAATGGCAAATTAAAAGATTTCAGAGCTCATTCTTTGTCTGTTTCTTGTATGAGTGTAAAACTATTTAAGGATTAAAAATGTTATTTTAAAATTGTAGCAAGTAGGCTGGAGTGTGGGCAGCTGAGCACAAGAGACGAAATGGGTCAGAAACCAAATTTCTGTCATCCAGTATTTATAACAGGGAATGTGAGGTATCCAAGATATCTGGGAGTATACAGAAGCTCTGGCTTCTTTTATATATGACTTTCTGTCTGCCTGCCCACTTTGCTTCTTGCAAAAAGTTCATGTGCTTAGATGGCTGGTACAGGCTGGGTGGGTCCTGGTACTGTAGAAGGTTAGAAAGCTGTAAAGTGCATGTCATATTTTCCAGAATGCTTAATAATAAAAAGTAGTTCTAGCTGTGGCAAGAGTAGCCTAATCCAGCTTCTAGGTGGAAAACTCTTTTGAAATGTGTGTTCATCATAGTCTGGAAACTAAACAGGCTGAAATCCAAATATTTGGCCTAGTTGAGTAGTTGGCCTGTACAACAGACAAAAAGCTTTTTAAAAAAGCATTACTGATCTGACTGGCTCATTAGACAGGAAGTCTTACAAAATTCTGCAGAATGACTGAGGATGTTGCTTTATTAAACTAGTGTCTCATCACTTTAGAAAGGCAAAATCATCTACTTCACTAAAAGAAGAATGATATATCCCTTTTGAGCCTGCCAAAGTTGAAAAAAATACAAACCCATCAATTTGGAGAAGATGAGAGAAACAGAGAGACTTGTGGAAAAGTCCTTTAGCAACCCAACTCCTGGGTGAAAGAAGGCGATCTGGGGCTCATGGTCACTGAAAATGTCAGCCCAGGTTGTTGATGCCATGAAAAATGCAAATTGAATGTTGGGCATAATTCAAGATAGAAATCAAAAGGAAACAGTATATATCGGATAGCCTTATGAAAATCTATACTGTGTACCACTCTTTAAATAGTTCTGATCAACATATCTCAAAAAGGATATTGTGGGGCAAGAAGAGTGCAGAAAAGGGCAATCAAAATGATCAAGGAGCTGAAGCAACTCCTGTTTGAGCTTGGGATAGTTATGATTGTTTTAGAAAGTGAACAAGGGAAGCACGAATCAGGTACACAATTGTGAATAATGTAGAGAAAGTAGAAAGTGCTAAGTTTTTCTTCTTTCTTCTTAATACTGGAACCTAGAGGGGTTATCTAGTTAAGCTAAATGGTGAGTGAATGAGGTATAAAAGAAAGTATTTCTAATTGAGATGCATTAATAAAAGTATCACTTCCAAATCACGTGAAGTACTAATTCCACTCAGCACTGATTAGGCCTCATTTGGAGTACTGCATCCAGTTCTGGGTACCACAGTTTAAGAAAGATTCAGAAAAGGTGGAAAGGGTTCAGAAGAGGGCAGCAAGGATGATCCAGGGACTGGAAACAAAGCCCTCTGAAGAGAAATTGAAAGAATGTGAAAGAAAACTTTAAGAAGAGAAGACTGAGGGGAGATATGAAAGCACTCTACAAGTACTTGAAAGTCTGTCACAAAGAGGAAGGGCAGCATCTATTCTTGATCATCACAAAGTGCAGGACACAGAATGAAAAGGGCAAGTTACAGGAAGCTGGATTCTGGCTAGATATCAGGAAGAATTTCCTGATTGTTAGAGCAATATGACAATGGAACCAATGACCTTGGGAGGTTGTGAACTCTCCTACACAGGATGCAACTGGACAGCCATCTGAGAGGGATGGTTTAACTTGGAGTCCTGTATTGAACAGGGGTTAGACTTGATGGCACTCTGGCCCCTTCCAAATCTATTCTATCAATCAAACAGTGCATGCTTAGATTGTGGAATTACTGGGGAAACATTAATGGAAGGAAGTTATCAGGTTCATATCCTTTTGGTGGGCTTCCCACAAGCAGCTGCCTGGTTACTGTATGAAGAGAATTTTGGACTAGTTAGGCTTTGAATGGTTCTTCACTAGCTTGGTTTTTCTTATGTTCCCATGCAATGTGATGGCACAAGGCTTTCTTTGTTGCCTTGCCGTTTGTTCTGTAAGGTTG
This sequence comes from Varanus komodoensis, assembly GCF_004798865.1. NCBI lineage: Eukaryota > Metazoa > Chordata > Lepidosauria > Squamata > Varanidae > Varanus > Varanus komodoensis. Next base: position 35,192,946 of record NW_025335268.1, on the reverse strand, counting down.
GTGAATTTTGTAAAGCTTATTGCCAGGTTAATGCTTCTCAAAAGCCAGAACTTGTATCTGGTCTACTGAGCTAGAAAAGCTGTTTACCTTTGTTGCAAAAGACTAAAGCAGAATTAAAAGTCATGCATGTTTTCGTGTGTACCTCAAAAGTTATTTATATTAGCTGATACGATATGGGAAATTAAATCTAACCTGTATGTATAATGACATCTAACACAATGTGTAACACTAACAATGTGTGTAGGGGACATATATATGTATAACAAGAAAGACAAATCAAAACAGACATTGTCATTATGTGAATTGTTTAATATTCCCTATCAAATTCTATCCCTACAAACATTATTTTGTATTTCCAAGGGCAAGTCATGAAATATATTGGTTTACATTTACACATGTCCAGCATTCTTAAAATTTAAACTCTAGGCTCTGCTCTAAAATTTGTGTATAACAGTAAACCATAGTTTGTTACGCTACCCATGACTTGATGCTTTAGCCATGAATTGTCTTGCAGATTAACAAACATACCACAAGTTGTGTTGCCTGTTTCTGGTTTGTTTTTCTTTTGTGCATTTTACCAGCATTTGGAGGGTTTTTATTTTTAGGCTGCCCTTCCACTTCTGTTTCAGGGTGGAAGCAAATCAGGCATGCCCAGGATAAGTCATGATTCTGGGTTGAGACATCATGACAAGCTATGATGTAAACAAGGCAGAATTCATAAGCCAACAGGACACCGTGTGTTCTAATTGTGGTTTAGAAGTTGCTCAATAAACCATAGTAGGGATGAGTTCAGAGACAGCAACAAACCAAATTTCTAGAATTTATACCATCACTTAAAATCATATGCAAACCATACCACAGTGTGTCAGTTCACATAATTGCTTAAGCCATAGTGGATTGTGGTGCAAGCTGGCAGACTTTTTATATCTTTAAGCTGCACCAAGTAGACACCATGACTTACTGCATCATGGTAAGGTTGGCCTATGTGAGTGTTAAATAACCTCACATAAACTATTGGCACTGTTGCCAGGTTTGTGCAACATGATTGACTGCAGCTTGCATATTTAGCAGGACGGCCAGCATGCATTACAGTACAATCCAACCATGGCTTGTGTGATTAGTCAGTGTCCTTGAAGACCCCGGAGAGCTTTCTTTGGGTGCACAGAGAAGAAGGGGGTAGTTACTATGCAGAGAAGGATCTGACTTCAGAAACCTTGGGCAAATTGCAGAATAATTCTCAAAGCTGCAAGCTGCTCTACAAGCGGTTCAGGTGTTGTTGACTCCCAGCAATTAAAGACTGGGCATTGACTGAAAGGAAGGCCTGCCTTCCAGTACAAAGGAATGAAGAACAGCAGGAAGAGGAATGGTAGTTGAGAGCTAGTGAATGGAGGATATCAACTGAGAAGTCTGCAAAGAACCAGGACTAAGTCTAATCCTAGGAGCTTGCAGTACAGGACTCTTTCTCTTGGCTAGCTAATGGAGGCTACACCTGTTTAATGATTGTAAAGGAGGATGTTTGCGTGAATCCAGGTGAAGCACCAAGGAGAATCTGATAAGATCTGCTGCAAGGGGGACCTGCAAGTACCTTCCAGTCTCTTTAAGTTCTTTTTCTTGATGCATCCCTCCATCCAATCTGCTATGTGGGTGTATGTAGTTACTGTGAATATTGATATGGGGAATGTGGAATAATGTTATTGTTTAGGCTACACAGTGGAGAATGCATGCTAAAAAATGGTCTTGGAAGCTTAGTGTACACATAGGATAAACATTTGGATGCATAGATATGTTAAAATAATAGGCTTAGTGGAGAGGATTTTCTTTAAAACATTTTGGTCTTTTGGGTGGCATATGAAAATTTTTGACTGCAACTCCATAACTGAGACTTGGACTATACTGTGAGTGCTTTGGCTGAGAGGGAGTTGGAGTAGGCACCATTAGCTCCTGTAGCAGATTGACTGTGCTTGGCATAAAGGCTGAAAGGCAGGTTTTCTGTCATGTGGAAATAGGAAGATAAGTCAGACTAGTGTTCCTTCTGGTCCTGCACTGTCTATACTGACTCTCTGTGGTTTCAGGCAGGATTTCTTCCTGAGTCAGAGAGAACCAGAAAATCTCCAAAATCAAATGATGGAAAGGAAAGACAAAGTCACTGGATGAAAAAAATAAAGTTTTCTTTCTTGGTGCAGCCCAAAGCATTTTGGCTCTGTACCATATATTTTGAGTGCTTTTGCAGGAACAGTACAAAAAGTCAGCATTACAAGACATGTATTTGCATTTATAAGCAAAACTTTGAAAAATATTTCATTAAATATATGCCTACTGTTCCTATGTAAACTTTAAAGTTTGCTCTCAGAGATCTCTGAAAAAAATTGTGTCTCCAAGATTAAATCCTGCATCTTTGATTGCAGCCGTAGTCTTCACACATGAATTTCACTAAATTATTTTCATGAAATGGGACTTATAGGTACAGAAGGGCAATGAGACTGTGTCATTAGCCTGCACACTTGTGTGCTCCTTCTGAGGTCCATGCTTAACTATGGAAATCTACATAATTGAAGCTGATGCATGTAAATCTCGTAAGTGCATAGGCTTCATTTGTGCCTATACATGATGCATGGTCATTGGGAGAGTGGAGGTTGATGAAGAGATACTCAATTCATTTGCTCTGTTTTACAGAATGAACTGAATTGATCTGCACTTCTTAGACAAATGTGCAGATCAGAAGGTACAAATGTCAGATTTCTTATTCTTACAACATCTGGCAATGTTATTTTCAAATATTTATAATGCTTTACAAAGTGGTCTGATTGCTGCTTTTAAAGATGGTGATGATGATGATGATGATGATGATGATGATGATGATGCATTTATAGCCTGCCTTTTCCCCTTTTGTGAGGAATCCAAGGCAACTTACATAGCTCCATCTTATCCTCACGTCAGCAACTCTGTGATGTAGGTTAGGCTGAGAGTCAGTGACAGGTTCGAACTCTTCCAGTATGGTTCATAGACCAAGTGGGGACTAGAACCTGGATCTCCCAGGGCCCTAGCCCAGCTCTCTAACCAGCAGCCCATACTGACTCTTTAACTTTTAAAACTTTTCTCTCTCTCTCTTATATGCAGGTAATAGCAACTTGGTTAGGTCCACATGTGGCCTCTGCCACGGATATTGAAAGTGAGGCTGCAGAGACCTCAGGCACAATGGAACACATCGTACCATCACTTCCAAGGGTGTTTGCAGTTCCATTTCAGTGCGTGTGATAGGAACTGCATGCTGCCTGTTCCAACAGGCTGTTACCTATGAGAAAAAGGTCCTTAAACCCGTAAAAAAGATTTTACAATGCTGTATAACACTATAAGTAATCTATTTACCCACGCATTTTGGGGTGAATTTAAAACATTCTTTGACAGGATAGAACAAACCTGGCATGGACTGGAAATAGACTGATTCATCCATCCCAGGCTTAGCGGCTGGACAACCTCAGCAGTGCTCCCCCTTTGTATCTATGGTGCCCCTTCAGATGACACCTGTGTGGAGGGGGCTACTGTTTTTTGATGTGCGTCGCATTCTCCCCTTGCAACTCAAGAGGGACTTGTACCCCTCATGGGCTGCTCAGTTGCTGCCAAGTTGGTAGTGATCTCTTCTAATACAGACATCACATTCAGAAAGAAAACACTGAAGGGGTCTTCATGTCTAAGGTATCCATAGTGATTAATAGGCATTGGAAATTCATGGTTCCTTTTGGCTGTGTATCATGACAAGACTGTTGACAGCAGGGCAATACATAGTAATGAAAGTGGGAGACGTTTATTATGTAGATTAATTGCTTGTTTATTTTGATAAAACCTTTAGGATGCAATCCTATATAAGTTCAGACAGAAAAAAAGGCCTACAATGCTCAGCATTTCTCATCCAGCTGTTCTGGGAGTTGTAGGCTTTTCTTCTGTCTAAACTTGAATAGATTTGTGTCTTTACGCTGTTCAGTCTCAGAACTGTATACATAAAATGGTAAATAATTGAAAACACTGCACCAAAATTTCAGTAAAACAGGATAGTGTTCTTAGTGACTCATTCATATTATGCTTCATGAGGTGGATTCCCAGAAGTTTGTTCAAGCACAACAGCTGCAGGGAAGGTGAAAAGAATGGGTGAAAACTGGTGTACTCACCCTGTTCAGCAGCATACTCATCTCCCTTCTTCCCTTTGTACACAAGTCTGCTTAAGTGACTTCACTGAATACACATGTCTCTGTGAATCACTTGGGCTTTTCTTCTACCTCGACAATTAGAGTTGATTCTGTTACTCAACTCAGATATCAAGTGACTCTTCCTTAAAGTATAAGGACCAAAACAGGAGTGAATGTATATTCATATCTAGCAATTTGTGAGCTTGTTTGTTTTTTATTTTTATTCTACAATTAGTGTAGGAGTCCCACTCCAGATCTGAATTCAGCTGGGGTAGGGGGCCAGTTTGGGCACCCTAAGCCTAATCTAAATGGGAGGAAAAATACAGATATGGATCCTCAATAGGAATTTAAAGTCTTGTCTGTTGTTTGGTTTCTAGAGGCCATTTCTTAATTAGCACTGTAATATTTATGTTTTCTCTGTCTGTGGCTTAGGAAAGACTGTCAAGGACAGGACATTTTGGAGGGCATTCATTCATAGGGCATTAATAAATCAGAGATAACCTGACAGCATGCAGCAACAGTTTTTAAACACACTGCCATGTGAATTGTATGTTAGTATAACTTCAAATGCTTTCAAAGTCATGAGAGTGACCAGAAACAAATGTTGTTTTGGCTTGATTTTTGAAAATTATAGGAAGTTTTCATGGCTATTGAAACAGGTTTAGTACTGTAAATTGATTACATATAGTTGCAGATTAGTTGGTACACAGTGCAGCTAGATTTATGGCATAAAGATTCAAATTAAGAATAAGAGCACATACTGGGCTCATTGGCTAGACTTAAATATCTTAATATTTGCACAGATGCTCTTTGTCCCATACTTGGTATTTGATAGATGTGAAAGGATGATTTGAAACAAGGGAGTAGGAAAATTTAAAAAGGTAACAATACCTCCTACCATACCTCCTGTGAGTCCCAGGTGGTGAACTTCATCTCATTTTTGGTTTCTGGTAGTGACTAGCATTAACAAGGTCTTATTTGTCATCTTCTGAAACACTAAATGTCGTACAGGTGACTGAAAGGCTTTCTTTAAAAATAAGGCTTAGAATGACATAACCATTTATATTCTTATGTAATTGCAATGTATTTGTCACATTCTAGGCAACATCACTCTGCATTTTCTGGTCTTTGTGACGGGCTGTACCTCAGTGGGGAAAATCCTTGATGCTGAAGTTTTCAAGATCACAGCAACAGAATTCTGTCCTCTCCAGGAAGAAACTAAGGAAGAGGATCGTGTTTCTGCTTTGAAGAAAATTCTGAATTCTGGAGTGTTCTACTTCTCTTTGCCAAATACAGGATCAAACTTTGATCTCACTGTCCGAGCCCAAAAACAAGGAGATCACAACTATCAAACTGGAAATTCATTTTTCTGGTGAGTAATGCATTCCACAATTTAGTTTTGCTAACCCTTGGCTCATCAATCCTAAACTCCAGATCCTTGGGGATTCTCACTACAGCAGCTACAGTTGTCAGGGAGGATTAGAATCTTTATAGTTGTAAATCTGTGGAAAACTGCATTACAGTTATAACTGGAGAACATACTTACATAGAAGAAACAATGCCATGTTTCTAAAAGTTAGATTGCCGTCACATGCACATTGACATGCCAGGAAGTTCCACTGAGCTCCGAAGGACTCAGTCAGGGGTCATCTTATATGCCAGATGAAAAATTTCCTTTACCATAATTTGTCTTCTGTGTTGTGTTGTGAGCCTCATGTGCAGCCCAGTCCCAAGTCCAGGACCCACCCTCCCTTGCTGGGGGGGAGCAGCACACTATTCCACTTTAGCTGCAGCCAGGAAGGGATGCGTTCCCCACCTGGCTGTTTGTCTAGAAGTTTCCAGCTGACAAATATCTATAAATACCTACACATAAGATGACCAGTGAAAGTGCAAATAGCTAAGCAAACATTGGAGATCTTCTTATATGCCCAACATATGATAAAACACCAGAAAAACAGCCCAAAATATTGACCTTGTCTTATATGTGAATGGCCCTATATGCTAGTATATACAGTAGTTTGCAAGCCTGAGTTTTGCTTCTGTTCCCCCATTGTGTATATGAACTAGTCTTGAAAGCTCAAATGTTTCTCATGCAATTTAGCATTTGCAACTTGCCTTAAATATATCCAGAACAGTTGTAATTTGCATGATACACAGATGATACTGGAAAAATTCAAATAATGAATGGAAACTTACAAAATGTATACAGTAATAATGATACTTAGCAGGGATGCACCTGAGTCAGTTGTTTCCATGCATGGGACGTCTCATGTTGCCTAATGGATATAACTATTACTAGCAAAGCTGAGTGAAAAATAATTGAAGTGGGATGATGGTACAGACTTCTGTTAATACATTTCTGCGCAAATATTTTTTTTTCAAATAATGTTTCAATATCCTGCTACTAGGCTATTTTGAGAGAGGCATTTTCTTTTGCTATGTGTATACATAATACTGTGGTTTTTATGTGTGTTTTCTACTCACTAGAAGCCTTCGGGTTCTTAATCTATCTTTTGTGCCCGCTTTTCTCTGACTCAGTACCAGGGAGTTAGCAAAAATTACTTGCTCTCCCCTTGGGATATTAGGTTTATTAAGTTAATATACCCAGTTAAGTTTCTATTGGCTCTTAGACTTGATGCCTAGAGGCTAGAGCTGTTTCTGCACGTGAAATTCCTCCCATAGCCTCCAGGTTTCAGAAGCAGCATGCCACTGAGTACCAAATTATGAAGGGCAGTACTATTATAACTGGAGTGTTCTTTGCAAGAGCAGCTGATGGGCCACTGTGGAAAGCATTAGGCTGGACAAGATGGATCTTGCATTCTAACATTCTTGCTTTTGAGGGATTGGTTGACAGACTTAAACATTATATGAAGTAAATTTTGTGAACAGTTAATAGAGTTATTTTTCTTGGCTCAGTTATATATTTGGCACAGTGAAAGCAACGTTCAGCTGCATTGTTTTGAAGAAAGAGAACTATAAATACATGCTTAACTCTCCCATTGAAATCAATTGAACTTTTACAAATACTTAACTATAACTGGATTATTTCTGCTGTCTGGAATATTAAGACACACATTGCTTCCCCGGGTGATAGCTGCAAAGAAAGTATTTCAAAAGAAAACTGATGCCTTGATTTGTATATAAAGCTAATTAATGAATGAGACCCAGTAAGTAGCAAGTGATTTTTCATCAAAATACATAGATTCATATTGGCACAAAAGCCATATAGATATTGCATTATACATTCACTACATTGCTGGTTATATTTTTCTTTCATTGGTGCAGATAAAGTTGTAGACTATATGTTTCTGATAGCACTGTGATCTTTAAAGAACAAATGTATAATATAATTGAATAATGTTGCCCGCCTGCCTGCCTTAGCTGTACATTGAGCTACCATGTTGAGTCACCATTGGCAAACTGGAAAAGCGCAAGCTGGAAAAGCACAGAGCATGCAGCTGGATGGGAGACCTCACGGGGACGTGGAGCAGGGGGTTGGACACAATGACCTTATAGTTCCCTTCCAACTTGACTAGTACTACCTTGTCAAGTCAGATACAAATAATGTGTTGAACACTGTTCAGTAGTAGCTAAGTAAACTTGTTGCATTTCATTTTCTGCCTTTTTGTGACTACAAAAGCAGAGGCCTGGCAAGCCAAAATATCTGGTGCACTGAATTCAGCTTGGTGGGTCTTAAGCAATAAGTATTGCACAATATAGGTGATAATACTTTTTCAATCATTAAATTTTCTCAACTGCTATTGCAAAAGAAGTTTATGGGTACAATTCGATGCATGCTTAGACTAGGCAATGCTGGGAGTTGTAGCACTTTCTTCTATCTAAATATACATATCATTGTTCTTTTAATTACTAAAAAAGCTGAAAACTTTCCCTTTGAACTTTCGGGTCATGGTCCATACAGTGAAATCATACTATTGAGTCATGTCTCTTTGCGTTCCGATTGTCCCTAAACTGTTCCTGACTCATTCCTAAAGTTTATCTTCTCTGTATTGTTGGCATTCTGGGAGGTTGTGGGTGTACTCAAGAAACAAGCAGGGTTGGAAAGTTCTCTGATGGCTGATAGCATGGGCTCTCAAAAATGTTAAAAACTTTACATAGAATACCATATTACTGTTTTCTTTCCAGATTAATATGCAATATGTGTAGTGACTCTGTATTATTGAATCTTGCAGGAACCAGCTGTTGCATGTCCCCTTTAAACACTACCAAGTGAATTGTTCTGACTGGCTGTTAAAAGTGATCTGTGGTGTGGTGGATATTCGTACCCTTTATGCTTCACATAAGAAAGCAAAAGCGTGTCTCATCTCCCGGGTCAGCTGCGAACGAGCTGGTGCTCGGTTTCACATCCGAGGAGTCAGTGATGATGGCCATGTTTCTAACTTTGCTGAGACAGAGCAGGTAAATGTTTGGGTTAGATCTTATGTCTCTAAATAATTAATTGCATTTCTGTGAACCAGTAGAATCTTTTACTGCAGCAAGTGACCTAGCAAGAGCTTTCTAGTTGTTAATGAATACAGCCCACATTTTATTCATTAACTCTGCATTTTTTGTCTGTTACACATTTCTACCCAATAATACACCCACCTCATACCAGCTCTGTAATACTTTGAGTTGATATCTGAGAGTCCTCATAGGCACTAGCCACACGGAAGGCCAAAACATTTTTAAATACAGTATATTCCATAAGATTTGTATTTTGAAATGTTCCCATATAATATGGAAAAGCAGCTTATTTTAATATTTTAAGTGAAGGAGGTTTTCATTAAGTGTTCTTGCATTGTTTTTCATGCTCCTCATCACTTCCCTGCTTTATGGATCTCTGTTTAACGATAGACCTTGAAAGAGCTTACAGTCTGAACTGAATTCATGCGTGAGGAGGGTTACATTTCCCTGTGCCCAGTGAGGGTCCTAGTCCAGATTAGGTTCTCTAAAAAATGAAAAAAAATGAAGCTGTTATCTGCACCTTTCAAATAATATCTGCGTTGGCCTTGGGCATCTGAATACTTGAATGGTAGTACAATAAAAGAGAGCAAAAGTAAACTTATTTCTAAATGTATGCTTGAACATTCAGGATTGTACATACTGATGCCCCTGTCTTCTTCAAATGTATCTCACTGCTTGGCAATAATATTTTCATTTGCAGCACAGTGGTAAAACTTACTGACAGTATTTAGTGTCTTATTAGGCTAATTATTTTAAATTCTGTATAGTTGCACTGATTTCCTTGATTTCAAGCCCAGTTCAGGGATCCAGCTCATTCATAATGTTCATCCATGGGTTAGCATTACATGCATGAGCAGAAATAGGCCTCCTTTCTCATCTTTCCTTTCTTCCTTTCATCCATCCATCCTTTCATTCTCTTATGGGTGATTGAAAGCATCCACATTTTAAACTAACCAGGTCATCCCCAAACTAAGCCTGGGGGAACACTGGTTAGTTTAGAGTACTGTTTGTTGAAACAAGCCAAACCAGAAACTTCCATGATCCTAGTTTGTGTTAAGAAACCAGAATTCAGATTAATTTGTCACAATTTAGATATAGCAAGAAACTCTGGTTAGTTTAAAAAAGAGAATAAAGCCTTCTGAACATCTCATGGCTGTGCTGCTGTACATGCACAAGCTCATGGTTCCCTGCTGCTAGTGTATGTAGCAGTAAAATATTTTAATACCAGGATCTATTTATGGGGCAAGAAGGTAAATAATTGTTTGAATGGAAGTATGAATTGTTTTAACAACTCAGTTCAGGGCAATTTTCTGTGCACCAAGACCAAGGAATATAGCAATATATTTATCAAGCAGCATACTACATAGGTACTTTGTTATAGTTTGCATGCTTGTAGTATCGTGTTAAGAACTAATTAAGCAAATACTATTTTCTGTGGAGATTTTAGATGTTTTGAGGATCTGGTCCCAGTTATACAGCAGCACAGATGCAGTCTGCTGAGAACAGCTGTGTCTAGAGTTGTTTACTGTTATTTCAGAAGCAATGTCCACATGTTTGTTAGTGGATGTTCTTTTTCCTCTTTCCATTGGAGCTTCCCTTAACAGGTTGGTGAATTTCTTCAGCATAACTTACTGCATGTAATAGAACTAAGGAAAAGGTATATTATCCTCTCCTATTTTCTTCCTTAAGAATATGGCTGTGTAAACATCTTCCCCATTGAAAATGTTGCTGTCCAATGATGCTTACATGGCAATGGTCTTAAGAAGGAAAGCGAGAAAGGACAACAGATCTTTTTCTTAGCTTCATTATGCACAAAATAATAACTCTCCAAAGAGTTACCTAAATATTGGGAAAAGCAAACTGCATGTATCTTTGTTGTGTCTTTCGAAAGCCTTCCAGCAAACAGTACAAAACTACTACTTTATTTTCAGTGACCAATAAATAATGACTTCTTTCTTGGTTTGATGGAAAAGGAAGATGTAGGTTGTGGGTTTATTTCTGCCCAGAAGGATGTGGCAATTTTATCCACAACTGATGCTGGTTGCTCATGTCAAGTGCATCAAAAGGTTTTTAATAAAATGTATTTTTAAAGTTAGAAAGCTTTCATATTGCCTAACATATGGTTTGCAGGCTTTACTTAGTTTACAAAACATTTATCTTTTCCTATACTTGACAGCATTATGGGCATCTCAACATTTGCCTTTTCTTTTTTAAAAAATTATATAGCTAGCCATATATGCACAGTAACATATGCAAACATGATTTCTGCAATCATCCTACTTCGGGGATTGAATCTCAGTAATCTAATCCAACCAGGTTGTTGTCAGCTTGCTACTAAATGCCTTCATGATAAAGGTTTTTCTCACAGTGTTCGTAACTTGTACAGTATTCGGCCACTGTTGACATTGGGAAGAAATTATGAAGACATTTCTAATGCACACTCTAAACTGTTTACTTATATTGCCAGTTATTTATCTTGCCCATCAAAGGCAAGGAGAACAATATGCTTATCCTTCAAGACTTCATGAACTTGGAGACATTGATCAACTTTCCTTCTCTAACCCTAACCCTTTCAAAAAGTCCTGATTAGCTTCATCAAACATCCTGTTTTAAAATAAAGTCTTTCTTTTGATAGTTGGTAAAGTATTCCTGTGAAGGAGGTCACTTGATCTTTTCCACCTTTCAAAGTACCTGGAATTGTGGGAAAGGATGGAAAAGGTAGAGGACAGTGGCAACTGTCAGATCCGCACTGAAAACCCAGTGGAACTTGCTGCTGAGATGCTGATCTGCTTGTCATCCAGCTCCACAAGCGGTTTTCCTTTCATTTAACAGCTTGCCATTTGACAGCTGTCAAGTGAAAGCAAAATAAGATATTCAAAGCCTGGCTCAGTGCATTAGTGCAACTCTCAGTTATTGACCAAAATTATAATACAAAGATACAAATAAAAACATTTGTGCATGTTTCTGACCCATATACACTTTAAAAAGTGGAAAACCAATAATGGTTCATTCATTTTGCCCCTGGGCACTTTTCAGGGACTGTCACATCATAGATTTTGAAAAGTCACGGGGGGGGGGGGAGAGGAGGGAGGGAGAGAGAGAGCGAGAAAGAGAGAGAGAATGCAGAGGGAATCCATTGCAGCGGGAAGAGAAGACAAGATGGCTTATGCTGCATAGGTTCCTGGATTACCTGGGGGAAAACCAAGGGGGGAGGAGTAGGGACAACACACATTGAGTCCATGCATCTGTTGGGTACAGATGAGCAACCCATAAAACCATGAACAACGCACACTGTGCACATTTGCAGGATGGATTGCTGTGTCTTGTAAACTCACCCATTGTTCCAGCAAAGTTCTCACCAGTTTAGGATATAGTGGAAAAGTACTCTCATATCTCACACTTACATTATCAAAGCTTCTACAACTGTCTATTGTATAGAGAAGGTGGATAGAAGCTTTTCTTCCTTTCATAATCTGCAGCCAGGGTGGATCTGAATTTTATTTGTATTATGTTTTATTTTATTTTTCTTATTTGTGTAAGCTGTCCTGAGGCTATGCGATGGGACGGCATACAAATACTCTAAACAAACAAATAAATAATACTTAAATCAGGGTCACCGGATGAAAATGATTGGCAGGAGATTCATCATAGACAAAAGGAAGTTCTTCTCACACAATACTCCTATGGAATGTACTACTACAGTGTGTGATCATATCTTTAAAAGGAAGTTGGAGAAATTCATGCAAAATATGTCTGTCAACAGTTACAAATCATGATGGCAGCCTGCCTCTGATACCAGTTGCTAAATACCAACTGCAGGAGAGGGGTGCTATTGTCACACACTTTTTCCATACTTTGTATTACTTCCTTCAGTACAAAATACACTCTCAAGAAAGTAGTTGGTATCTACTTTTAATACCACTGAACTCGGACCAGAATCTCCTGGGACCCCATTTAGTTGCACCACTTCAGGCAAATGCTGAACCATTTATAAGTACCGTTTGAGCCTGTTTAGCTAAGAATGAGCATCTGTCCCATTTTTATCCTAGGTTCTGTAAACCATATTTTTATTTATTTATTTATTTATTTATTTTATTTAGAAAATTTCTGTGCCGCCCCATTCGCTGAAGCCTCGGGGCGGCTTACAAATAAATCAATTAAAATACTATAAATTAACAATATAAAAAATTTTTCCCACTGTTTCTGAACAACGACACTGAGTTAATGTAGACTTACTAACCAGAATACCAAAGCAGTATCCAACTGACCTTTCTTATTCTTGGGCAGAGTCCCTTTGCCCTTGAGCAGATTAACAAATCCCACTATGATGGGGACACTACACATGAGAGCAATGACCTCTTGAAACACATCTTTTTCTTGGAGTAGAACAAGCCAAATGACAGGTAGCTAGTTCTAACATTAAATAGAGTGAGAGGGACTGAAAGTAAGGCACTGAGATGATCAGCAAGACTTACATTTATAGTAGCATTGCTTGGTAGTCCTATTCCCTTCTTTTAAAACATTATTTTTCATCGTATTAGCATATACTGCAGCAATTACCGGAACAAGCAGTGGTAGGGAAGGGCTTACAACTTCATAAAGAAAGAGATGACTATTGGTCCTGATGGATTAGCTGTCAGTCAGGCATGACCATAGCACAATGTATTCTTAATAGGACCAATTTATTATTGCATTTGCATTCATCAGGTAGTTGTCTAAAATTAGGAGAGATTTGTAACTGCAAAAGCAAATCAAGGAGAAAAAAGAGCACTGTACTGTGCTGCTGCCATTCAATAGGTAATAGACAACAGAGTTCTGTGCTTTTCTTCCTTGGATGTTCCATAAAAATAATATGGAAAATATTTTTTTCTTTAGGCATAATAAAAGGTACCGTTTTCTGCCTGGCTGTCTGCCACTGGAATAATACAATAAATATTTCTGAAGGGAGCAGGGATTTTGAATATTCAGTGTCTGGGAAAGAATCTTATCACACTGTCAAAGCATTTAGAGAGTGGCGACACAATTTCTGGCCCCATTACCTGATGCAGTACCATCTGGGTTCAGTAGAGCAACAAGATACAGCTGAGGAAAAGTTCTGCACCCCTGTATCTTTCTAATATTGGGAGTGCACAATTTTTGACCTACTACTTCCATTATCCCTCACCATTTGCTGTGCTGCCTTATGGGTGTTGTAAACCAAAATGTCTGCACAGCCGTAACTTGCTCCTTCCTTTTCTAATGGTTATATAAAAGTGAGAATTTTGTTAGATGTGTCATCCAGGTCTGGAAAAGAAAGCTCTTGAAATGCACTCTTGTATGCATCCAGTAAAAGTACAGAGATCTTCCTATTTTATCTCACCATTCAAAGATAATTTGTTTTCACACTGAGACTAGAAAACAGCAAGGAGCGAGTATCTAGGAAGCAGGAATATTTGGACTTCTGGCTTGAACACTCCATTCCACCCTGAAACATTAAGCTGAGAGCAGATCCAGTGCTGAGCTAAGTAGATCTAGCAGATCCCTTGTCTTTAGAAATAGGGAGAGATATTTCAGCAAATAGAACCTATGAGAGTTACCCCTTTAACCCCAACATCTCTGTGTTTTCCGCGTATATACACCCAACACTCATAACGGCCGTACATATTTTCTAATGGGACTGCTGTTTAGAGTGGCTAGAGTACAGTTAGTTCAGTTTGGAACGTTTGAGCCTGGGAGGAAAATATCTCTTGCTTTCTTAGACTACTGGATAATCAGCAATGAAGTAATAACTTGGCTGCTCATAATTCAGTGGAAAAAATTGTTTCTACTTTCTTCCCAACGACAGGCAGACTCTGCTCTTTCTTGAATAAATGGCACCCCAGGAGGATTCTGGATGCCTGGGAAGGCTCTCCAACCCCTTTATGTTACATTAATTCTGACATTTTTCCTAGTGTAAGGAGAGAATGAAACAATTAGCTTTATCTCCAGGCAGCTCTTTTATGCATAGATGGTATTCCTTTGTCTCCCACTGAGTTAGCCTTCTGGCATTTCAGCTTTGCTGTGAGTCCCCCCCCCCCCCTCTGACTGCAGTGATTCATTTACTGCACAGGCAAAGAAAATAAAATAAGCCAATTTCAAGTCTCTTTGCATTCTAAACTGAAGCCAGTGGTTGGCCTGCTAACTTATTTGGTCATTTTTTATTATAAGACAGATAAAGCCAGCAGGAACAAGTAGAAAAGCAAAAACTGAGAATACAACAAAGTTGTGAGAGAAGCTAGGCCCTCATATGAAAATCAGGTGGGGCTGCAACAGGAAGTGCAGTAGCAGACACAGGTTCAGATCCTGACGTCTTAGGATAGGTTTTGCAGGCTAAGCCCCCTATCTAAAGCCTTAGGTAGCTGTTGCCAGTAAGTGCAAGGAAGGGGGAGTTAGTCCACGAACCACCTGAAAATTGTCAGTGGACCACTTAAAAACATTGGGGGGAGAGGGTGTCTGCAAATCCAAGGACACAGTTCCGACTTTAATAATTGAAATACTTTTAATATTTAATAAATATTAAGATTTAATAACTTTCTAATGCAGTGAACAAGCTTGCTTTGTTGAGCAAAGTTCTAGGAAGTCAAGTGTAGTGTTTGTCTATTTTAGACTTATATCAGGCTCAACATTACACCTGCTTCTGTACTGTATTTCTCTGAAAATAAGCCCGGGTCTTATATTAATTTTTGCTCCAAAAGACACATTAGGGCTTATTTTCAGGTGATGTCTTATTTTTGCCATGTATAAAAATCTACATTTATTCAAATACAGTCATGTCTTCTTCTGGAACATCGTCATAACTCTTCAAACCCCGAATTGTGTTGCAATGGAACTGGGGCTTATTTTAGGGGTAGGGCTTATAGTACGAGCATCCTGAAAAATCATGCTAGAGCTTAGATCTTATTTTCAGGGAAACGGTATTTGGACCTGTGTTTAGCAAGTGCTGAGAATTCCATCTCACGAAAGTATATGCTGTTGTCAGAATGGCCTTTTTTCCCATCATGGTGGGGAAGGGGGAAGGAATGAAATAACTCAAGCAAAGAGCAGAATGCAGATATTCTTGACTGTTCTGCGACCTTTCTCTGAGCCACCTTTGGTGGAGGCTTTGAAATTATTTTCTATATCCCCTCCCCCACAAAAAATATCCAAGGGTGCATTACTGTGGAGCATGCCTTTAACCCTCTGAATTCAGAAGATTATGTGCGTTCTATGCAGGGCAGGAAGACTACAGAAGCAAAGGTCACTTCTGCCCTGCAAAGCAGTTGGATTGCCAGTTTTCCTGTTTACCTGCCATGCTTTGGAGCAGGAGAGGAGGAGGCTGAGATGCTGCCAAGATGTCTCTTATATTGGCAGTGCTGGCCTCCTCTCCTCCCTGTCCCTGCAATGCCCACTAAACTCCTTCTCCAAGGTTTTTCCCAAGCCACTTCTTCTGACCTTGGGTGATTTTCTGACATTGGAAATGGAATCCCAAAATTCCTGTGGCCCTTTACGATCATGCTATAAGTGGCATTTTTTCATTCTGCCATATCCAGACAGTGAAAGGGATTTCTCTGTAGCATTTCTCTCAGGAAAATGAGACCAGGCATTGTGGACTTACAAATGTTATCGGACTGCAGCTCATATCATCTCTCCCCATTGGCAATGCTAAATAGGGCTGCTAAGAGTCACAGTCCAGCAACATCTGGAAGACCACATGTTCCCCTGAATTAGACATTCACTCCACATCCTGTGCTGCTTTTTTCACCCTCCACTGAAGACATTCCATTTGTACATTCCCCAGATAGGAGGGTGTATTATTAGCATATGCCAGCCATGTGTCTGGGGAAGTTTTGCATTCAGAACTCATGCCTTTCCTTTGTTAAGTGAGGGAAAATTAAGCTTTTGAGGCCTTTTTTACATCACAAAGCAGCAAATTTAGCTTTGTGTAAAGAGCCAAGCTACACATTACACGTCATATGCAACCTGTAGCTGTGTCTTTGCTTTGGTTAAATTAATTATTACAGCATGGCATGGACATTCCTCTTGTGAAAGTAACTGATGGTGAAGTGAAGCATAGCTCTTTACTTCCCAGCAATGTTTGAAATGGAAACACCCTTCTCAACACAGGCAAAAGCTTCAGGGGGATTTTTTTTCTTTAAACTGCCTAAATATGTGAGGAGTGACATGGCTTAGAATGGAATGAGTAAGCCTCCCTTCTTTGTGCACTGCCAGTAGAATAGGGGTCATTCTTAGCCCACGCATATGCATACACACCTTCTCCTGAAATTAGTTGAGAAAAAAATCAAAGAAGTTGCAATGTGTTGTGCATAAAACATGAGATACAGTTAAGCCCTGGGTGTGCATTTAAGAGGAATCATAAAAAAAACAGTGACTCCCTCAACAGGGAATCTTATGCACCTACTTGTTGCATTCACAGTTTAGGTGTTTTAGGTACATAGTTAAAATGTAATATGTGATGTGAATTCATATAATTAGAGATAAAACGAAAAGCATCAGGATAGTGTGATTGAAAGTGTTAGCTAGAAGGCAACTAATAGTATTCATGGTGTTTAATATTATTTTCGAGTCACGCATTTTCCAAGTCTGTTCAACATTTAAGGGGTTTTATCCAGTTTGTTACTGTTCATGACAATGCAGTTCTAGGACTTGCACTGCATCTGGCAGAACCAATGTGCTGCATTTGGCTGGGTTTTGTTCATTTAATAACAAGAGTGGGGATGGGAGATTCCTATTGCAAAAGGAGCTTTTACTTGGTAAAGCACTTAAAAGAGGGACTTGCATATCTTGAACAACCTGGCGTCTATCATGTCCATGAAGACCATTAATAAAGTTCAGATACAGTGTGCCTATTAGTGGTGATCTCTGGGCTCACATTTCATTTCAAACATGTTTACCAGTGCTGAACAAATGCAGCAAACTTGCAAAAATAGGCCCTTGGATTATTTTCCTGGTACCATTTCTCTGCCAAAGGCCTATTGTGGTGAACAGCGATGACAGTATATTACATATGGAAAGGATCCAGGATTTCATTGATAAATATAGACCAACATGGTATGTTTCTCTTTACACTGCTCCTTTCTGGCCAACATGGTATGTTTCTCTTTATACTGTTTCTTCCTGGGTCACGGCATTTCTAAAGCTACATCTAGATTAGGTGACCTAAATTAGGCTATAGTTCCTGGGGAAGGCAAATATCTTTGGAGCAGTAATATATGAAGAGTAAAAAAGGTAAAGGTTTCCCCATGACATTAAAGTCCAGTCATGTCTGACTCTTGGGGGTGATGCTCATCTCTGTTTCCTAGCCGAGGGAGCCATTGTTTGTCCGCAGACAGTCTCCGTGGTCATGTGGCCAGCATGACTAAACACCGAGGTACATGGAACGCTGTTCTTCCCACCAAAGTGGTACCTTTTTATCTTCTTGCATTTATATGCTTTCAAACTGCAAGGTTGGCAGGAGCTGGGACAAAGCACAGGAGCCCATCCCGTGTGTGGATTCAAACTGTCAACCTTTCGATCAACCCAGCAGCTCAGCAGTTTAAACCACTGTGCCACTGCATCCCTTACATATGAAGAGTACTGCTTATTATAAGACACATTTTCTGCTCGTATTCACAAAAATAAAAATACTTGGGGAAGGGAAGAAAACTGTGTGTGGGAAGAAAATCTTGGGAAAGTAGATGTGTGTAAAGTTATTAAACCCCAGCTATGCATAGCATTGATAATCTCCAGATTTGGTATTACAGAACATGTTGCCAAGGCATAATGTGTGATTAAAGAAAATAATAAATGTTGTTAGGTGAAATTAATCCATTCAGTTTATATTAAACATCTCTGATAACCAGGTGTGTTGAAATCTGTAACAGCTAAGCAATGTGGGCCTTTGCATGTACCTTGGTACACATCTGTACCCATGTGCACACATCAGGGTTAGCTAACCTTTTAATCTTAGGACATACATCTTAAATAATTGCTTATAAGAGAGAATTGCAGCAGGTGAAACTTCCATGCCACAGACTGTGGGGATTCGAAAATCTTTGTTCCCTTGTACAAATGCTAATTGTACAGGATTTAATTGAACAATGTCATTCTGCAAACTCAAATACAGTTAATGAAGTGCTGCTGGATCTTTCTGTTGAGCAAGTAGTTGCCTGCTTCATTTTCAAAACCAGTTACACAAAAATTTTGCATAACCAGTTGCATGGGTATAATGCATATAATGAACAGTTATGTGCAAATGTAAATTTAATTGGGCTCTTTTGTTCAGAATCTAATTTCTGTTACTGCATCATTTGCACTAATAGAATAACACAGTGGGATCCTGTATTCAGTGTTATTTCTACTTAGAATAGACCCATTCAAATGAATGGGACTTAAGTTAATCATATATACTTCAGGTAGTCTAGTGTAAGCAAGGCTAACACTAGATGCAACCCTCAGAAGTCCTTATATTTAAAGGTGAGCCATCTCAGGTCTGTCCAAGTGTGTAGATAGTACATATTCTTCACTTTGGTCCAAATATTACATATTATTAGGGATATACATTGATTCTTCTTATATTGCTTGCCTACTTCTGAATGTGAAGCTACCTTGCAAACAATGTCTTATTTTTCATACAATTGTATGTGGTTGCAAATGATAAAAATTGTAATAATGTTTTATTTCTTTTATATCTACAGACAATCTATTTGGACAATGATGTTTCTTCATTTGTTCAAATCAGAGGCTCTGTCCCATTATTTTGGGAGCAACCTGGATTGCAGGTAAATAGTGTAAATCATTTGTGTTCTGCTTCTACTCAAACTGTATGTCAGCAGCTGAAAACATAATCCTTCAAGATGCTGAAGGGTTGTGTTTTTTTTTTAAACTTGATGGCTGTAGTGTAGCCCTTGACTAAAAAGCAGTGGCTCTCCCTTGGCAGAAGATAGCACAGAAAGCACCACCAAGCTTTGTCCTCCATTGGCAGAAATAGGTGCTCCATGCACAATTTAATCAAACGGGTTTTTAGAGGAAACTTGTATAGCGCCTCTGAGCTTAAGGGGAACAATGCTAGATCAGAGCAACGATCTACCTAGTCTGCATTCTGTTCATGCAGAGGCTAACCAGCAATCCACAGGAACCCAAGAGCGTCCTCCTGCCCATATTCCCCAGGAATCAGTGCTCGTAGACATACTACCTCAGATAGCATATAGCCAATCAGGACTATTAGCCAGTGATAGAACTCTCCTCTAGATACTTATCCAAACTGTCCTTAAAACCCACCAAATGGTGGCCATCCCTACATCTTATGAAAGTGAATTCCATCGTTTGGTTTCCGTGGAAGATCATGTGTTCCGTCTTTACACAAAAAGTTATTGTTTCTTTAATAAGCTAAAGGGCATTTTGCAGTCTAGTGGCTTCTTCTTCGGAATGATAAGTCCTAGTTTGTGAAAAACAGCACAAAGGGATATAGATTATTCATGTCTTACCTACAGTGTTTCTTTTTTGTTACAGTGGTTCAGACATTGTCTTTGTTTTAGGGCAGCAATTATGGTTGTGTGTACATGTGTGTGTGTGTGGAAGGGAGTTTTTGTGAGCTCCTGGATCTGGGATGCGAAGAACCAGAAATACAAACATAGAACACAATGATGTTTCCTACAGCAAATACATTTGTTATAGTCATAAGTATCCCAAACAGTTTTGTTTGTGGATTTTTTTGGTAACAGGAGAGCTTGTTGGATAGAGAGTGAGAGCCAGTATGGACAGGGAGATTAGAGTGTTGGACTGGAACTCGGAATCTGGGTTCCAGTTCCCACTTGCCATGAAGCTCACTAGTTAACTTTGGACCAGTTGCTGACTCTCAGGTAACCTAACCCATAAGATGGTTGTGAGGATAAAATGGAAAGAAGTATCTTGTGTTCTTCACAAGAGGAAGAAAGGTGGGATATAAATGCAATGTAATAAAAATATAACCATTTCTAGGATATTATTATGAATATGCTCTCATTTGCTGATGTTGTTTGCCAATAAAATCTGCATTCTGTGTGTTTTGTACCATGTGTGGGTGCCAGTGTGGTTGCTAAGTGATAATAAAGGAGCATTTTCTCAAAATGATAAAGGGAGACATCTAGTGATTCATATTAAAACCATTGCTTCATATTATTTTCATTGTCATTCTCTTAGGTTGGCTCTCATCATTTGAAACTTACCAGAGGCCTAGAAGCTAATGCTCCTGCATTTGACAAGTATGTTCAATTGCCATAGTGCTAATAACTCAGTAGAATCAAATGTTACCACTTGTATTCTAGGGTATCCTAGAAAGCCTGTGTGGTGCCTCCTCTTTCTTCTTCAAAACCATCCTTATGTGAAGTATCTTGCTAATTCAAAAAGAGAGCTAGTCTCAAGAAGCTGAAAAAATAGTTTTAAATTTAGGAAGCCTGGTTCATTTCAGCCCAACATATTATTAATGACCTTGGCTGGGGGTGGTGGAATTCTTTAAAAAAATCCTGCCAAGAACTATGTCTGGGCTGTCTCTTATGTTTGAAGGGAAACAATCCTGACAGAGTTCTCTGAAGCCTACAGTTTTGGAGAGAAGGAGTGCTGTAGAAACTCCACCCTCTTCGGTAGATTTCCTGTCCACCTGAGTGCCAGTCTGTTTGCACCTTCTGTTGGACTCCTGGGACAGAGTGGAGATTCCTCTAGTGCACCACCTACTCAGCTGCCTAGCAGTCTTTCTTCCTGAGCTGATGGAGATGGCCTTGGGGTGCTTGGGATCTCCAGGATGATTTTTCAAGGAAACCTTGACATTCATGCTGAATCTATCAGATCTGCCCCATGGCAATTACACCATGCAGTTCCCAAAACCTCTACTTTACTCCTCATACTGTTTGATATTTACATGAAACCACTGGGAGAGGCCATCCAGAAATGAGTGAGTAGGTGCCATGTGTATGCAGATGACATACAGCTCTACCTCTCTTTGTCATCTAATGTAAGTGAGGCAGTGGATATTCTGAATCAGTGCTTCAGTGTGATCATGTATTGATCATGTAAACTGAGATTCAGTCCAGATAAGCCAAAGGAGCTTTTAGCAGATGTTTTATTTTCCCAGTTGCACTCAAAGGACCAGGCTTGCAGTCTGGGAGTGCTTATAAATCCTTCACTGTCAGTGGTAGGATGGGTGGCCTGTGAGGCACAGAGATCCTTTTACTAGCTTATATTGGTATACCAACTACAACCCTATCTGGACAGAGATAGCCCTGTTAGAATTATCTCTGCTCTGGTAACCTCTAGTTTAGGTTACTGCAATGCATTATGTATGGCATTGGCTTTGTAAACATCAGTTGGTCCAAAATAAGGCAGCAAGATTACAAACTGGGAATGGCTGTTCTAATCATACAACTAGAACTGATCTTGCCCTGGCTGCCTGTCTGTTTCTGGGACCAGTTAAAGTGCTGATTTTGATCTACAAACCTTTATAACTTGAGGTTTGGTTACTCAATAATCCTACCACTCATACCTACTTGGATCCCTAAAAAATTTTTTCAGGGGCCCCTTTCTAGAAGCCATTGCCAAACACTGTAAAGCAGTTAGCTACCAGACAAAAGCTGTTTTGTGGTGGAAGCCCACTCCTTGAACGGGAATGCTTTCCACTTGTGGAATTCCCTCCCAAGTGCCTGTGTTGAATGGTTTTTCTTTTCTTTTAATCGTGCATTTAATATGTTTGTTTCATGAGTGTTTATTATTATTAATTTCACTTCTGTGTAGCCCAACAGCCAAGCTCTCTGGGCAGTTCACAACAATTCATAGACACAAGTACAATAATAAAATAACATATACAAAACAGTTTAAACAATTCCAATGAAAACTAGACCTGTTAGGTTTTTATGTTAATAATTGTCTTTTATTGTTAGTGGCCTTGAGCAAGATCGGCTGGTAGAAAAGCAGGATAAAAATAATATAAACAAACATAGGAACAAATACTGTGAGGCACTGAATTGGGGGCAATGGTTTCATCTTAATAGGCTTTCTACTACCAGGGAAAACTTATCGTCTGGAGAAGTAAAGATAAGGCTTCATAATAGGACACAAGTGGCTGGGAATGGGAGAAAGAACTGAATTGGAAATCACTAGTAATGTTACAAGCCCTGTCCAGTAGGTTCCTCAATATATGCATACCTACATGTCACACAGCACTTGATGCTGTGGTGGATGCTTCTAATAGAGGGAAGAACTGTACTTTTAAAACCATTAAAAATAGCACATTTTTGTTTTACTGCTGGGAAGCGAGATATCTTGTAGCAGTAGTGCTACCTTGAGGGATATTTTCTTGATCTTCCACTACAAATAAGTAACTACTGTGTATTTATTACACCTATTAAGCAGTTGGTTTGAGAAACTAATGGGATTTTGTCCCATTATTATTCACTGCTTTTTCCAGTTCCTCACTCTCCCAGGAACTGGTAAAGCCAAGTAAATGCTATGAGGATTGTGATCAAGGAGTGGTGGTTGGCTATTGAAATAGATGTCATTCCTGCTGATAGAGCAATTTATGAGATCTAAGAGGGAATCAAGATGTTCTGTTGCTATCCAGAGAGAGTTGTAGAATTTATAAGGCAGGCATTTATATTTGTTAAATTTCTTTTAAAAAGAGTTGTATTGAATCAAAGCGCCCCATTTCTGCATTTGCAGGCATATGATGCTTCTGAAGGAACAATATGGCAAACAAGTTATTGTTAATCTGCTAGGAAGCAGAGGAGGTGAGGAGGTCCTCAACAGGGCTTTCAAGGTAAAAAGAAAAATTAAAATGCACAGCATTTTGCCGAGTTTCTCTAAGCTCAGAGTCTTGCTTGTCATTAAAAGATTAAATATCTTCCTATCAGATTGTGGACATCTGACTAGTGTAAGATATAGTGATTATTGTTATTAATATTACTGTCATTGTTACCATTATTATGATGTTTCTATAACTGGATTTCTTGCAAAGGAGATTTGGTGAAGCTTGTACAATTAAACATTTGCTGGCCTATTTAGTCCGTAAGAGTGGTTCACTCTTGCTAGATCTTTACAGCTGCTGTCATAATTTCAATACGAGTGCCAATATGAATTCATAATTTCTTTGAAGCTAGTCATCATTTCCCAAAGAAGAAATTCTACTACCCTGGGCATTTTAAAGTTTAAAAAATTCCTTTGTATTTCCAACCAAATTTCTCACAACATTACAAATTTGGTACACAATCCTATTCAGGAGTTATACCAGCTAAGGATCTATAGTTTCCCTCTCCCTCTCCCTCTGTAATGGAAGCCCTGTTATACTGCAGGGAACTTGATGGGCTTAGGGACAGTAGCCCCTGCACTCTTGAGTTGCTTGGACTGAGAGCGGGCAGGCACAAGTGAGATGGTTACTGATCCCAGAGTGTATGAGGCTGTCAGATGTGGGGCCACTATGAGTTCTGCCAGGACGCTACATGGATTGCCGGTGGTGGGAGTGGGGGTAGAGGGATTTAAAAGGGCTGGTTTGCTCATATAGGAGCCAAACGGCTGTCCATGCAGCACTTCTCCTGATTGGCACAGCTGTTCCTGTGGTGGGGTTTAACTTGAATTCTAGCCAGAGTCTCCCATCTGTTCTACTCAGCTACTGCTCTTTCTTCTGTCCTTATACACCTGGCATCTGTGATGGTGTCTTGGGGCTAGGGATTGGAGGGGGGACGGGGACAAATGTTCCCATGATGCATCTGATTCCTATCTGCCAAGGCCGAGTGGCTGGGAAATCCTCTTTGGTGTCTTTAGTGTTCCAGTGCTGCTGTCTTGTTTGGGTGTGCAAAAGGTAAGGGGGGTGCATTTCCCATTGTGGGGTTCAAACTCCTATCTCCTGTTTCCCAGACCTACTCCATATGGAGTGAGCCACTGGACACTGCTGCTCTCTGTGGGTATCTGTGCATCCTCTTGTTGCTTGCCTAGACCTTTCCCTTTTGTTGCTTGGAAAAGAGTATTTTCCTGCTAGGGAAGTCTTGAACCCTTGGCCGAGGAGGGCTGCTGTGTGTACTTCATGGGCATCTTGTCAAGGGAGCTGTATGTAGGCCTTCTTCTTCTTCCCATTACTACATTGTGCTCATATATCTTTGTGAAGCACATCAGGGGACTGGAACTCCTCTTAGAGTGATACCTGGAGACTGGCTGCTGGCATAGCAGCTGAGCTAATGAAATGACGATGCTGTGGCACTGACCTGCAGGTCTCCGCTGGGGGCATGACACTGTTGTTGTGAGTTCATTGGCTGCCTTTGCATGTGGGCAGCATGTGGGCATTGTCCATGATCCATGATCAGGGACTGCTGTTAATGCTTGGATGCTTGAGGGCATTTGGTGCTGTTTCCCCCCCATTTTTATATTTTCTTCTTGAGTAGCACTTTCTTCCCCATGCCTGGGCCTTTCCACCAGTATTATGGTGACACGTTCCTGGTTCCAGTGTAATATAAGTAAAAGATTGCTCTGTCACTATTGTTTTCCATTATTTTTCTTCTCTCAATAATATCTGTAATTTCTGTAAGGAATGATCATTTGTAATCTCTTCGTATTGTTAACAATTAACACAGCTGCAGATTCGGGTACAATGCTTTGAACAATGATTCATGCTAAGACAGTAGTGTTTTAGTCTGATGTCATTCCCAAGCACGCAGCTGCCTGTAAATAGCCACTGAAGTGTGGGCAGTTACCAAAGAAACAGATCTGATGTCAGTAACAAACCAGGAAAGCATGCCTCTTCGCCAGATAAAAACAGCACGTAAAGTACTTGTTCTTCTGTATTATTTCGGATTGTGTCTGCTTGGACTTTGAAATGAGCTTGATAATAATACCAATGCAAGTGAACAAAAATGGTAAACAAAAATGCAGGGATAATTTCAATCGTAAGCATTTACCACTGACATCTGCCTGTGATACAGCTAAAAAGGCAGGGTAGAAATGTTTTAAGCAAGTACCTTAAATGAATAAGTGCTTTGTGATGCACCAGAGTATGACTGGAGCAATCCTCTACTCATATTACACCTGTTACTCATAGACATTGCACTTATTATGCAATACAGTTCAGAGAAGTATTCACATATAGTAAAGGGAGTAGGGAGGAAGCATGGAAGGTAGCAAATGTTCCCCTTTCTCTTCCTTACCTGTATAAGGTGCATTGTCCTGATACCCCCAGGCGTTGGAGTGGTGTTGAATATAGTGTGCCCAGCCATGGCCTGGACATTCTGCACTCCTGAGATCAGTGAGGAGATTTGGGGAGTGTTGAGAAAGTGGATTGTGCACTAGTTTGACAACTTCGCTGCAAGTTGCTCCCTCAATTTTCCAGTATTCTCCTCTGGCCTCAGGCTGAGCACATCAGTTCAAGGAGGACTCACCTGGCCCTTGGCAACCTAGCAGCCACCTGGGGTATATAAACAGGCCTGCTGCTGGGTGATGGGATGCCACTGGTGGGTGGCCTCAGCAGGGTCAACCCCAAGGGGTGCACCCTTTTGGTATTCATGTCAAAATACTGATGGAGCTGTTGAGCCAGGCTGCCGATACAATTGCTCCTAAGTGCCATTTTGTTTGTAGAGTTTGTGTGCCTCTGTGGTATGCATAGGAGATAGGTTGAGTATAGATGGAGAAAAACTCCTAGGAGGTTCAATTGAACCCTGGAATATGCCTATAATCAGGCATATTTAGAGGCAGTGTGAGTTGCAAAAAAACAAAATCTCACTTCCTCTGGTTAGTTTTCTATTTCCTGCCCATTGGATCTTTTAAGGCTCATTCAGGGCCTATTACATGCCGACACCAAGGACATCCTAGACCTGTCTGAAAATCACTGTAATATATTTGCTAGGCACTTGCAGGATAAAATTCCTTACAACCCCAGAGTTAAAGTAGGTGAGAAATCAGAACACAGCATAGTTCTGCTGTATGGGATGAGTTTCAGTTGCTACAAGTTTATACAATCACTTCCATATTGAAAACTTGCCCGTCCTTATAAACACCAGTAAGGAGGGTAAACCAGCTTGGCCAGAGAAGAATGTTGAGAGAGGCTCAGAGGGCAGCAGCAAGGAGGGGAGTTTTCTCTGTGATGGCTCCCTAAATATGGAATGACCTCCCCACTGAGGCCCACCTGCTGGCAACCTTGACATCTTTTCAACACCAGGTTAAGATGTCCCTTTACAACCAGGCATTTAAACTTATACAGGGAAGTTCAAGACCTTGAGGGGATTACCCATCCCAGGTGTTTTACTGATCTACTCTTCATTATATGTTGTTCTGTATGTTTTTAGTTTTTAAATTGTTGTATTTTGAAAAAAATGTTATGGTATTTCATTGTTATTATGAACTGCTGCAAACTGTCCAGAGAGCTTCAGCTATTGGACATTACAGAAATGAAATACAACTTCTACTAAAAAATAGTAGAAATGAGGCCAGAGAGATATAGTCCTGTGATACCCCTCCGTCTTGTTGCAGTTTTTCTGGGCATGGTTTATATATTAGTGATAGTGTGTGTGGTGTGGTTAGGTTACTCCATAGTTTATGCTGTGTCATGGAGACATGACAGGTCAACACAGAGGTGGCCATTTTTTGCACCTTCCACTGAAGTCATTGCAAGGGAAATTCTTTTCACCAGATTTGAAACTTTACCAGCTACAAGGTGGTGTAGATTAAAGTGGTATGGAATAGAATATAAGTGTGGTCCTCACCTGTGCCATTTACATCCCATCCTTAAATCCAGTTTCCAAATCCATAAAAGAAATTGTTACATGGCTATCCAGGATATGAGTGCAAAATATGGATCGCTTTTTTCTGTACTGTAAAGATTCAGAACTATGTATTATAACCCAATCTTTTATGTGACATTATGTGGCAGACAGTTTCACAGACTCACAGCCAACTCTGCACTTCATTTGAACAGGGATCATAAACAGAGTTGTGCTAATTCTTGTTTTTTGGCAGGGGAGGGGGCAACTAAAATAATTGTATTTTAATTTTAAACTAATAGTTGGACTGACTTCTGGTTGACTCCCCAGTTTGCCATATCTGACTATAAATGGTTCACCAGCAATTCAGTGTATATATTCACAAACATTTCTGCAGAAAAATATTGGAATAAAAAATTATCTTCCTTTTTCTTGGTATGCAGAAGTTGCTATGGGCATCGTCCCATGCAGCAGACACCCCCATGATTAATTTTGATTACCACCAGTTTGCAAAAGGTGGGAAAATGGAGAAACTGGAAAATTTGCTGGGGCCTCAGCTGAAGTTGCACTGGGACGAACTGGGCATCTTCGTAAAAGGCAAGAATACAAGTTCCCGGTGAGTATCTTAGCTGCTTCAGTATTTATTATCCAGCTTCGCAGATTCACACTTGACAGCTGAGGGCCATGGTTGTGCTGTTTTTCTGTAGAGTAATTGATATATTGAAGAGGTGAGGTCCTGTGAAAGGACAAGTAAGGGTAGATATGACTGAGGCGTTTAGAATCATGCATGGTGTGGAGAAAGTAGAGAAGGAGACATTTTTCTCCCTCTCCCCTTACTCAGACACAGGAACATCCCTGATCATCATGAAGCTGATTGGTGGGATGTTTAAGACAGATAAAAGGAAGTACTTCTTCATACAGCATATAATTAAACTGTGGAATTCACTGCCATGGGACGTGGTGATGGCCGCTAGTCTGGGTGGCTTTAAAAGGGGATTGGACAGATTCTTGAGGGAAGAAGCTATCAGTGACTACTAGTCTAGCTATGTGTTAGCTTCTTGACAAGGGGTTGCATGCCTGCATGCACTAGTTGCTGAGGGGACAAGGCACAAATCTACACCTAGCTGCAGAAATTGTTCAGAGCAAGTGGTGAGAATTAACAAGTGGCGAACACCCAATGCATCTAGCCAGTTCAGTGAGCCCCAGATGCATATCCAGAGGTGCAACAATTGCATACATGGAAGGCTGCTTCCTTGCTGAATTGAGGCAAAGGTAGTGAAAAAATAAATAATCCTGCCTTCCACATGTCCGTATCTCCGCTTCTTTTTATTTTTTTTTCAGATTTTTTTTTAAAGTGTAGTTCTTTGCAGGGTGCTAAATCTTCCATGCTAAAATTGTTCAAGGAGGTGTTAAATCTTCAGAGGGGTATTCAGTGCTAAATCTTTTAGTTCTTTGACTTGATTTTTGAAGTCAACAGATGGGTACCTTACGAATGAACTGCCTGGATTGTCTGGATCGAACTAACACCGTTCAGTCCTTCATAGCGCTTGAGGTGAGTGATCCATCAGATATCACACATCAGCCTTTTCCAGCCAGGTGCCTGCCAGATGTTCTGCACTTCAATTCCTATCAGTCCCAGTACTGAGAAATGCTGGGAATTTGTATTCTAAAACATCTGGAGGTTGGAAAAGTCTGTAATCTGGGGTTATTCATTAAAGAGAAGCGGTATTGGAACAGATAAAAGGAAGCCCCTTTTGCATAGAAAAAGTGAAGATAGCTATGCTGAGCAAAAGAAAATTTCCAAAATCTGTACCACCATAATATCTATGAGGCCATCTCAAAAGTCACAAAATATTGTCCAAGCCCTTGAGTTCTAGAGAACTCATCAGGGAAGATGGTAAATAAAGCAAAATGGTGTGGGGAAGAAAAAAGCAGCTTCTTTTGTTTTCATTTGTCTTTTTACTTTTTCTAAACCAGGTTCTGCTTATTCAACTAGAGAGCCTGGGATTAAACTCCAAGCCTATAGTAGAACGTTTTCTGGAGTCCTATAAGGCAATGTGGCACATCAATGGACACAACTTGAGTAGGATCTTTACAGGCAGTCGTGCCTTGGAAGGAAAAGCTAAGGTACAGATGAAAATGAGACCCAGTTATTGTCAGAGATTATTACTGTGAGTTAAATTAACACTGTTGATCCATTGTTATGCAGGTAGGGAAACTCAAGGATGGTGCCCGTTCAGTGTCACGGACCATTCAGTCCAACTTTTTTGATGGCATAAAACAGGAAGCCATTAATTTGCTGCTTTTGGGTGATTTCTACAGTGAAGACTATGCAGATAGAGAGAGAATGCTCTTGGACCACACGGCATTGCTGAGTAAGCAAAATGCATTTTTCTCCTAATGCTTTGTGCAGGTGGCTACAGTGGCCACACTAGTGCTCAGGCATTTAAAACTAAAAAATCGGTATGCCTCTTCTAGTGGCGTAAATATTATAATTATCTTATTTAAAACTTTGGTTTATAGCTATGAGCAAGAAGACAAAAATGTGTGTAGCACTGGTTGGGTTCTCAGGTTGTAATCCTGTGTGTACTTCCTAAGCTGACTTGGAACTTACTTCCAGGTAAACATGCATAGGACTATGGTGTCAGTAGGCAATAGTTCATGATCAGGTAATCATTAGCCCACTGAAAGGTTGTCCAACCAATCTAGGTCTCTTCATATGCCTTCTTAACAACTGTGGTGACCTGTTACTATGTGGATTGCAGTTTGATATGAAATGCTTACCCTTTCTTTAGATAGTAAGAGAAATGATTAAAGGCATGCCAGCACAAGATGCAGTGATGGCCAGCAGTTTGGACGGCCTTAAAAGGTGATTGCAGAAATTCATGGAGGACAAATCTATCAATGGCTCCCAGTCCTGATGGCTTTATGCTGCCTCCAGGATCAGAAGCTGTATGTCTAGGTATACCAGTCGTTAGGGAATATGAGCAGGATGGTGCTTTTGCACTCACGTGCTTCCTGTGGGCTTCTCACAGGTGGTTGGTTGGCTACTGAATGCTGGATTAGATGGACCCTTGGTCTGATTCCATATGCTCTACTTAGGTTCAGCAAAAAAAAAAAAAAAAATGGTCATGAGATAATTTGATATCAGTTGTCATGAATCAGTTTGTTGCTTTTATCTCATTGCAGAAAATCCCTCCCACTTTTTATTTTTTTTTCTTTCTATCTATCTATCAGTGACTCCTAGCACTTTGAAATCCATGTCAGAGCGTCAGTTTGAATTTACAAAAGTCAAGAGAATTCGTGTTGCCGTGGGGACCTGGAATGTGAATGGAGGCAAACAGTTTAAGAGCAATATCCTTGGTACCAGTGAGTTAACAGACTGGTTACTGGACTCTCCAAAACTCTCTGGGGTTTCAGAGTTTCAAGGTAACAAAGAGCACTAGACCATATACAGCATGAATGTATGTGCTTTCATTTATAGACATTATCAGATAAATATGGTTATCATTCATTCAGATGTATCATTCAACCATACATTTATGGTTATACTTATATCCCACCTTTTTCATTTCAAGGAACTCAAGGCAGTTTACATCCCTTTCAGGACTGATTGGCTTCACTCTGGTAGTATTAGAATTGTTAGGGTACATACACACCACCTAGAAAGCTTAGGTTTTATATACAAATAGTCCAAACTACTAATTAAAAAGTTCATAGAAATGTCTGAAAATGAGACATTGCTACATTTCTCACTTAAAATGAGAGACTTTAAACTCATCCTCCAATGGCTGAGGATACTTCCACACAACACAGAAAGCTGTAATGTAGTACACACACAATTCAAGATACCCTGATCAATAGAAAAGTATGAAAGGGGCCTTTCAGTTAAGTGATAAACAGAAGGGCAATATGCCATTCCATAGCAAGGCCAAGATGCACCTAGAGCATAATACTGGGCTTTAGAAGATCAGCTGCCTTTCCATGTGCTTCAATTTTGGTTGGATAGGGTCAAGGGGAACCTTCTGATATCAGCTAGGAACATGCATGTATGCCTACAAAATGCAAGCTTTCAATTTCTACTTTTTCTGTCAAAGAAAAGAAATTATTAGATGAAGTATCAAATCAATTTGTGTCTTGGGTTTTTTCTCTTGTTGCAATAGATGACTACTGTCCTGCTGACATATTTGCTGTAGGATTTGAAGAGATGGTGGAATTAAATGCTGGGAATATTGTGAATGCTAGGTATGCTGAAAGTGAATTGTTGGATTGCATATTTCTAACAAGATACTGGCAGAGTTGCATACTTTTGTGTACTTTGGATAGAGTTAGCTATGCCCTGCTATTCTCTCATTGTATGTGGGGCTGCCTTTGGAAATGGAAACTACAGTTGATTCAAAACAGGGCTGCATAATGATTAAATACAACTGGGTGTTTCTCTCACATTTTACCAGTACTTTATCAATTGCACTGACTCCCAGTCTGTTTCTGATCTCTGTTTAAAGTGCTGATTTTAATCTTAAAGCTTTTAATAAGTTGGGACCAAAGTTTATGAAAGATTATTCAAACTCTGAGATCTTATGAAGCCTTGTTCTGGGTGTCTCTGCTAAGTGAAGTGAAACTGGTAGCCCCCATTGAGACAGGCCTCTCAGTGGTAGCTACCATTAGGAGAGACATTCCACTTGTGGAATGCCTGGTTCTCACTTATGGTCACTTTTGCCCTAGGGAGAAGACTCTTTTAAATTATCCCAGACCTTTAGAAAATCAGTGATTTTTAGTGTTCTGAAACCTTGTTTGTGTGGTATGTTTGTTCAATCTGCTTTTTTTTACTCTTGTGAAATAGTTGTTTTATGATATAGCATCTTAAAATTGTATTTTATTATTTGTGCTGTAGATTACCTGGAAAGCAATGTTATCGAATGTGTTTGTATAAATACAGTAAAGAAGTGCATTACATTAACAAAAATGCCATGAGCTGGTTCATACTTGCATGTATGACTTTCAGAGATTAATTTTTCTTATAATCTCATACCAACTTAAATGCAAAACATTTCAATTGCAATATAGTACTTTTCTACATATGAATGCAGGTGTCAATTGATGTTCTTTCATATGTGAATCCAATTTTAGGTAGGTTGTTTGAAGCTGCGAATACTTGTAATTGTGTAGTCTTTAAAGGTGGCTGCACAAAGTGAACTAAAATAAGAATGCTGATCTCTAAGAATCTCAGTTAGAAGTTAATCTATTATTGCCTTATTAGACTTAGAGTGGAGAATAGGGGAAAAATGAAGAGGACTGCTGGAGTGGTGTTTATTTTGAGCTTAAGATTTTTGTTGAGTGAACCTTAAGTACCCAAATACCATATCGATCTATGTTTATGTAATATGTATAATGTAATAGTAATCTAATAGAAATTTTGTTCATGATCAAGTCTAAAAATGCATTTGGTTGAAATGCTGTGATGCTTCCATTAGCTTATTTTAGTTTAGGTTTTTTTTTTTTAAATTACCATGTCACTACGAAAAATTAGTCAAATGTACCTATTTAATTTTTTCAGCACAACTAACAGGAAGATGTGGGGAGAACAACTTCAAAAGGCTCTTTCCAGAACACATAGATATATTCTGTTAACATCTGCACAGCTTGTTGGGGTTTGCCTCTTCATCTATGTACGACCTCATCACGTCCCCTTTATCAGGTATTTCTTGTTGCTTTCTTTGCAGATAACAAGTAAGATCAAGTATAGGCCTTCTTTCACTGTAAATGCATGCTTATAAATTATAATTAAAAATGAGAAAGCAAAGGTAAATATTAAAAGGGAATGTAAATTTTTGACATTGTGGATTATATAACTTGGAATAAAAACAACTGTTAGTTCTTTTCACCAGAAGTGATTGCTGCTGTGTTCTTCAGGATTCCTATAGTCTAACACTAATTAGAGAGCCATTTATATGGCTTTAACTAGCCATTTCTTTACGCAGTTTATACATGGCCTGTGTATATAGGATACATGGTGAAGTGTACAAACAAATCTTAACTCATTTTCTCCCATTATAACATTCATGGGAACCAAGGCCTTGCAAATGCGGCCCATTTATCCCCTTTCCAGGACAGGTGCATTTTATGAATGGTGTTGAAGTCGAAACCTAACATTGTATACCTACATGCCTGGGTCATGGGTGAAGGGGGCTATGGCTCAATGTGTTAATTAACCTGCATGTGCTGTCATGACGCTGCCAGTAATATCTGAAGAAATCCAATGAAGCAGCATTCCTGTGTCCCAACCCCTGAGACCTGCCACTGGGGGCCATTAGGGTTACACTAGTGTTGGAAGTCAGCCTGTATTAGTTGTATTGTGTGATTGCAATCCTTCAGATGTCACCACCAGTAGTGTAGGAATAGATGTCATGCAGAGGCTTCCCTACAGCAGCAGGTAATACGTACCGGGCCATATGGCTAAGACATTGCAAAAGGGAATTACTGGAGCATGGGGGTTAGTACTTACAAAAATATAGATTCAATTAATATATTTTCTTAGTGAGGAATCTGTTTACAGCTACTGCATCACCCTCAATTTTGTAGTCCTTTGGGAGAATAGTACACTACTATGTTTGTAGGAAGATGGATTTTTTTCCTGCTGATTCTCAAAGAAAGAGATAACCAGCTGGGTGCAAGTTGGTGTTAGTTCCTCATAGAGAAAGGGGGCAATACCAGCTGCTTTCAAAGAGGAAAGTCATCAAGCTACTTTTGAAGAAACCTAACCCAGAAGATGACAATTGCAGTAGGCTGGTTGCTAATATCTTACCTGACCAAAGTGCTTGAATGAAAGGCTGCTGATCACCTCCAAGCACATTTGGATATACCTGACATTCTAGATCCATTTATTTATTATTTGCATTTGCATTATAGCCCAGGTTCTCTCTGGGCAGCTCACAGGAAAACAGAAACCACAAATAATATAGTGATTTTTAGTGTGGTTTTAAGTCTGGTTTTAGAATCGAAATTGACTTGGATACTGTGTGGAATGACAGTTAATGAGAGAGGGATGGCAGGAGTACAACAATATTGGATTTCCTGAACTCCTCAATGGCTGTTTGAGAGATACCATTTATCATGGTATGTTTACATCAAGCCAGCATGTCAAGTCATTTTTGCTAAGCTGTAAGGGCACAGGCTTACCCCATGCAAAAGCAGAGCAGGGGGCTGAACTCAGTGGTCTTATAGGCCTCTTCCAACTCTACTAATACTCTGTGTTCTATTCTATATATGCAGCTCATACCTAGCTCTATCTCTCTTTTTCAATTAATGCAAGTAAGACAATGTTTTGAACTAGTATTTACACAGAGTAATAGACTGGATGAGGGCCAATAAACAAAAAATTAGGCTAGACAAGATGGCAGTACTGTTGATTCGTGATTTGTCTGCCCAGATGAGTGGTGGTCAACCTGTTCTAGTGTGGCTTACTCTCGCCTAAAGGATAACATTCATAATTTGGGGGTGCTCTTTGATCCAGCTTCGGTTCAGTGTGTCTTTATGTTTTCCCATTTCATTTAAAAAGTTCTAGTGCTTTTGAATTTTTACATGCCTCATCCTCTGCTCTTGGTTTTAGCTGTCCTATTTTATGTTTCATTTGTATCATGTTTCTTATGATTGTAATTAATTTGTATAATGTCCATAAGCATACAGTTTTTGGGCAGTTTAAAAATATAAGAAGTAGAAGTAATAGAGAGAGAGAGAGAGAGAATGA
This sequence comes from Varanus komodoensis, assembly GCF_004798865.1. NCBI lineage: Eukaryota > Metazoa > Chordata > Lepidosauria > Squamata > Varanidae > Varanus > Varanus komodoensis. The sequence continues at coordinate 35,157,853 of NW_025335268.1, read as the reverse complement.
GCACGTGTACAAATTGTTCTTGATGAATTGCTCCTTTTGAACTGAATTGCATTCTGCTTGCATAATTCACATGGTGCAAATGGTGAGCTTTGAAATTTTTATTGACATCTTTTGAAATAGAACATGACCTCCATTAAGGAACTGTATTTCAGGGCAAGCTTAATAGCATTCAACCTGAAAATTGCTGGCTAAATAGATTGATGTTGGCCAAAAGAAAATTAGAGTGTTCGCATACATACACACAGACAGTGGTAGCTCAGCTTACAAACTTAATCTGTTCCGCTGCTCTGGTCACAAGCCAAGTCAAATTTTCCCATAAGGGTCAATGTAAATAAGGTTAATCCATTCTGTAAATATTTTTTTAATCACAAAAATTTGAAACAAAGTACAGTACAGTAGAGAACACTAACCTAGTTGCGGGGGGAGGTTGTTTGGAGGGAGAGTCCAAACCATAATAGTGCAATAGCGATCGTGCCGGTGGGGGCAGGGGGAGATGGCCGCAATCGTAGTTGCGCTCGTGGAGGGAAGACGGGCGCGATCGTGGTTGTCACCCAAGGTGGAGTTTGCAAACTGAGGCAAAATTTTTCTGAAATTTCTGTTCATGACCTGATTTGGTCGTGAACTGAAGCATTCGCGTTCATGAGCCGAGGTACCACTGTATACACACACACACACACACACACACATATACATGCATGCGCACACACAGAGAGAGAAAGAGACAGAGAGAGATTTTATTTATATTATAAATGTTTTGGGCAAAAATGCAATTATTCCTCTCAAGTCACAATAAAGGTTTATGGTTTAATCTCTACAGGTTCAAAAGTGATGTTATGCTTTACAGGTCTAACTGAAAAAGGGCTTGGGTTGGTTTACTTCTAAGTAGACATGTATAGTATTGCACTGAAGGTTACTTTGCAGTTTTGTTTGCATATCATACAAGTTAGCTGATTTTCTTAATAAACTGTAGTATACTTGGGTTTAGAAGACTGTCTATCTTTATGACATTATGATGGTACATAAATTGTCTAAAGTCTCCAAGTTCAGTCCTTTACAAGTTTCACTTAAATGAATTGGACTTGCCTATGTTGAGCACACAATATTTGTTTGAGCAGAACTTGCACAGAGCACTCTGGTGTTGATTTTCCCAGTAATGGCTTGGATATGGACATGCACTCAGTGGAACTCCTCTGTTGCTGAAGAAATGGGATAAGGCAGCAATTTTCTCTGCTTCTGTATTCAGCCTTCTAGGTTAATTGCTATGCTGTTCTGATAGACTGGGGGAACTGCATGAGAAGCTGCCACCAGGGCTTGCAGAGGTGGGTGGGGGGAAGCAAATAATTTGTTGCCCCCCTCTCCAGCAGAAGCCTCCAATGGATCTGGTTGCCTCAGCAAACAGAAGGACCCATGCCATTCAGAGAGAGCCAGGTCTGAATCCAACCCAGTGTACTAAGTAAAACCAAGTAGTTTCTTTTCAGTTTCCTTTTGTTTTCAGAGATTTATTTCTGGTTCTGGGTATTCTCTTCTTCTGCTCAGGGAAGTAGCAGTGGACACCGTGAAGACTGGAATGGGAGGGAAGACTGGAAATAAAGGAGCAGTTAGCATCCGTTTCCAGTTCCATAGCACCAGTTTGTGCTTTATATGTAGTCATTTGACAGCTGGTCAGTCTCAGGTGAAAGAACGGAATGAAGACTATAAAGAGATCACCCAGAAACTGAGTTTTCCAATGGTAAGGTCTGCAAGCTGATTTATTTTCGGCAATGCTGAATGTTTATCCATGAAAATTCCAGGGCAAAAGGATGGATCAGTGTGCATGACAAAGGTTTCATCCTCCTTCCACATGATTGTGCTTTTCATCTGCTATGTGCTGCCTGTTCACAGCTGCTGCTTTTTTATCATCATGATCTAGGTATTTATTTGTTTATGCATAAAGCACCTAAATTAATAAAAAAAATTGCCTGTTGGCTTACAGTGCTAACATTGACATTCATAACAGGAAATGTTAGCTGTGCTGAAGTCTCAAAAAAGATTTGGAATCAAATATTATACTAGCTTAAGAGTTTCTAGGAAAAAAGACCATAAATTTAAGTTAGTTAAAAGTATTGTGAAAGAAAACATTAAGAGTCCGGAAGTTCCAAGCACAGTATCTGGGGCAAATGACAGAAAACACATGGTGTTTATCTTGTATCTTGTTGACTATTTGCAACTGTTTATTTCTCCAGTTTGCAGCCTCTGTACTGCCTTTTTCCTTCTTTGAATGATTCCCAACAGGCCTGGGGGTCCCACAAATGGGATGATGTCACAAAGCCAAATCTGAGTAAGGGCAAGAAGCAATGCCCTTACTCTGAGTGGATACAGGGTAATGTTAGGAAGCCTCCTAAGGCTTGGTTGCCTATCCTTATATCACATAGGTCATACCATAACAATTCTTTGTCTTAAAATAACTTTACATAATATTAACCTCAACCTAAGGCAACCTTTCTGAACTTGATGCGCTTTAGATGTGCCCTGACCATCCTGCCCATTAGCAGTGCTGGATGGAATTGATAGGAGCTATGGCCCCAAAAATTTGGAAAGCTCTGGGGAAGGCTGACCTTAGGATATACCTAGTGCTAAGTACTTCGTATGTTACAGGACATGATTTTATAATTGCATTCATAACATGATGGTTCCTCAGTTTTCCATATATTATTTTTATTTTGGGCCTCTTCAAACAGTAAGTTGAGGGATCTAAGAACCAGGCCAAGGAATGAGTTGTGCCATACCATACCATTTAAGGGAAAGTAGATAATGGATGATGCCCTGCTATTTCAAGACGTCGGGGCTATAGCACATTCACTTGTTTCTCATTTTGCATGTTACAAAAGTAGTTCCTATGATTCTGAAGTCTTAAAAAGATTATTTTGAATTTCTGCAAAACAGTGCGTACAACTGCCCTTATCAGAAATTCATTAAGTAGCTTATTTTGTTTCTAAACTCTGTACCTACTGTGTATCTATATTAATAGTGCCCTCTAGTGGCGACTTCCTTATGGAATTTATGGAAGCATAGGCATAGGAGTGTATTCATAAAGTAGTATTTAGTTTCTTACTGTGTTTGTTTTAAAAAGAAAAAAAATAGTTAAATTAAATTGAACTGTGGCAATGGGCACCAAATAAGAGTTTGATGACTGAGAATCTTGTAGGTCTTTGTTAGAGTTCTAATTTGTATCCACCAGTTTCAAGTGCGATTCTAAGCCAAAAATTGGTGCTATGTTCACAAGCTTCTATGAACATGAGCAAAGCTACAGGTTTGAGCCTCCTCCTGCCATACAAGAAATAAACCTTGATTCAGTTTCACTTTTCTTAATTGCAGAGTAGTCATGACATAAACCAGCAGTTACAGTTTATAGTTAACTCTAGCCAATTGTTAAACCAGACAGCTTCAAACCATTGCAACAAGCAGGCTTGTTGAATGAACTAACATGACTCATGTATATATTTTAAACTATGATTCCTGGTTTGTGTGTGATGCCAAGACAGCAAATTGAGGAAGGCCAAACTGAAGTATGGCTTGTTTTTCCTTATAGCACTGCAGAGGAGGAGAGGATGCAGAGAAATTGTAGAGTGTACTGCACATAATACTAAACTATGTAGCCAACTGAGTGTAAGGCCACAGTTTTAAAAAGGGGGTGGGCAGCTGTTTCTGTTTGTGTTTAATTCTGATAGACACATTTTTGGTAGACACACACTTTTCAGTTAAATCATGTTCTTTAAAAAGAATTTCTGTAAGCACCCAACATAGATAACAATAATTATGCCAGATTATCAGGTAATTTGATTTCTATTGTTCCAGTATTAGATGATAGCTAGTATAGGCAGTCCCCAAGTTATGGACAAGTTCTGTTCCTGAAAAAACAGACATTTGTCTTTAAGTTGAATTTTTATGTAAGTTGGATGATGTATAGTTGGCCCTCTACATTCACAGGAGTAAGGGGCACTGGACCCCTGTGAAAGTGGAAAATCCATGAATCTCTATCCCTTCCCCCACCCAACCTCACCAGTGCCTCCTCTTTGCAGCAAGGAAGTGATGGATGAATTTCCTTTTCTAGATGGGTGGGGCAAGAAGGCATGCTCTGGAGGCCTCCCTCTCTGCCCTCTCACTCCCTCTTTCTCTTTGGTGATGGCAATTTTCAGCAATTTTTAAAAAAATAATAGGTTTTATTGCACTTCATTTGCAAGTACGAGTTGTTCATAATTTGAACGCTCATAACTCTGGGACTGCCTGTATTGCAAGTAAGTCTCAAACTGCAAGTTACATACCTGTATCGAGAAAGTGCCCAGTTTTGTAGTCTTTGCATAAGTGGGTTCTACTTTGATTTGATGAAGACAACCCTAATGCAACACTTGGAGATAAAGAATGCTGTTGCTTACTATGTGCTTAAAAATGTGGACCCATTTATCCTAAACAGGGAAGAAGTATGTTTTCTCATGACTACGTGTTCTGGTGTGGTGATTTTAACTATCGCATTGACTTGACTTACGAAGAAGTATTTTATTTTCTCAAACGACAAGATTGGAGGACACTCCTGGAATTTGATCAACTGCAGCAGCAGAAATCCAGTGGAAAAGTAAGGGAATTAGAACTGTTTAAAAGACCAGTTAATGTAAAATGGATGTTTATCCCAAAGCTCATCACTTAGTTGAGCTCAAGATCCAGGGCATGGGTTGGAAGGCACGTAATGGAGCCATCTTGTGGAAACTATAAGTGGGGAAGTGTCTGGTCTGTTTCTGGATGGGAACATATTAGGTCGGATACAATATCATTCCTCGACCCTTAGGAAAATTCTACTGGCAGAACAGGACTTGCATGTCCTTTCCTCCCCTTCACCCTGCAACATCTTACACACTCTCCAAATCTCCTCTTGAGAATTGGAGATTTGGAGATCCCTCTGGGTGCTGCAAGGGTGGAGGCAAAGATTCCTTACCCTTCCATGGGTAGAGACATAATGATGACTCCAACCCACTGTGTGCTTCTTCGACTAATGCAATGGATAGGAAGTGGAACAGATATTTAGGACAGATCCATGGTGTACAACTTGCACTGAAAGTTTCTTCTTGCTTGTATTGAATGTTTGTTTATTTAACTGTTTATTCTTACTTTCTTCAGAAATAAAAAAAAAGGTGGGTTGCCTAAATTTTGAAATGAACTCTTGTAAAGCAATAATAAAATCAAAATGTTGGGAATTTTAAAAAATACATGTGTATTTTTTACAGCCAAACTGCAAAAACACATTTTACACATGGGATAATTTAAAACTTGTCTGTTTGCAAAAGTAAGTTGCTGAAATCTAAATGTAAACAAAACCAATTGACTGAAATGTTATCCTCAGTGCACGATATATATTCACAATGATGTGATCACTCAGATTTTAGATGATCCATAATTTCTTTAATAGATCTTTAAGGATTTTCATGAAGGAACAATTAATTTTGGTCCAACCTATAAATACGACGTGGGTTCAGAGGCTTATGATACAAGTGATAAATGTAGAACTCCAGCCTGGACTGACAGAGTTCTTTGGTGGAGAAAGAAGCTTCCTATTGATAGAACAGGTACACAGGATTCCTATTACTTTTTACAGCTAGGTTGATCATTATTTATGTAATAAAATGAAGAAATGTACTTTTTGAACTGTAGATAGATGCTCTAGTTTCACGTTTATGGGAGTAGTGATTGTAGGCCTGATACTTCATCTCTGAAAGCAAAAATCTCATATTTAGTTTGCATTCCTCTTTGCCTAATGCTTAGGCAGACTTACCCATGCCATGTTGTCATTATGTTGTGCTTCCCCCTACAACTATGCAATAACACAGGTCCCAATTGTTTGGAATGGATATATACAGAGAAATGATACAGATAAATCTGCCTAAATGTTATCGGGAGAGAGGGGAGAGCTTGGTAGTGGCAGCCTATGTGGACAGTCTGTGCCCTAGGTCCTCATGTAATTGTTAGCATTGCTGTTGCTAAGAATTATGTAGTGTTGGGAAGTAGTGCGGGGAAAAGGTTTGGTATCAGAGGTAGCTCTTTGTCCACTTTCTTGCACAGGTAGGATTACCTTGACATAGAATTGAACAGGGCAGTGCCTGCTTCCTCATAGCATTGGCAGAATCCAGTGGGGCGCTTATACCCACATATACCAGCCAGTGGCAATGCACAAACAGTCCCCACTGCTTGTTTGATGGCACCTGCCTCAGTATTACAGATGAACATGGCCTCTCTGACTTGCTTAGTGTCTGCAGTTGTAGGTTTTACCAATTGAGTTGGCCATCATTCTGTGTCAAACTTAAGATTGATTTACTTATTTCTCATGCCTTCACTGAATTTACTAAGTAAATAAGCTCCAGTTTAGCACCTCATACCCTGTGAATCCTAATAAATAATCCTTAACCTTTCATATGGTGGTTCAAGAAATAGTTTGATAGTGCCTCATTGTGGCCCTTGCTACCTGTGTGAAACAGGAAATCCAAAATTGCATCTTGAGTAAACCCATTTAATTATGAACATAAATAAATCATTATGTATCCCCATTGCATTGCAGGCAATTGCCTCATCTCCTCATGTATAGTGATCTTATTTCTGGTTGTTTGTTTGTTTGTTTGAATTATGCTTTCTTTTACAAAGCTGGAGAATTCAGTCTTCTTGACAATGATTTCAGTGCAGAAACCAAAGTCAGACCCATTTGGTCTCCTGGTGCCCTGATGTATTATGGAAGAGCTGAGCTCCAAGCAAGTGATCACAGGTAGCATCTTCCCAACTGGAGCATCACCCTACTGAAATAGTGTTGGTGTTACCATGTTCACCCTCATCACTCTTTTCTTTGTAGTCATATAGTAAAGGAAAGGGTCCATAGCTCAAGGGGTAAAGCATGCCTTTTCTATGCATTGAGTCCCAGGTGCCTTTGGCATCTCCAGTTTTACACAATCTGAGTTTAAAAATGTGCTGGAACACATATTTGCCCAGAAACTTTAACCCTTTGCCACTTGAGTGGACAATTTTGGGCTGGTTGAGCCAAGTTATCATTCCTCAGTTTAAGACATATGTTCATAGAGACTGGCCATCCTTGAGAAGTTTAAGCATTGCATACAGGTATTTTCTAGCTCAGACTCATGGCATCTTTTGGTCCATTAAATATTCATTACTGAAAAATTCTTAAAGGAATATCTACCAGCTTCCTGCCACATCTCACAGCCTCTTTCCATTGTTTTTTTTTTTTTTTTTCCCAGTGGGTAGCAAAGCAAACACTGTGATCATGTGAAAACGGTCAGCTGATTCCAGTGTTCAAATGAATTTGGTAATCGTAGACCACTGATGCATATACCAAATGAAGTATTTTGGATAATGCAGAGGGTGCTGTTGCACTCATGTCCCTTTTGTGGGTTTTCCCTGGGCAGCTGGTTGGCCACTATATGAAAAGAATGCTGGGCTGGATAGACCCTTGGTCTGACCCAGCAGATAGGCAGTGGTTTTTGTTTGGCTATATCTCCATGTGAGTCAGATGACAGCTATGATCTGTCCCCCATCTGCACACCAGTAATGGGAATCTAAAGCTATTAGTTCCATCTTTTAGCAGCACCATGGAAAATTCTGTATTTTGTCTAGGAAAAATGCAGACAATTTCCTTGTCTGCAGTAGTAAACCTCAAGGATAAAATCATCTAAAAGAACCTTAATTTTATGAAAAAATGTGAGGAGACTCAGGATTAGATTTTAAAGACCTGATTCTATGTCGATTTATGTGCTTTCCAAGATGGTGAATATCAATCACTTTTGCTGAGTTTCTAATTTTTTAACTTGAGTGATTTAATAAATACCTGCTTTGTGCATTGATGAAGTTCTATGAAAATAATGTCTTTGCTAGTAGAGAAGTGCACAAATCCACAGTATCTTCATCTTGCGATTCCTTAACCAGTAGACTGCTTTTCCTTCTTTCTGAGAGAACATAGTGCAGCATTCCCAACATAGACAGTGTAATGGGATGGTGGAAATTATAGCCTGTCACATCTGCAATTTGGGAAAGGCTCACAATAAAAGGCAATCCTACAAGTGAATTCTAATTAATTATTTACAACGTTTACACTGAACTTTAAAACTGCTCTGAGGGAGGGATTCTATTTCACTCATTCTGCTTTTCTGTCAGGGCCCTAGGAATGCCAAGACCCTTGGGATCTATTAAAACACCCTCAAGCTACTTTATAGGAGAGTTTTACATAATGTATAAACTTGAGGGGATAGGACCAGCGTTGTGCCAGTCGATATTCACTCGCACATTGGGACTTTCCCTGTTTTTATTCACCCTGCACCTCTCCACACCACAAAAAATATGCCCCGGAGGGTTTCCAGCCACTGTGTCTTCTCCGAGTTCTGTTGACAAAATTGCTTCCCTCATTGGAAGAAAGTGATATATCCAACCAGAGGTTTCTTCCATCAGTAGAAATATGTCCCCTTTGTCATTTTCTGTATTTGATTTTTTACCTCAGCTAAGTAACAGTTTGTGGGACATAAACCATTTATCTAAGATTTGCTACCTGGACTTTAAAGCATATTAAATAGATTGTGCATTAAGGAATTTGTGAAGGAACAACACAATAAAAACATCTGTAGACCAAATTCCTTCCTGGTGAACATAACACGTGCTCATAAAATAACCCTGTCTTCTTACTAGCTGCACACATGCATGTATGCACACGCACAGGCGACCCTGAGTGGAGGAGGTTGCATTTGTCAGTGCTAGAGAAGAAAATGTGGCTCTTGCTCCCACAGGGCTGTGGGCACATAAAGGGGCTTAAAGGCAGCTTTCCACCTCTTGGAACCCTCAACCACATTCTTGGTACAACAGCAACAAATGTTGTGCTTTACCACCTAGTTTTGTCAGGATACCATTACCAAGGCTTCAGGATAACAAATTTAGCTCAGAAGCATGTATTACTTTCGCAACTGCTGCATTGCCAGATTTTGGCAGCAGAAACCACACCAGGGAACAATTTCTGTGTGTTCCGTACACCTGCTCTAAACCATCAGTCTATTACAACTAAGTGCCAGTCTTTTTTCCAAGCTAGTCAAATATTTCTATAAATGTTGGTAGGATTATGGCAACAGAAATGGTTGCATTATTAGACTTAAGCAAAGACTTGACATATTATGTAAATTACCTTGTCAGATTCCTTGTGAAAAGACGCAACAAAACAGTTTGTGTTAAATAGGCATGACTGATTTCCAGTTTTTCATAGCAACATTTGTCAACATTTCCTGTCTAACCCTCCTTTTGTATTTCCACTATAAACAATGTTGTCTTTTGTGTGTGTGTCCCTCCCCTTCCTCTGAATAGACCTGTCTTAGCTATTGTGGAAGTGGAAATCCAAGAAGTTGATGTAGGTGCTCGTGAAAGTGTTCTTCAAGAAGTGTCCTCTTTTCAAGGACCTCTGGATGCTACGGTAGTGGTGACTTTGTTGGCACCAGCCCCTGAAGAAAAGGATGAATTTCCTGAGGACTTGCGTACTGAGCTAATGCAAATCTTTGAGACTTACGGCATCGTTGTGCTGGTCAGGTAAAATACTATTCTCATTAAAAAGCTCTCCTATGAACCGCCTTCCAGAGTAAACAATTAGGGTCTAAAACAGTAAAAATGGAACAAGTACTGCAGAACTGAAAACAACTTAAATTCGGACAGTGTTAATTGTTGAAAGTATTTCAATGTGTAAATACTCCATCAATAATAATTGGAAGGTATTTCAGTGCTCTAGTAATCTGTGCTTTTTAATTTAAGCATCACTGTACTTAGTAAATGGTTGTTGCTAAATGCTTGTTGTATGTTTGTCTGATGAAATGACTCATGAGATAAATCTCCAAATCCCTTAGAGATTTGGTCAGACAAGCTTGAGAGATGGCCCTGAAGTGGTATTGTTGGAAGACTAAGGCATTCCTTGACCATTTTAAATGTGCAGGCATACCTCTTGTATTCTGGGTACTTCTCTGAATTTTGATGTTCAGTGGATTTAACCCTAATTCAAGTGAGACTGGGTGGTAACACTGTGTTCTCAGCTGCCTCAAGGAAGCAACTTTTAATGGCATGCTCCACAGTAATCAAGGTCAGGCTACCTGTGAAGCTTAGTAAATCTCCCGCCTTAGGCAGGGATCAGGAAGGGTGGCAAATCCTATCCTTTCTCTGCCAGAGTCCTGGTGCCTCTGCATAGGCGTAGGATAGGCAGATACTCCAGGCAGAACTGCTGGCCACTTTTCCTGCTATGGCAAACAGTGCAGCAGGAAAGAGGTTGTTTATGGGTCTTTGGAGCAGCTGCCAGCACTGCCGCCACCACTACCACACACCCTATGCCCCGCTCTAAGCATAAGTGGGCAGCTGCCATGCTGAGCCACAGCAGATACAGTGACGTGACCCTGGAGACTGAATATGCAGCTACTGCACAAGTGATCATCAGGCCCATCAATGCCTCTCCTTGACAAAGCACCTCTCAAAGCAAGGTATCAAGGGTCAGGCATAAGGTGAGAGGCAGAGGTGATGCTTCCCCACCTTCCAACAACAGTGCATGTCAGGGACTCATGCTCTCCACTCCCAGCAAACTGGATTGTTTATAGTTAAATAACCCAGAGTTAACCCAGTAATTACCCATGGTTTGTTCTTGGGTTAAGATTCTGGGTTGTTTGGCCCTCAGCAAGCCAGAGTTCTGAATACAGATGTCACATGAAACCACCCAGAAACTAAACATTCCTGGATTATTGATTAAACCAACTTCGGAACATAAATGGTGAATGCATAGAAGTCACAGCCCTGACAACCCATGGTTTAAACAATTCATAGATTGCTGGTACTTGTGAACTAGGTCATTGAGTAGATCATCATATCGGTCACTGCAGTGTGCTAAAGAGGAAACGGTTTATATTACCTACAATTTATTATTTGGTATCTGACATTACAACTGCACCTGAGACCTACTGTGCTCTTTTCCACTAAGCCCCTGACCCTTGATACCCAGCACCCCTTACACTTAGGTTCAGGTTCAAGAACCACTGGGTTCACATGGCCTGGAAAGATAGGGAGACTATTAAAAGAGAGAGCAACATCAATTGAATTTAGAAGCTCAAGTTGCTCAAGGCAGCCAATGCTGCCTTTTAAAGCTGTTGCAGAATTAGTTCCTTGCAAACTCAGAGTTGGAAGGAATGATCTGGAGGTCCCTTGGAATATCACATGTACAAAAGAGAGAGTGGGGAGCAAGTGGTAACCTGGGCGTCTAAGCCAATAATGAAGTGTAAAGTACTATTCATCGATTGCATTTGTATCTCACAGTGGAAGAAGCTCAGGTTCAGAGGCCTTGGAATACCAGTTGCTGGAGAGAGGTGCTGTGCTTGTGAGCTTCTTAGAGGCATCCAGTTGCCACTGTGGAGATGAGGATGTAGGCCTTTGGTTCCAACCATCCATCATAGCTCTTATTATGAGATAGACAGATTTCCAGTCCAAAGGTTACATGTGAAGTATTGAACAAAAATATCCAAGTCACTCATGTGGCTTCTTCTCTTCCTTCCTTCTGTTTAAATGCTGAATCTGCTTTCTCCTTTTTAAAGTGAGAAAACATTATGTGAATTAACTTTGAGATTGTCCTAGAGCAACGGGTATTTGGCCAGGTGCACGTACAGAATCATTCACTCTGATGAACTTTATAACATCAATCCCAAATATGTTTGAGGCAGTGATGCTATCTATAAGGTTGAATTCAGAAAGTAATAGAAATGTGTACAGTTGATTTACCACCTTTTTGTTTTTTGGTATTCTTGTCAGGATCAATGGAGGTCAAATGCTGGTTACATTTGCAGAGAGCAGGTCTGCTCTTCATGTACTTGATGTAGATGGCATCAAGGTAAAGAAAAAATGTATCCACATGACTGTTATAGACACCTGAGTGCAGAAGTAGCATCTAAGCTGATAGAGAAGGTTCACATCCACTATTCTCTTTGATTTCATTGAATGCAAGACATTTTAGAGACATCATTTCCTATATAGAGGAGACATTTCCCCACGTGCCAGCTTGTCATTTCAGGTTGACCAGTTTTTTAAAATGTCAGCTACTAAAAGGGGCTCCAGAGAAATGCTCAGAAAATGGTAAGCTGATAGACCTGACAACAGTTCAAACAAGGATGGCTCCTGTTGTGCCTTAAAGACTGAATTCATTTACTGTGGCATGAGCTTTTGTTGGGCGAGAGCCTACTTCACCAGATGCTCACGTCACTGTAAATTCATTTGCCTCCGATGTGCCATGCATGTGCGGCCTCTGCAACCCTTGCTGTGTTTGCTGTGGCAATTTATTTTACTATTCTGAATGGATTCTGCAGTGACATTTTGCTGAATGAACTTCAAGGCTTCTCGAGTTTCAAGAATATTAATGATGTGTGCAAGAATGGATTGAATCAGTGCTATCTACTTGGCCTTTGAAAAGGAGGTTATGTTCCTCCATGGAATGCTGTTCCAAAAATTATTCTCATAACATAAAAAGGAAAGCACAGAGGTACTGGCAGATTGGCAGGAGATGCAGGGCAAATATTTGGAACTAAATGACATTATATAATTGAAGCTGGTTCCTGGATGTCCTGAAGCTAGATCCTGGATGAACCTGGATGTCACTATCACGTGCTTCTGCCATCCAAAACATGCTGGTAAGATGGTAAGATAGTATAAACCTGGAAAAGAGACTGAAGGAGGTTGCAAGTGTTAGTAAGGTGTGCAAATGCAGAAAACACATTTCATTTGCTTTTCCTGTATTCACTCATATGATTCACTTTTGAAGACGAAGAGTAACAAAAATCATCAGGTGTGTGCAGCATCTTCGATACAAGGAAATGTTAAAGAAATTAAGTCTGCTCTGCTAAGGAAAGAGAAGTATTGACAGAAGATGTGGCTGAAGGTGTAGTTTTGCAAGTAGTTCAAATCATATGAACTAGGAAGTGAGGCTTATGTTTGCCCATCACAGCAGAACACTTGAGAGAACTTAACACATCTTAGCAGGTGCTTTAAAGGGAAGTGATTTAATGTCCTGGCCCATGGGTCTGCATCTCCTTCATCCATTTTAAGTAAGGATTGCCAAACAAAACAAAAATCAACGAGTACTCAAAGGACAAAAAGTGTAAGATTCCACAAAGAATTTGGGCCATCTATCAATTGTTTGGGGTTTCCTTAAAGCAGCTGGCATTTAGGAAGTGCAAAGACAGAAAATAATACTATATCCATACCCTATATTAGTCCTATCAAGTAGCTGGGCTTGGCAGTGTCAAAAGCAGGATACTGGCCTGAATGGTTGTCAATAGAGGTCTACTTTTATATATCATCATAATGTATGTGTGGAACAAATAATAAATCAAGTAACTATTAACTGTTAAGTTAGTCAATCAAGAGTTCCAGCTATGCCCTTTATCATGTATAGTTGAAACCTTTTGTCTTTTGATTACTGAACAGAATGTCGCCTTACATTGTGTTGATGCCCAGGTCTCATTTACACATAATAGTTTGATTAATCAAGTGAAAAATAATTGATTCTTTTTGTGGGCATCTTTGATGCAGATCAATGGCAAGACTGTAAAGATTTGGCCTAAGACCAAAGACTGGCTGAAGGGTCTCCAGGAGGAAATTGCTAGGAAACGAGACAGCATCGCCCCCATGTCACCCACGGCAAACTCCTGCCTACTGGAGGAAAATTTTGATTTCTCGTGTTTAGATTATGAATCAGAAGGTATGTGGCATAAGCTGTACATGGAGCTCTGACTGGTCAGTTCTTGGCTTGGCACTGCCTCTGTGTGTATTCTTGATTGGTATCTTAGGAATCAGGAAAGTAACCAATGATGCTTTGATGAGACCTGCAGCACTTTGTGGCCTGGTTTTTATGTCTTGTCTAATTGTGAATAAGTGGGAGTAGACATGTTGGCTCCCAGCAAACTAATGCTCCCACTGAATTAAGCAAAGCAGGAATGATCCATCCTCAGATTGCTTGCTTGCTTGTTTGTTCATTCACATAATTATATGCCAGCTATAACTGCCAGAATGGCCTCCCTAGGCAGCTCACACAATAAAACTACACAAAACAATTAATAAAATTAAAAGTCATAAAACAGAACAGTATTATAAAATCAGTAAAGGTCCACAATAAAGATTATTGTGACATCCAACCCTGTAATTGGAAAGGATTGGGGGAAGGACAACCTGGACTCCTAAGCCATGGCTTGCTCTTAGGTTACTAGTCTAGGTTTGTCTTCCCCAACCATTCTGAGCTCACATCTCATGATACGTAACCTAGGGATGCAGAACCTTTGCATCTCAGTTTTTCCTAGCTGCAGCTCCTCCTGTTGCATTGAGAGGTTTTTCAGAAGGAACTTGTTGGGCTGCATGCTAGGACCACTTTCAGAGGAGGGGGCTCAGCAGCACTGGTGCATATGTGGAAGCGTCTCATGTAGCCCTTCGGAACCAGATCTAAGTAGCTATGCCATCTCCTTATCTATGCTGTCTGTGGAAGAATACTGCCTCATATCTCTTCTAAAAGATACCTTTCTTTTTGGCAGAAATTATAACAAGAGTAAGGAAATAAACAGAACGTATTCCTGTTCTCCCATTTGCCCACCAATATTTACTTTGTTTTAATCTGACATAGGTGATATCCTAGATGATGAGGATGATTATTTGGATGACATATTGCCTCAGTTAGCTCTTGCAACAGAAATGCCATTAGCCGTGGAAGAGTTGTTGGATGGGCCTGAATATTTGACAGCGGCATCCACAGAACATGCAAACAAATCTCACTTTGCTGGAAGGAAGTTGCATTCACAGAAAGGTAACCTTGGTTATTTCTTTATAGGTGGACCAGGAGTAACCATAGTAATAAGACCCATTCGAAGCAAGGTTTTGAGGCATGCCTTGCTATATGAAGGACTGTTGGTGGGGGGAAGGTCCAGTTTTCCTGGTCATGAAAGTACATGTTCATTTTATGTAAATTTAGCTCATTCATTTATACTTAGCTTAATTCATAACTAAGCATGTTTTGCTTGTGCTGCATTATGTAAACCTGGAAGCATATAACACTAGATGAAAATTTATTTATGTAACCAGAATTTCAGGTAAGAGCCTGCTAGAAGTCAGCCAACAAACTGCTACAGGCTTTAGAGCCAAAAGCCAAGCTTAGGGAGAGTGAGGATACATCTTCTGGAATTCCAGTGGGGCCAGCCCAGGCTGCAGCCATGTGGCATTCCTCCCATAATCCCCAGCCAGCACCACTAAGTCTTCTGGTAAAAAAGAAACCAGACAATGACCGTGCTGATGAGGAATTATGAGACTTGTCGTCTGACACACCTGGAGGGCACCAGGCTGAGGAATGCTGTTTTGGGGGATTTTTGTTATTCTATTTTTTGATTATTTGTATTTTTGAAAATGCTCCTTCTTCCTGGTGACTTATATTGGCATTGCCTTTGGTTATTAACAATAAAAGCTGACAGACATAATTACATACCTCAAATGTAATTGAACATGGAAATCAATTCCATTGCAGTCATTTGTCAAAAGCCACTTTTGGCATCAGACAACAAATGACTACTTGACATTGACCAGAGCAGCTTTCCCCAACATGCCCTTCAGACACTTTGGATTTCACTTCCAAGCAGCCAAGCCAGCACATCCAATGGTTAGGCATGCTGTAAGTTGTAGTCCGAAACTTCCAGAGGCTACCAGGTTGCAAGAGGCTGGGGCTAGAGTCTCTTGAGTCTGCTCATCTCTGTCTCCTTCATCATGTCCCAGCAGTGTAGTTCTTGTGCCACATGCCAGGGCATTCATGAATAACCACATGCGTGCTTTGTGGGAGTTACTATCCATGCATTCCGTTTCAGAAAGAAAGCTGTGTCATTGTGCCTTTAGAGCAAGCCGTGTGGCCCAAACCCCTGACACAGAAAGCTCCTGCATTTCAGGAACACCTGCACAGTGCAAAGGGGAGCTTGCCACCTGTAGCTAGCTGTTCCCCCATAAGAAATGTCAGGTAATATCCAGGCTTTCTATTCATACAATTCCGTGTTCCATGTATAAATGATTTCTGGTGTGTTTCCCAGATGATACTGATCTGGCTGAACTAAAACCAGAGCTAGAAGGAAATGGGGAGCCTTGTCGTCGTTCCCCTAGCAGGTCTCTCTCTGTCCCTGGGAGGCCTCGCCAGCCTCATCCTCCACAGCGGCCTCCTCCTCCAGGTGAGTGTCCATGTTTTTGCTTCCTCTGTGCCAAAACCTTTCTGACATCTTTTTTTTTAATCAGGCACCATCCACAAACTGGCAAACTGATCGTCACAATCATAAGGTCTGGAAACTTGCTTTAAAAAGATAGAAAAATGAAGCTTTTGATTCTTGGAAAGCCAACATCTATGTCCCATACCATCTTCTTTAATTTTCAGCAGCCTTGTGGAGTCACAATAGACACATAGTGCGGACATTAAATTCTGCCTTGAAGCTGATGACACTTATGCCCATGTACTTACATAAAGATTGAAGTGTTACACACATAAATCTTTACAGTTTTAGTCTTATGTCAGCAGCCATCTGTAGAACTTACTTTTGAGTGCATGGGACTGGGTTATTAATTGCCTTTGGTATTTGGCCTCACGTTTTAGATTAGCAACTGATTCTTTTATTCCGAGTGAAGATTCTTTCCTTTAAGTGGAAAGATACTGTTCAGCATTTTCTCATTGTCACTGTCCATGTAGTTGACATTCAGTAAATTATGGCTATATGGCAGGAAAGAGATGGGGGAGCTTTTGGAGAACCGTCACACTTTCTAGAGGAATCATCCTATTGATCTATTGCAGCAAAAAATAAAACATGTTGCTACAACTTAAAAACTAGTAAATTTATCAGGCTGTAATAAATTTGTTAGGCTGCAATTCTATGCATGTTGAGATGGGGGGAAAAGACTTACAACTTCCAGCATTCCCCGGCCCTAATTTTTTGTCTAAACATGCATAGATTTGCACCCTTAATCTCTAAGGTATCACAAGACTCTTGATTGTTCTTTAAGAATTTTGCTCATTAATCCAGGGTGGGTAACCTGTGGCCCTCCTATCAGCCTCAGTCAACAAGGCCAGTCATCTGGGATGATGGGAATTGTGTTTCAATAGCATCTGGTGGGCTTTAAGTTCACTGCTTCTGATTTTCCATAAAGATGCCACTTTAGTGGAGCTGCAGGTCACTGAAGCTAAATCCCAAATGATTTCCCTTGAATTTTTCTGTAGAAAAGTTATTACATCTACAACTACAGAAATGCTTAGATTTCACTTTTTCATATGCTTCTTTTTGTTCCTTTTTTAAAGAAAAAAATTAAAGATCCCAAAGGGTTTTAAGATTTACTCTAGCATTAACCAGATAGCCAGAACTTCCTCCCCCCACAAAAAAAAGTCAGCTGCTAGTATTTTCACTTTGTGCATATGCTTAAACTGGTTATAGCTCATGTGTCCATGCTAAGGATTGCTAATCACAACCACAACTCACCATTTCCCATGTGAGAGACTCCAGGTTGCATGTGTGTGCTTCCTTCACAGCCACCCATCGCCAGATTCTGCTCAGCTGAGGGAAGCAAGATCGGCAGTTGCAAAGCCACTGGGTGATTTGGTGATGGTGGAAGCAGCAGCTGTGGGTTGATTTTAATTCTACTCCATATGTAGCCGTTTCCCCGCTCCTTAGAATCCCAGGCAGAGTCAGCCCACCCTTTCTGCCATTGCAAGCCAACAGAAAGCTTTATTGTTAGCCTTTGGTCCTGCTGGGGTCCACCTAGCTCTGCCCCACATCGTGTTCCATTCTCTGGCCCCATCCAGCTATCAGAATGCTTGAAATCTAGCATTGGAAAGGTATCAGCATTGGACTGCAGCATTTTCACTGTCAGCAGTTCCTTATACAACTCATGCATCAAACATTAGAAAAGTGTTCATGTTCCCTTTCCTGCAGCTCCAGTATCTGTTAAAAAATCCCCATCAGATGGATCTATTGCTTCATCAGGCCACTCCCTGTCGTCCATCCTGCAGACTGCAAAGCTTCTTCCAGGGGCACCGCAGCAACCAGTGAGTAGCTCCCCTCAGTTGTTCCAGCCATTAAAAGAAGACCATGCCAGACTTTAATGTAGACAGTATAGCACTGTGGTGTAGTACATAGTATTTGGCTAGGACGCTTCTATGAGATTCTGCAGTTGTAGAATAGCCATTACCTCAGGGATGAGAATGCTGAAAGGGTATTTGCAGCGATGGGCTGAAACATATAGACACAGATGCGTGTGAAGTAGCCATGTTAAAAACTGTTCACACAAAATGATCTTTCCAACATATGATGCTGATAAGCAGCTAACTATTGTGGTAGACTAAGAAACTGGGATGAAGGCAGTAACATGACGTAGTCATCCTAGTATCGTGGCCGATCCCAGTAAGTTGTGTGGCCTCAGTAGTGACATTAAGAAAGGATTGTGCAACAGCCCTGGTTTGCCAGCTACTGGTTGCCTTAAGTAGCCAGTATCTGTAGGACCTTGCCCAGAATCTGACATTTGTGCCAGATTCCTACTTACTTGTTTACTTTGACCAGCAAACACAAAATATGGGGCCTTCTTGTTGGCGATCCCTCAGTTGTGGAACTCTCTTCTAGTTAATAAGGCTTCTTCACCTCTGGCATTCAAAAAAGTCTTCAAAACTCAACTTTCACTATTGCAATTTCTTAAGTGAAATTCCTAAAGAGTTTGTTTTTATGTCTGCAAATTGTGCGTCTGCTTATCTTTGGCCACTTTTTATTGCATATTCCATCTAATGTTGCATTATTTGTATTTTTAAATGAATGGATGAGTAAATAAAAATACTTGTACTGCTGGCAAGATGAACCATGGCAGAGGTTCATTTTTCAACATATATTCCATTTATTATTAAAATTCTCAAAGCAGCATAAAATTTAAATCTCTACACCAAAACTACAAACAAAAACATTTCAAAAGCAGTACAATACAAATCAACAGCCAAGAATGCTGCTTGCTACATGCTTTGAGCCATTCACATTTGCCATCATGTGAGGGAAAGCCTTCTTAAGGCTCAGTCTTTGCCAGTTTCTAAATCACATAAGTGGGGTTTCTGAATAGCTTTGCCTGGGCACAGAATTCCAGACACCTGGTGACCCTACAGTGCAGTGTCTGAAGCAGTCGCCCTACATAGCTCACCTTGGGAAAATATGTGGGCAGAGTGGGAAAGAGGCATTCCTGAAAGAACAGCTTGCTTCCCATGGCAGGGCTTACTTTGCATTAATCCATGATCACTAGAAAAGAGCTAGTTGGTCTGAAAACAGTAAACTTCCTTTCATGTTTCCACCCTGTGTGTGTATGATGTTCTTCTGGGCTCATTCTTGCTTTTCTTGTGTTTTATTTTAAACTCTTGTAAGCCAAAATCACGGACTGGTATCAGTAAGCCATATAATGTCAAGCAGATCAAAACCACCACCCCTCAGGAAGCGGAGGAAGCCATTCGGTGTTTGTTGCAAGCAAAAGGAGGTAAGGCAGACTCAGCTTTCCACTAAAACGTTCACCATAACTGAGACTTAAGAAACATCTCTTTTAGGTGTCCACATCAAATTTGATTACAACAATAGTAATTTTCTATATAATAGAGTGTGGGAAGCACACTTCCCATTTGTCTCATAATAGCACTGGTCTTTTTGTTTTGACTTAAACTTATTTTTTCCTTTCAGCTAGACCTCGTTAATTCAACACATATGTTTTCAAATTTCATGCCAAAACTCTTACATTTAAGGAGAGACACTTAAGTTTCTACAGAGGGGTGTGTGTGCGTTAATGCACTATGTGAAAATGGTTCCACTAATTGAAATGGTTCCTGTTTGGCCTCAATTTGCCAGTATTGCAAAAGTGTTCCCTTACCACAGCAATTCTTAAATTGTGGTTTTCAGGCTGCTGGTAGTTTGCATGGTTTTCAAGTGATCTATAAGACTTCAAATAAATCCTTCTACATTCCTTTGTACTGAGCACATGGAAAAAAGAGGGAAATGTTTCTGGCTTTGTGCATTCTCCCTGTTATTGAAGCATCTGTCATCCAATATCGACACTACTATTCAGATCCAATTCATGGAT
Source organism: Varanus komodoensis (assembly GCF_004798865.1). Taxonomy (NCBI): domain Eukaryota; kingdom Metazoa; phylum Chordata; class Lepidosauria; order Squamata; family Varanidae; genus Varanus; species Varanus komodoensis. The sequence continues at coordinate 35,137,687 of NW_025335268.1, read as the reverse complement.
TACAGATTCAGAAGGGAGACCACTTGAAAGTGTAGTAGTTGCTCCAGCTGGCAGCTACAATGTGTAAAGTTGCTCACCATAGCAAATCACCCATATTGCATAGCATGGCTCTGGGCCAGCAGGAAGTGCTTATGCCTGCTTTTGTCTATCATAGGAAGTAATGAATTACTTACTTGAATTACTGTTTATTATGTGCCTGAGCAGCATGGTTGTGTATGCAGCCTGTTCGTTTCTACTTTTATGCAAGCAGATGAACAAACTCAATAGCTGCAGTTAAGCACAGTTTCCCATGTCATATCAAAAAACTGAGGCTTTGGTTAATTACTCAGAGAAGTAATTCTGGATTCACAAGACAGCTTCAAGCCCTAGTTTAAAACTGACTACCAATGCTGGCTTGTTTGGGACTATTTAACCATAAATCTGGATTTCAGTGTGATGGGAAGCTATGCTATGTGTCCTTTTTGTTTGCTTATCTATTCACATGGAGAGAAAAGTGCTAATGGGTTGTGTGATTTTGGACATTAGCGTTTAATAATTTAGGATTCCTGGCTTCCTCTGACATACAAACATAGCGTATGATGTGACAGTGATACTCTTCTCATAATACGAGGATTTGTGAGTACTGTACAGTAGTATTGTTGATCAGCCAGAGACCTAATCAGTTTCTGTTTGCAAGACCCTCACAGGCCTATAGAAGCCACTCCATTGTTATATTATGACTGTGTTCTGGAAGACTGTTGGAATGATGGCTGTTACACGCCACTGTTGTAATGTGCATGACAGCTGTTCACTGTATTTATTTATGAAAAATACATTTATATGCTGACTTCTTTCCTCCCAGGAACCCAAATCAGCTTATTTGGTCCTCAATTGTATCCTTACACCAGCCCTGTGAGGTAGGTTAGGCTGAGAGTCAGTGACAGGCCCAGAGTCACCCAGTGAGCATCATAAGTGAGAAACTAGAACTCGGATCTCCCAAGTCCCAGCCCAACACCATTACGCCACACTGGCTCTTGTTCTGGTTCCTTTCAGGACTGCAGTGATTTTATTACTGAGTGTGGGCTGTATGGCAAGCAGAATTTATATATATTTTTCTTATAACTTAGGTTGAGTCTGCAGAGCTATGAGCCAAAGTAATCTTATGGGGAGATGAAATAATTTATTTCAGCATCCTCATCTACAGAGCAAAGCTGTACATTTATTATCTTAAAAACCCAGTTCTTGTCTTGATCTCATTATTGCTTCCTTTTTGCTTTTCATCTGGCTTGATCAAAGCAAAGAGTTGCACATTTTATTTATTTTTTAAAATAATCAGTATGGCTGTATAATGAAAGGTCCCTACAAAATCAGGTTTTTAAAAGTCATTTAACACGTTCGGTGCAAGGTATATGTCAAAACATGACATCAGAAGTAAGTGAGGCTTTTGGTTTGTCCAGGTCAGCTTTATTGGCTGCACTGACTGGCAGCAGCACTCCAGCATTTTCAGGCAGGGATCTTCGCCAGGCCAACCTCTGGAAATGCCAGAGATGCTTGGCCCTGTCCTCAGCTTCTCCTAATGTACATAATTAAATAGGAAGTCCTTAAATCGGCACTACTTTTATTCATTTATCACAAAAATTACAAATGCCCATTAGTAGGAAGCTTCATAAATTCTCATGTTGGCTGTCCATTTTCAGCCCAGAAAGTGCCAAGTCACAATGGATAAAAATGGTACCTTGAATGGACCTGGTATATTACTGATTACTGCCATTTGTGTTTCAGTGACACCAGAGGAAGTGCTGGCACCCATTCCAGTAAGAACGCAAACTGCCATAAAGCCTGAGACTTTCCTCAGTGTTCCAAAAGCAGCACCACTTCAAAACCTGCAACCAGCCCCAGCGTTCATACCTCAGCGACCGCCACCAAAAGTTCCAGCCACTAAGAAACCAGTACCCTTGCAGAGGATAGGAGGGAAGCCAGTACGTATATCTATGTCTTAGTGTTATGCTCTTCACCAGCATAAAAGAATTCCTTGATACAGCCTATAGGCTGTCAACTTTCCAAAGGCATGTCTGGGGTGTGTATGTGCAATCAGTAATTCAGCAATTTTTTGGTTGGTGCTGAGCTGAAGGTTGAAGGTTTTACCTGTCAAACAACATCCCTGCAGCATTCCTTATTGCATAACAGTCTTTAAGAAATGCTAGTATTATGCCTGCATGTAGAAACAAAGGTATGACAGTCAAAACACATCAGGTTTCCTCTAGGATGTATATACCTGTTCTGAATATGTCTAAGCAAACTGTTTTTACCATGGGAACAGATGTAGCACCCATAAGAAAAGATTTAAATGTACCAATACTTGCTTTCAAAAGCATTCTGCTCATGCCTTCCACTTTCCTTTTGACCATAGGCAAAGTTGCTCAAGAAAACCAAGATTCTATTGAAAAAATACCAGTTTCATGCACAGAATTATGATTATCTGGAACATTTGAACACTGTTTTGCTGAACCTTGCAGGTTCATTGTTTGTTTGTATTTTTAATAAGAGATACCATGGAGGCTGAAGGAGAGCTGTAGCTACTTAGGAATCATAAAAAGGGTCAGGTGTATAGGCTATTAGCTGGGCTGGTCCTTCCATGAGGGACAGCGAGGTAGCTTCCTTCAGCAGAGGAAGTTGGGAAGAGCAGAGCAGTTGTAAGATGTTGGCATACTTGTCCTGCACCCACCACGCTAGTCTGCTACCCTTAGATTCAGTGGTAGTGACCAGTGAGGCTCAACTGCTGACTGGCCCAGTCCACTTCTGTATGTGGCATCACCTTGTCCTTTACCTCATCTTGGACTGTCCCTGAAGTAAACAAATGGGACCTGAAATGTTGCTGTACTTCCCTATTGCCCAAGAGTATTGTTCTTGTTCAGGCACTTCAGTCAGCCTGGACCAAGAACATTGTGATGTTCTTCCAATCTCTTTGGAATAAACCTGCCCAGACAATGAGATTGCTCTCACAACCATTTTTATATCTATAAGTCCATTCCTCCATTTCCCAGAGAAGGAAAGGACACTGGAGAAAGAGACAAAAAAGGAGGAGGAGAGTGGAAGGTTGTATTTATGCTTTCTTCACTGGTTGTCCGCATTTCGCTTCCCTTTCACCTGTGTGTCATTCTGCCCCCATCCCCTGGGCATTCCTTTCCAATTGACTGCCAAGCATGCACAGTCTGCCTGGGCTGCCTGGAGAAAGATCCCTTCCCTTAGATTAGGTTTTTTTTTAAGTTCCCTATAAGTTTTGCAAATCTCCAGAGTCACCTAAGCATACAGTTGTTCTCACAGTTTAAACAGCAAGAGCTAGAAAGTTACTAATTTTAAATAGGTGGATTTTCTTTAATAATCCAAGTTTATTGGATTATTACAACCAAGTTGTACAGCTGCTATACAGACTATTGCATGTACAGAAACATAGAAGGCCAACAGTCTTTCAGCTGATGGTGGGGTAAAAATATAATAAACAAATAAATTTAACGCGAGTCAATAACACATCAACCTTGCTTTAACATGCTAAAGCTAACTTTAATTGTGGGGAGAGCGGGAAGGGAATGCAATTGTGCTTTTCTTAACCATTTCCCCGTTCCTAGTGAAAGGCTGATTGATTTTAATCTTGTCATTTTTTTCTTAGCCCCTGTCTCCAGAAGAGCCACTTGAACCATCAACAGGTCACCTCTCCTTCGCGTTGCCAGAATTTTGCCCTGAAGCTGGAACTGTTACTAGTCCTACAAGGGCCACGCCTGTTCCAAAGCCAAGAACAATGACCCCTGGCAAAATCCTCGAGAGGAGGAAGAGCACAGAAAGGCAGCCAGCTGCACTTTGTCTTTTCGAGGAAAGTTCTAACATTCCTTCTCAGAACTCTACCTACACTCCAAGAGTTCCGCCAAGGAGAAAGAAGTCTGCTCCTGCTGATTTTCACCTGCATGTACTCCAGAGCAGTGACAGCCTATTTCTTAAGGGTTTAACTTTTAATTCCAATAATAACAACAGTCCATCAGAACTCTGTTCTGTAATACAGGATTCTGATGCCTTGCCACTTTCTCCTGGTGAGTCCTCTTTTCCAGCAACAGCAGTCATGGCTAGCTCAGAAGGCAAGAGCTCTAAGCTCTTGAAGCCCACTGCTTCAGAGTTAACTGGTGGCCAGCAAGCGCCTCCACTCTCTCACAACCAGCAACAGCAGCTTTCAGACAGTGCTCATCTTATGGGAAACACTACCAGTCTGTTAGACCTGGAAGTTGACTTTGCTGCGTATCAGCCAGTGACTCAGCCATTGCCAGTAAACCCAGTGAATGATCCCAAAGATTCAAAACCTTCCAGTCCAAGAGATTTCAGTCACTGGGTTACATTTGGTGAAGATGGCAACAGTGACACTTTATCTAAAAGTCCTGATGAGCAGCTTGCTGTCAAGCAAAATCAAAATGCCTGTGTTGACATGGGCTCCAATTTACTATGACCCCATTTTCTTGTCTTTTCCTATAACCACCTCATCATAATACTGGCAGTCCCCGGGTTACAAACAAGTTCCATTCCTGAGAAAGTAGAAACTCATCTTTAAGTCAGATCATGTATAGTCAGTCCTCTGCATTCACAGGCGTTAAGGGTATAGGACCCCCCGTGAAAGTGGAAAAACCACAAATATCTCTAGCCCTGCTGCACACCCAAACTCACCAGTGCCTCCTCTTTGCAACAAGGAAATGCTGGAGATTTTCCTCTCCAGATGGGTGGGGCAGGAAGGCATGCTTTGGAGGTCTTCCTCTCTATCCTTTTGCATCCTCCATCTCTGATGTTTTGGAGGCCCTCTCTATGGTAATTATGATTTTCTGCAGTAATTTGTTTAAATTAAAACCATTAATAAGACGTTATGACAGTTTGTTCGTAAGTATGGGTTGTTCTTAACTTGGACGTTTGTAACTCAGGGACTGGCTGTAATGGAGTCCGTTTTATTTTCATTGTTTTGCTACTAGAAACATTAAGTTCAGCAAGACATGTATGGTACATTACACTCCTTCCACTGAATTCTGATTCAGCACATATAGTAAATTCAGTGGCAACTGGGTTTTTTTGGGGGGGGTGTTTTTGTTTTGTTTTGTGTGTGGTTTTTTTTAACTTGTGCACATTGTAACTATTCCTGCTGTAATTATTCCATGTTTGCACTTTGCTCATTTTCTGTACTAGGGCTGGTTATCCCATATTTTCTTTCAATGAAAATGGTAACACAGAGGATTCTCTTATTATGCATAGAAAAGTAGACAGACAAAAGGCTGAGGAAATTTCTCTGGAAACTCAACACTTACTAGGAAGGATGCCCTACCAACCATATTGGAACTTCTTTCTGAGTAAACATGCTTAGGATCACACTGCACTTCCTGGAATTGTCAACCTCGACCCCTTTCATGTTTTCTAAACATCCACAAACTGAAGAAAAGAGTTTAAAAATATATGCAGCTATCTCAATCTAACGAGCACTCTATTTCAGTGTGAAGGAAAAAAAAGTAGCTATTGATTCTACATGGAGGTAGTAGCATGTAAGAATGTGGAGGTTGATGTAAAGCCTGATTTAGAAATGGTGTAGGAACCAAGTATCAGGAATTGCCATTCATACAGGAGGCCAGAATAATGCCTCAGCTAAGAGACAGAAAATGCTGGCGAGTTCCTCACACCTGGTTTTCCTAATATATCAATCTGTTGCTGTTTTCTGTTGCAGTCAAGTTCTGTCTAACTTAGAATGAGCAAGACCACATTGTCTTAGGGCAAGAAAGGAAGAGAGCCATAGGAAGAACATAAATATAAAATGTCAGAGGCATGCATGAGGGTCGTCTCTGAACCAGAGTTTCCATGGCTTTCAGTCTTTTGGAACTACAGTCCCAAGAATGGAACCCGCCCCAGTTTAAAGCATTCATTGGGGCTATTGATAACATAATGATATGGTTTGCACAATGTAAGCTACCAATGTACCTGAACCTGGTCCAATTTCTACAAAGACGGCTTATTTTTCACACACAAACCACTCTGAGAACTTGTGACTTATTTTAGGATTGTTAATACTGCGGTGATTTGTATTTTTTGATCCCAACAGGGGCAACTTTATCATGGGTTATCAGAAACGGCTTTAGAGCCTTTTAGAGTGGCAAAACCCCATTTCTCCTCATGATCTCACACACCATCTTCAGCTTCCATTGCCAGTAACTGTCCGTCTACTAATGCCATGAAAAGGGGTAGTGACTTGGAGCATGGAGAAGGTAGCTGGGACCAGAAGTCAAGATGGATCTAGTCACAAAGGTGTCTGGGGTACATGCTGAAACCAACAGGACAACTGAGGGGGAATGAGAGGGAGAAAACACCACAGCTAACCCAATTGTCTATGAGGAATAGTCTGGGTTGTTCAGTGACTCATCAGACCACAGTGGCATTTCACAGCAGGATGTGCAAACACGCCCAGTAGTGTGCATTAAAGGCAAAGTAATTAATTTAAATACTTAACTAAAAAGGTACCATACAAATTCACCTGTTGGACCCACCCAGTGAACATATAGCATCTGGTGTATGTGCAAAATCGGTAATTTATTTGGAGGGCTGAATCACACTTGATGAAATGCAAAGATAATGTTTTAATGTTAATTGTTCCTAAATAGTAACATCATATTAAATAGTAGGCCTGGTAACATGTATTTTGCAGTATCCTTTTTGTATTGAAGATGTGAATAATATTAAAATTCTTTTTTTTTTTAAGAAAAGGACTTAGTTTAATTCTTATTTTCTCCAAAACCAGTGGTTCAAACATTTAAATGTGGGTTCTATTAATCAGAAGCTTACAAAACTAAGTTAAGGACCAGAATCAGATACGTAGTAGTTGTGCAACATCCATTACAGTGGTTCCTTGTGAGTCTAAAAAGAAAACAAACCTATTAAAATCCTTACAGAACCCTCACTGCTTAGCATTCCTGTTTAACAACATATGCTGTCCTTGCTAGATTGAGCCAAAGGGTCATCCAAGTTCAGATTTGCCATTCCAAGAGTGGTGGTTCCAGAAAGTTCACAAATAAGGTATGATCACTATCTTTGATACAAAATTGGGGTGTGATGTTAGAATTAAAGATTGTCAGCAACCAGAAAATTAAATATTAAGGTTCCCCACTTCTGTCAGTATCATGCAATTACATTGCCAGCCAATTGATGACAACAGCCATGCACAGGCAGGGCTGCCAAAGTCTTATTTCTGGACCAGGACTTTGCTCAGAAAAGTTCCTTCACTGTATTTTTCACTTATCCTTTTCAATTCTTGCCACCTAAGCAACAGGCAAAGTCTCAAGAGGCAATACTCTTCAGCACAAATGAAAAGTGGGTACATAGAAATTGCATTTTGTTTACCTCCTGCTGGATAAATGCAGAACTCTAATACTTTCCCTTTAATAAAGAAATCAGAAGTGTCAGTATTTATGGCTGCATGTCGACATAAAACACAATGCCTTTTTTAAGAAGCACAGCTTATTGTTACTGGCAATATTCTCTGCCACAAAGATAATTTAACAGCTTTGTGGCAGATCATTTGCATGATAATAAAAGCATTAGAAGGCAAGCTAATTTAAGTAGATTTATAAATTGCAAATTAAAGTTATTCTTATTGCTCCACTTGAAGTACTATCTGGCCTTCAGCACTATAGCCTACAACGGTGACTGGCAAGTTGCCACATTAAAACTTATATCTTTCCAGTGACATCCTCTATGCAATCAATTGCACCTGATGCCACTCAGTCCAAACAAATAAAAAAAGCAACAAGACTATCTAGTCCAAGTGTCGTGCGATACAATTAGTTCCCTTAAGTGGCTGATCTTTTTCAAAATGTTTTCCTGACTGGATAAGCCAGAACTCCATGTTCCAATCTGAATACTGCTTTAAGATACAATACTAGAAAAACAGAAAATGTTTGAAATCATTGCAGGGCATAGGATTAAATTTCATTTTCATGGCTGTTTCTTACTGAAAGAAACAGAACCTTAGCTTAGTACCAGTTCATCTGCTCACCACGCAAGAACACACACACATTACTGCAGCACTAAGTGATGCTTTGCATTTGTGAACCATTTACCACCACAGCAGCTTAGAATAACCTGGTTTGAACAAAACAGTATCTCCCTGTGCCAAAATAGCCACAGTGGGTTCTTGCAACATCCCAACCCAGACAGCTTCACTCACAGTGACTGCTCTGTTTTTGTTTTTTCTTTCAAGCAAGCCACACCGAGAAACCATGGGCTGTTCTAGGGTTTGTATTATACAAGTGGGTCATCATTTTATTCGAATTTTTGCAATTCTGACTATTATGGATAAAATGAAGTGGTAACTGGCATAAGGCAAGAATAGCAAAAAAGAAAACTTGCTTTTGGTGATCTCGTCCCTGTTGTTGACTGTGACAGCCCTTTTACAGTGCTCAACCAGCACAGTGGAGCTGCTGCTGCTGCTGCCGCCCACACCTTTGCTCCCCCCACCACAAATTGTATTCCGATATGAGCACTGTTTTCAAGCATTAAATGAAAAATATGCCCCCTTCAAACAATCAAATAAAAACACACACCTATTACCATGTCAAAATTATTTTAAAGCTAGTTGTCAAACATTTTTTTTTTCGTAGACTTTTGCTCTTTCCTGCAGAGCTAGTATCAGAGAGGAGGAGGAAAAAATACAGTCTACAGAGGACAGGCATAGCAAGAAACTCTTGCTACAAATGATAGAAAGGTTACCATCCTTTTATAGGCAAAGATTTCTATGCCTCTGGCTTCCCTTGAGAGCTCCACTTTTGACTGCTGTCAAGGGAAAACCAAGAAAATAAAATGTAATTCAAGTTTCTCTGGATCGATGTCTGCGGTTAGTACCTGCTGCATTTTGATAGTAGATTGCCTACACCCAGCACAATGGCTGAGCAAACACCTTTATTTCAGACTCACAGATGCATCTGTGTAGGTCCATATAGAAAAGACTCCACACACTGGAACATTTTTCAAAAATCTGTGCTCAACATTTGACAGCCCTTCCAATGTGCTACTTTACCGCTGACCAAAAAAGGAGGAATCAAAGAGGGGATCAAAGGGGGAAACAAAGCCACCATTAGCCCCTCCCCCCAAAAAGTCATGTGATCATGGCAGTGAGGGGGAGATTAGGTGGTATGGCCCCAGCATCCTCTGGGATACTGCCTGGTGGACTGAGGTGGAAGGAGGGGATAAATAATCCACAGCAAGCCCAGTCATCTGTCGGTATGTGGTAATTGTGAACCACAATTAATGTGGTAATTGTGAACCAACCAACCCACCATAGTTTGTCAGGGTGGAGTAGCACGATGTGCAAATACTCACAAATCTGGCTCAAAACATTTCACACACAAGCATTTTCAAGCAGCAGTGTATACACACAGCTATGAATCATCAAGTGTGGTAAAGTCTGTAGGCTTTATATTGCAGATACTGTGTTACCTTTAGGCACATAAAGTTAAAACTGCAGTTAAAAATCAAAAGCATTTTTAAAGCCTATGAACTGCATTTCATTTAGCAGCTTCTCCAGCACATAAACTTTTCTGACTTTATCTAAAAATGATTTAACTTTTGAATATATACACTTGCACACATGAAAGAGTTTAGTTTATTATTGCACAAATACTCTTACAGTATAAGCCACAAGCTATATTGGGGAGGGAAGTGCATACTTCAGATTGCTCCAAAAGCCATAAACACCTATTTTCTATACAGGGTAACAGGAGCTCATTACGATTAAAGGTTCCCTTTTTCCTGTAAAAGGTTTTCTGTGTTACATATACATTGGCTTAATTCAAATATGACAAAGTCAAGCCCTAGTTAAGGGAAGTTTTACTAAAGAAAGCAACAGTCCAAACCAAGGTTGTTTGGCAACTGGCAACTAGGTGGTTTGTGCTAATATGGTTTGTCATGATTTCAAACAGCCAAATTATCCTTGTGTCTGTTGCTTTGCTTCCAGAGATCACACCAACTTGAGATGGGAAGATTACGTGGATGAAACACACAATAGAGCATACTATTTTCCGCAAGGTTTTTCTGATAACCTGGAAAATGGAACTATGGCTTGTTATAATGCCTGAACTGAGAGTTGACCACAGAAGCGATTGTTCAAATCAATTGTTTAATATTTGTTTCCAAAATACTCAAATGGCAGAGAATTCAGAGGACAGGATTCTCCCCTTCTGCTTTCTTGGCATTCTGAAAATTACGGAATAAAATTGGCTGGGCTATTCATATGATCCTAGGATTAGGCTTAAGCCCTTTGAGGTTTAGATTTATTTAAATAGTGAACTCAACAACCAGGACAATGATGAGCGGTTAGACAACTCCCTATATGAACTCAACCTTTTATGCAGGATAAAAGAACAATTTTGAACTCCCCTTTTCTTTTACAGCTCAAGGCAAATATGGAAAAACTAATCACCATGGGGGAAAAAACTGAACCAAGCTTTTCAAAAAGCACTATAACTGATGTGTTTTTACTTAAAGCAAATGCAGAGGAACTTCTGTACCCTTGATTTTCCTTTGCAAAGTATTGCCTGGGTTTACAGGCTTAGTTGTCACTCCACTATTTTCCTCCCTTATTTACAAATATGCCCAAGCCTTTATCATGCCAGTGTGGTGTGCTTGCCATGAAAAGGCCTGGCACTTCTGGAAGGGAAGGTCTTTTGCTTATGATGAAAGAACAGATGCTCAGGAAGCTCAAGAAGCAGCTTCCTTATCAAACACTGAATAAGATGTCTCTTGTGTATTAACCTTCCAGATGAGCATTTGCAAGACAGTTAAAGGAGAACAAAAGCTGTCATGGTTTTTCTTTGTGAGATGTAGACATGCTGCATCTATGCTGTTTCATACATTAAATATACTCCAGAGATTTGCTGCTAGGAGATGTTACATTCAGTCTGACAGTAATAAACCCTTTTGTTGCAACTCTGCCAACCTACTTACACTTTCAGCATAAAAGTTAGAATCACATGATACCAAAAAACAATAAGCAAAGTGTTCCAGTTTAAATGTTTCCCAGTTCTCTTGCTAAGGTATCTTGAATAAACTTTAAGGTGTGTAGGTAGAGGAAAGAGTCCTTGTTCTTCGGTTTGCAAATATTCAGGTGACTAACCTCTACTGGAATGAGCTCTCCTATGCCTAAATCTGGAAGAGAAACAAAACCCATCAGCATTTGGCATCAAGGAAAGGATATACGTTCTAGAGTAACACCTCCCTGTGTGATCCTGTGGAGGGGCACAGTTCCATTTGCCATTTAATAGACAATTATCTTGGAATCAGGGCTTTATACAATTACATGTAACAGACCAACAATTTTTAAAATTTATCTTTTAGCCAGATTTCAGATGATACATGTGTACAGTGATCAGGCATACACTTTTTAAAAGTGCAGGAATACCTCTCACCATTTAGATTAGCTACAGTAATGATATGAAGAGCACAGCAGGTATGTTGAGTAAGCCTAATACAGTTCTAGAGTTTTGCATGTAAATCTCTGCTTTAACTATTTGAAGAAGAAAAAATCTTCAGGTGCAAAGGCTTAACCTTTTACAACCTGGGCCACATTTTGTACACACAGGCAGGAATAAATGAACATCTGCCAGGAGAGACTGGTGCACTACATTACAGAAAATATAACCACAACAGCATTGATACAATATAGGAAAACACCAGCTTTAACTTCAAAGATAAAGGGGTTAAACCCATCCTCCAACCCAACTGCTCCTGGAAAAATCCATTTTATTTAATTACATTGGAAACTGTGGGCTAGTGGAAATTACATTTATTGCGCTAGTGAGAATGTTCTGATATTTAATGCTACAATCCTTTAGTTACACGTAATTGACAATGAACAATGGGAAAAGGTTTCTTGAGACCTGGACTACAAGTATTATTAAACCACCTTTACACTAAATAGAAGTCAATCATTCTTTTGTCTGAAATATCATTTTTTAAATTACATTTTCAGTTGGCCTTTGCTTCTGGCTGTTTATACCACAAAACACGCCTATCTTGTTAGATTAATGTAGTGTAAAGGGAGCATGCCAAAGATGTCGCACCTGCAGATTCCACTGGTACTACATGGAGGTTCAGCATTCTACCAACACGGGTTGGCAATGTTTCTGCAAAGCTCAAGATAGGAAAGTTCTTATCCTTGGCAAATGAGAGAAAATCATCATTTAGTGCTTTGAGGGCAGGTGAGTCTAGAAGAACCAAGAAAAATAAACGTGTTATTTCCATTTGTAGAAATTCTGCCTTTCTGCCTGAATAGTTGCAAAACAGTGCTTGCAGTACTTCCATCACTGAAGACACGCTGTATAGGTGGGAACTGGATTAAAGGATCACTAAAGGAGACTTCTCAGCATATGTTATTCCAAGGAAGAATGATAATTAAGCTGCTAGAGAGCTAGCATTTGTTTGCAATGTGGTCATCCCAAACCCCCACTCCAGGTTCCTTCTGCTTTTCAATTCAGTAGCTATTTCATTCATTTAACATATAGCAGTACTTTTCTTCTTGCCAGGATAGGATTTAGGGGCAAGGTGTTATGATTCCCTGGTCCTTCCTGGTCAGATTGTTCCAGGAGGTGATACCAGGCTTGGAGCCTTGGCATGAGTCTATGGGACCCCACCTTGTCCTCCAGGCTATTTAATATCGAAAGAATAGGTTGACTGGAGATTTGCATGCTCAGTGTCATCAGATGCAGAGGACACCCAACTCTATCATTGTTTCACTGCAGGGAGGCTGCTGAGGTCCTAAATGGTGGCTGGACACAACAGTGGACTAGACAAAGGCAAACAACGTGAAACTGAATCCACCCAACTGTTGGTAGTTCTGACCAAGAGACAAGGACTCGGCCAGTGCTGGATGGCACAGCACTCCCCTTGAAAATGCAAGCTTGAGACTGGGCATTCTGCAGGACTCTGCTTTGGCTTGGGTGCCCAACTGTCAACTGTGGCCAATTTAGGTTGTGACTCCAGTTTTCCTGATCTTGGGATTATGAAACTGGCTGTGGGGATCAATGGTTTAGTTATATTACATCTGGATTACTGTAATGTCTGTATGCAAGGTGCCTTTGCAAAGTACCTGAAAAGAACAGTTGAGTCAGTAGCCAGGATATGATGGGGCCCCATATTGGGAAGATAGGAGTTCCTCACTGAGCCAATCACACCGGCTTCCAATCTGTTTCAGCACTCAGGATACCTGAAGGAACACCTTCTCCCCATGAATCTCCCCACCTCCTGAAATCTTTGACAGATGCCCTGCTGTGCGTCTCAACATTCCCAGGAAGGGAGCTGCCTAGTGGCTGCACCCAGAAATCCTCCCATGGAAGTGTCCACATGCCCATCTTTGATGGCCTTCTGCTGGGGGACTAAAACTTTCTTTTCAAGGCGGCTTTTAGGCAGTGAGGGCCATTTAATTAATGGCTCTCCCAGCCATTTAACTAAAGGATTATAATAATAAAACCCTAAAAACAGTAGTTAAATGTTTTAGTTAGCCACTTTGAGCTCAGCTAAGGAAAGGTACAGCATAAATGATTCAAATAAGTACATTTCAGGAGCAGCTGAAAAACTTAATATTGTGAAGGGTCACTCACCCTATTCAATGTAAAAACACATACCTTTGCTGAGTTCTTTGACTTCCACTGAAGGAAAAAGCAGAAATCTAACATTTATTGAGTATTCTGCCAAACGGGAGCCATGATGAGGAACACTATAAAACACAATCCCCCGTGTGTTGTTTATAATGGAGTCCATTTCAGGGTCCATGGAAGCATCCAGCAGCATCTTCTTGACTAGAAGACCTGAGAAAAATGTATTCATGAAGTTGGGATGATGCAAGAATGATGCTTAAACTGATGTATGAGATACATGACATCACCCATGGCTCACAGAGCGAGCCATCTAGTTTTTGTGCGCTGCTCTTTTCTCCTCCAAAATGATGTCTATCATTTTCACTTGACTGTGGACATTACCCATTACCTGTGCCTACAAGCGGGAAGGGACTGGCAAGATCTCAGTGGTGCCCTCTTCCTCATTCAGCAGCCTCTCCCTCTTTCGCAAAGCCCCGGCCTTCCAGCTGCACAAGACATGTGTAGGTTGGCAACAGATGCAGGGAGAAGACAGCTGCGTGAGGATGTGGGAGTCATGCTTGAAAAATACAGACCTCCCATTAAAAGGACAATCAAAGATGCTCCAGTCTGTGTGCAGATGTATGTCAGAAGGAGAGGTCAGGAAGAGATGCCCAATGAGCTTTGTTACTCCAACTCCTGCCGGCGCAGCTGCACCCATGTGATGACACATGCCCTCCATTATTTCATGCAAGCCCTAGTGGGCTCAGTGACAATGCCCCATGCCAGGATAAATCAAGGCGGCATTTACTGGCAACCTTTTCTAAAGAGACAGCAACTGACAGGCAGTATGCTAAGGGACTGGATGCCAAGGCTGATGCACGGGCAATCCGCTCGGGGGGCCAACGCACAGCTGCACTGCTGGCATTCAGCAGAGACCTTGAGGGCCATGCACCACAGGCTCCTGCCGGCACTGGGCACTGTGGGGTGCTCCTAGCAGTATTACCCCTGCAGCTGCAGGCCCTCTCTCCGCATGGCGGCAGCACTGACGCAGCAGCGGTCCAGGGGCTGAGCTGTTGCTTGAGAGCCAAGCAACTCCCAAAGCACAGCATCCTGCCAATGGGCAAGCTCCCTCGCGGGCAGCAGGGGGAGGCTGCCAGCCGCAGCAGTCCCATGACCCGGGAGGCCCAAGTACAGCAGCCACTCCAGGGCGCTTGGCTGGCGCTGTGCATGGCCACCACAAGCAGTCTGCCCAGAGTCCCCCACACCGTTCAACAGGGTTTGCCCGATCAAAATGTCAATTTCAAGCCTGAAATAGCTCGGGACAACCTGAGGACAGACTTTATTTATGCAAACATCAGAAATGTGGCTATGGACCCTATACTACTACAGTTTATGACCGTCATGATGGCATACTATACAGGTGCTTTGAGTAAAACCTGCTGTCGGCAACTCTGCATCGTACTGAAATGGAATCAGCCTTATTGTACCCAGAATGCACGGCTGAAATGCCTGCGATAGTTGAAGCAAAAGTTTACTCTGAAGCAAAAGGACTCAATGGACTTGCCCCCCATGCTGTGCGACAGCCACACAAGTGGTCTGTCTCCAATGCCAGCAGCTCTTAGTTTCTTGAGAAGCTCAGTACTCCTGTAGGCAAGAGATTCCCTGCAGATGAAAAGGAAAGAAGCAAAGAGGAGATGGAGATGCAGTAAGATGTTGTTTTTCAATTCAAGATCCTAACAAACAACAAACTAAAGCACAACTTGCACACCACAAGCCATTTTTCACTTCCAGATACCTTCCCCAAAATACTACTCTCCAGAATGCTGGGACAACAACTCCTGAGATTCTTGAACACTGGTTACAATGGCAAGAGCTGACTGGTGCTGAAGTTCAAAACACCCAGAGGACAGCCATGTGATCTAGGCCAAACCATCACTTCAAGAAGGGCAATGCTGAGGCCAATAGGCCTGGGCAGTGTTCCACATGATGGGCTGGCCCTACATTAATCCCAGCATCCTCTTCTGTATGTGAGGTGCTGTGGTAAATGTACAGGAGTCAATTAACAGATAAGTCAATTTGGCAAGGTTTCTTTGAAAATAGAGTGTTTGAAAGCCAGTCAACTAAATGCCAGAATAGGTAAAACGCACTCTACTTAGGCTGTTCAGATTCATAGCAGGCAGCTGCTTAGCATCTATTCTAATCAGCAAGGATACCAAAGAGACACTGGGTGCAAACCCCATGTTCAGTCTTCAAAATTGCATTGAAGTCCATGGAATTTCAGCAATGTAGGTGTGTGCAGAACTGCAGCTAGGGCTGAACCATGCTTTCAAACCCACTTTTTCAGCTGTTAAAGCTTCAAAAGACCAGCAGGGACTCGCTCCTCTTGAGGAGCTGACACAAAAGAGCATGAGAGATTGCACAACCAGACAGCTTCTCTAGACACTGTCTCAAGGGTTCACAGCATCACTGCAGATTCAGTCTTGAAAAGCTGCCATGTCCAAAAATAGCACTGCCATCTTTCTTGAACTGCTTGTGAATCTATACAGACTGAGCCTTAATGTAATAAAAGTTTCTGCAGATTTCAGTCAAACTGCACAGAAGTGCCAGACTATTGGCTTGACTGAGATTTAGTTATCTGACTAATTGCATTTTGTGGTACTGTGCCAGTTTGGAACATCTAATACAAACAGGCTGAGTGAATTTATAATGACTGAGGAACCTCTTCTCATGTCTTCTTGTAACCTGAGAATACACATCTCCTGAATTATTTATCTCTGTTCCACTACTTTTTTCCAATCAGAAGCAAAGCAGAGGTGTGCTCAGGTGAAGGCAGAACAAAATTTTATCTGACAGATGGCAATCCTAAAAATGACTGTTCTCCCAAGTGTACTGTCCTTGACAGCCCTTTTGGGCACTTGTAAACTCAAGGATGGGGCTTCCTTTATGGGATCAGTCTACCCCATATATGGTCTTCCTCCTCTTATTCTGCTTTCCTTCCCATGCCTTTACTGTCTTCTCCAGTGAGCCTTGCTTTCTCATGCTTTGTCTGAAGGATGTCACTTTCAGTTTCATCATTTTTGCTTCCAGGAAAACTCTGACTTGATTTGATCTGGGACCAACTTGCTCATCTTTCTGTCAGTCTGGGGTATTCGCCAGCTCTCCTCCAGCACCATTTTTAATGCATCTGTTTCCTCCTGTCAGCTTTTTTCACTGTCCAGATTAACAGCCATATCTAGTGATTGGGACTGCGTAGATTATCTTGACCTTGGTCTGCAGTGAGTGCCCTTATATTTGATGAACTTTTCTAGGTTCTTCCTTGTTACCCTTCTGAGTCTTTTTTCTAATTTCTAGGCTGTAGTTTCCTTTTGATGACTGACTGAGCCATGAAAAGCAAAGTCTTTCACCTTGAATACCACTTTGCTTACACAGGAAATTAGTGCAATGGTCTTATAGATGCTGCACTCTTTTGCATCTTTTCTTGGGAACTGGAATGTATATTGAACATTCCCAAGCTGTGGACCATTGCTTTGTTTCCCATATTTCTTGCCATATTCTGGTTTATGATTTGGACTGATTTAGTCTCTGAAACTTGGAATAGTTCTGTTGGTACCGTATCTACGCTGGGTGCTTCATTTCTTCCATGTGCATTCAGAGCAACTTTCATATCACTAATACTGAAGGCTCCTCCTGATAGGCTTCCTCTTCTCTTTATTTTACCCTGGTCGGATAGTATGTTCCCCTATTGGTCCTTTCAGCATTCCTAATTAAGTATTGAATTTCCCTTTGACTTCTTGGATCTTCTCATAGTGGTCTCTTGTTTTCCCTCCTTTGGTGTTCTTTTCTGTTTCTTTGCACCGGTCATTAGTACTTCTTTCAGTCTCTATGAAATAGTTGCTGATACGTTACCTTCAGGATTGTGACCCCATTTTTTTCATTTTGCTTCTTGCCTGTTCTTAGTGTTTCTTCAGTAATCCATTTAGGCTTTTCACTCTTTTTGCTAAAGGAATTGTACTTTGGTGTTCTTCCCTAATAATTTCTCTGATTTTGATCCACAGGTTTTCTGGTTGTGGGTCAATTGCATTGAGTAATGCAAGTCTGCTCTGTATATAGCTAAGTAAGGCAGGTAGGAGCTATAAGCCAAAACGTTGCCTACTCTTGATCTCAAGCAACACTACCAATGACTCAAATTCAAATGCTGCTTGTAGGCATTTTTGCATCTAAAGCAAAACCAGAAAGCGTGTCTTTGTACCAGAAAGCACAACTTTTCAAATGACTGAAAGGGATCAATATTATGTATCTGGAAATGGCACATCCTCTGACAGTAACACAAGACCTACTTTGCACGCACAGAACAAGTTCATCCACTGGCATATTCAGTTATAAATGATCTCAGAGAGTCAGACTGAGTAGGACCTCAGTTCAAAACTGCTGAGAGCTGTGGGCTGTTGGACTAAACGGCCCCATAATAACTGGCCAATGATAACTCAGATGATCTGGGTTCTAGTCCCCGCTCAGCCATGGAGCCAACTGGGTGACTTTGGGCCAGTCACAGACTTTCAGTCCAGCCTACCTCACATGGTTGTTGTTGTGGGGATAAGATGGAGGAGGAGAATGATGTAAGCTGCCTTGAGCCCTTTGTTGGAAAAAGGCAGGGTATAAATCAATCAATCAATCAATCAATCAATATGACTCAGTATAAAGCAGCTTCATAAGGCTGCCCCGACAAACTATTCTACACTCTTGTAAATCTGCAAGAGTATATGCAAGATGACTGGCCAGTTAATTTGGTCAAATCAAAATCAGAATTTTTGTTGCTTACAACTATATCTCTTCCATCTTTATAGATGCCTAAAACTATAGGAATCTTTACAAGACAGAAATGTGAATAATCTGGATAATTGTGTACTGTTCAGATGGTTTCTTGTTGCAGTCCCTCATTCTGTGTTCTCCATTAGTTACCTGTAGCTCTCCACAGGACATTTTGCTTTCCAGTCACTCAGGTGGGTGTCATATTCCACAGATAAAATTCTAAGTGAAGGGCAGTCAGATGCTAACCATGTCTAAATATAAAATACACAAAAACAAGATAGAAAACATTTGGATTCACAAAACTGTTTGGGTTTCAGGGATTAAAATCCAAACTAATAGTCTATTTTCAAGGGAGACAGTCAAACAGAAGTGGCTTGGGTCCTGGTTACCTGAAGGAGCGCTTACATCCATATATGCCCGCCCGCCCGCCTGCCCACCCCTTGAGATCAGCGGGAGAGGCCCTTCTCCGGGAACCCTCTGTGAAAGAAATTAGGAGGGTGGGTACTCGGAGGAGGGCTTTCTCTGCGGTGGCGCCCAATCTATGGAATGCACTCCCCAGAGAGGTCCGCCTGGCGCCATTGTTATTTGTTTTTCAGCGCCAGGCGAAGACCTTTTTATTTAAACGTCATTTTAATTGTTAATATTATTTGCTTATTTTATCTGGCCAGGGTGACTTATTTTATATTGTTAATTTTGTTGCATATTTGAATGTATTATATTTTAATTTTATGTTGTGAGCCGCCCCGAGACTTCGGCGAATGGGGCGGCATAGAAATGTTTTAAATAAATAATAAATAAATAAATATATGATTACAGAACACACTGTATTGAGACAGGGATGCCTTTCTGAAGAAACTTGCTTAGAGTTGTGTGTAAGCTGAATACACACTCTTTTTTCAGTAATACAGTGCCAGCATATGAGCTCCACAGGCCAAGAAATGCAATTCTAAAGAGATCATTTTCACTTGCCCCTCCAGGAGCCATCCTTGTCACACTGGAAAGTTCATTAGTTTTATTGTAATAATCCTCATTCTCATCCTCCCACTGAATCCCAGCTTTCATACCTTAATCTACAGAATAGCTACCTACACAGGATATGACATGCAACCTAAACGAGGCTAGGTTGTTAGCCTGTACAAGGTTCCCATGCCTTTAACAGCTGCAGAGCATAAATTCCAGAGGTGATGCATTTTCCAGCACAGACATATACTGAAGGGCAAAGAATGTCTACTTCAGCATATATTAAAGGTTATTCGATTCCCACAAACCCAAATTTAGCAAATTTCAACACTGGGCTTAAGAGACAATCTTGATGTTATCAAGAGAACTTTTTGGTGAAACTCAGAGGTATTGCCATGTTACACAGATGCAAAGCTGATCTCAAATCATAGTTACCTTCATTCTGCAAGACAGAATAGACGTAGCAAGACTTCGGGTTAATATCTATATATTATATATTTCAAAGAATGCAGGGTGATGTCATCCAGTTGGCAAGGGGCTGTCCACTGCCAAACACATACAATGTTCAAACTTCTTCCTTCATCCCTTCCCTCTGCAATGCAAGTTCTTTTTGCTGGCTCTGCTTAACTGTTACATCTGTGGTAATAGTAACCACAGGTAGAGCCAACCGTGATTCTTGCTTGGACCAGGAACCAAAAATCACTATTTAAAATGCAAGCCACTGTTTAAACCATGTAATTGCATCATACTCTTCCTCCAAAGTAACTCAGAGCATTGTCATGTTGTTATCCTCACAAAGTTCCACTAGGCTGAGAAATAAAGACTGTCCAAAATCACCCAGTGAGTTTCACAGATTTCCCTAGTTCAACACTCTGCATTATACCTTGGCAGGACGCCAAAAGTAAAGCAAGTGATTTCAGCCTCTCTCTGCTGTTTTATTAAAGAATCTAATAAGTACTGATTATTGCCTTCATACCTTCGGCCAACACTCACTGTAGTCATCCTCCATATCCACATCTTTCTCCGCTGCTGACTGCTCAACATCCTGTTGTCGCCATGTTTTAAACGCTGCCCCCAAGAGGCCATGAACAAAAAGTACATCGGCTTTAATGGGCATACTGGTAGTAAAAGAAGTTGCAAAAGAGAGCATTACTAGAAGACTGCAGCTGAAAAAAAAGTGGGGGTTGAATGCTGTCCCCCCATTGTTGCCACTTGCCAGAAAGATGCTTGGGCAGGTACCGAGTCAGGGATGCGTGCCTTGCCAGGGGAAGCAAAAGAGGGGGATGAGTGGGGAATCAGCTGAGCAACGCAACCCTCAGTTGGGAGCTGCCACCAAGCTGATTTGCACCCTTCCCTCCAGCACCGGTGGAGGGGGGCAGCATGGGAAACAGCTGAGCAGCATTGCCTCCAACCGGGCACTGCCACCCAGCTGACACTTGACCCGCCTGCTTGTGCATGGGAGGAGCTTCCCCCATGCATGTGAGAAGAGCAGCAGCGGGATCAGCTGAGCAGTGCAGCCCCCAGCTGGGCACCCCCCACCAGCTGATTCTTACCCCTCCTGTTGACCTGTGGGGGGGGGGCTTCCTTCAGGCACTTGGAAAAGAAGGCAGTGGGAGAACCGACTGGGTTGGATGGGGCACCTTTCCCAGCACTGACAAGCACATTGCCTGCTCCCGCCCTAAAATTCAGTGGCTGCAATGAGCTGCTTTGCCAAGCAGCTGCCTGGTTCTGGCCTTGGTGCCACACTGAGCTGTGCTTTCTGGGTTCAGGTGATACAAGAAGCCATTGTAGTACTAAGAAATCATAGAACAGATCATTATTTCTGTTTGTGGTTTTTAAAAACCAAACATACCATGCTGAAGTAGCACAACTGGGTTTGGGCAACATGGTAAACCAGTAAAAAAAAAACCTACCATGGCTACTTATGTCATGTATAACCACTTCTGTCCAGGCAGGGCTGCTGCCACCACACTCTGTTCAGTCACATTTCTGTTGTCCAGGAGCACACTTAAACTTTATAAAGCGAGCACAACAGAAAATAGTTCTAGTCAACAGAAACTAATTTTAGCCCTTTTGTGGGAGCAGAGAAGTTTGGGTACTTTAAAAAGGGGTTTCTTTTACAAGTTTTTTGATAGGGTTTTTTTGGGGGGGCGGGGGGGTTGGAAGGCAGCTGTCAAACCTCCATGCTATGAGAAAAGGGATGGCTTGCACTTTTTCATGTTCCAAAGTATCTAGAATCTTGGGAAAGGTCAGTGATTTTGCCATGAAGCGGATGATCCACTTGATACACTTTTCTGCAAACAAAGATCATTCAATGGCTTTGGTTTCTCTTGACAGCTCCTCTTTTGGCAGCTGTCAAGAGAAAGCTAAGTGAAAAAACAAAGCTCTTTGTAGCTGCACTGGGACAGTGCCCATGGTGAGTGAGTGCCTGCTCCTCTTTGACAGAAGGCAACTCCACATGTCATTGCTCAGGCAGGCCTTAGCATTTTGGACTCATGCAAGAGTACATTTGTGCTTTTGTGCCAGCCTCACTAAAGCAAACCAAAAAACAAACAAAAACAACCCCAAAAGAATCTACCTAAATGAATTTTTAAAGAATGAATTTGTGTAAGTGACAAACCAGGGACACTTGAAAGGAATTCTCATTAGATAGCAACTGAGAGGTTTTAATTAAACACAAAGGGGAACACAGGAAGCAGAAAAGAGCTCATGATCACTTGGGGGCAAACAAGTTGGGCCCTGCTGCAGTCCTTTGGCATATACTCAGGAGGACTGAGAGGGTCCTTTAGAAAGGAGCCCTTTCCTTTTCTGAAAGTAGCATCAGTAGCAGAACAAAACAATATGAACCTTGCCTCCTTACTTGGTTCGAAATTGCGGGTGCAAAAGATATACTCCATCTGGGTATTTCTCCTTCACCGTTTCCCTGTCTAAGTTGGCCAAGGCTCTTGCTGCATGTGAGGATTCCATGACACGAGTAGACTTCATCATATCGGCTAGCACAGAAACCCAACCTAGCATAAATTAAGCATGAACATCATTGGTTATTACCTGCTAAAATGACATATGACTTATTAAACATGCTTCTTATTAAACTGCACTCCTGGACAGTAAGAAAATAAACAAACAGACCCTGTGCTTTTTGCAGAAACTTCTCTGGTAGTTTCCAGCTAGCTTGCAAGTTGTTAGCTTCTTAATTTACAAGAGTCAGCAATCTGTAGGTCTGCTGATCTTTTTTTTTTTTCATGTTCAAATTTAATGATGCAGTGTGAGTGTTCTTTCAGGCCAAAGTCCAATAGGTCAAAAGTTGATGACAGCCCATGTATACATCTAGAAGAATCAACTCCTAAAGCTTTTTCTGGACTGTACCACTTCAACCTATGGGGGAAGGGGTGTTACATATTTAAGTATCCTCCTAACAAAAGAAAAATTTCCCTTCACTTATAAAGCTACCATATAAGGAAGAAGGACCTAGTCTAGTCTTCTTCTCACCATACTAGTTCTCTGTGTACGAAGCACTCAAAGCAGCAACTTTCTAGCTCAGCAGTACAGTCCAGCAAAAGCAAGCTTCTAAATATTCTCTTTAACTGATAATTAACTCCCTCATTTCCACTCTTGGGAAGGAATCTGAGAAAGGGACTCTACTGCTTCTAGGACCACTTCTTTTTTAAAAAAATAAAATTAATTTCCAATCTAAAATACAAGCAAAATAACACTATATTTAAAATACAAACATAAAAATTGATGCATAATAAAAATAAGTATTACACTATAGTGCGCCCCACTACCAGGACCAAGGATACTCGACACAATTTAAAAAACCTTCAAACATTTCAAGTTGTTAC
The DNA here is from genome assembly GCF_004798865.1 of Varanus komodoensis. Taxonomy (NCBI): domain Eukaryota; kingdom Metazoa; phylum Chordata; class Lepidosauria; order Squamata; family Varanidae; genus Varanus; species Varanus komodoensis. The sequence continues at coordinate 35,114,466 of NW_025335268.1, read as the reverse complement.
CCCTTCAAAAAATGTAATTATGCTTTTGACAGTTGCTTTTAGAACCACTTAAGTACAGGCACATTACACAGAGTGAGTGGAAGAAACTCCCACACCACCACCCTTTTCCATCAACTTAATATATAGCTCTCAAATTGAGAGAATTTTTGTCCTTATAAACTAGTAAGTTCCACTAACTATACAAATAAGCCTAGAGTGTTAAATAACGGAAAAATGTTTCACTTAGAGTCAGTAGGCTGCCAATTCGTTTTTCATATAATAAATATGACTCATCATTTCAATTATTATTACACTGCATTACATCCTGCCCCTTTTTCCTTTTGAGTTCTTTTTTATAAGGAATACAAGGCAGCTTACACAGACTTCCCCCGCTTTCTTTATCCTTACAACAACCACCCTGTGGGATAGTGACTAACTGGCCCAAAGTCAGCAGTGAGCTTCACAGCTGAGTGGGTACTAGAATCTGTATCTCCTAGGTCCCCAGTCTGATGCTCCAGATTACACTGGTTCTATTAAGATTGTGAATTAATCTCAGCAGTCCCTTTTTTTTGCCCAGGTGTTTTCTTTAGAACTATTTGGCCTTTATCTTAGACTCATTTTCTGAATGACATGCCTATACCCCTTGAATTTTAAATTATTACATGGCAAACTGATTAAAAGGCTGAAATATTCTTTTTTTTAAACACCTCATTTCTCATAATTTCCCATTTTTATCTTTAATCCCCTATAAACATTTATTATTACCTGCACTTAATATAGATAAATGAAGTTGTTCATCTAGTGCCATATTTCCAATTATGTGAATTATGCTTCTTTGTATTTTGGGGGAATCTCTGCAAAGATGGTACAATTTCCTTAACAGTTGAAGTCCTCTCTTTGATTCAATTTCATCACAGTGACTAGGAATCTAAAGTGTTTGCAGGAAACACAACAATGATCTACAAATATTCAAAATTATTTGTAACATCCATGAAATTATGTAATACACAAAGTGGCATTTTTTCATGATGAAGGTTCTCTCCAGAAACAGATGAAATTACATGTTCAGTAACATTCAAAATCTGAAATAACAATCACAACATGTGAACAATTTTTGACATCCCTTGCAGCTGAGCTTAGAAACAATGAGAGAGAATGAATTTCAGCTTCTTTCTAAGCTTCCTTTTTATCATTATGTTTCAAGCTTCTTGTCATAAGGACTAAGAAAAAATATATATGCTAAAGCCCCCATGATTCCAAAGAGCCTTCAGGCATTGCACAAAAGGTTCTGAGCAGAAACAGGTGAGCGGTTCACATGCAATGCACCAGTCATGATCAAACCAACCTTAGTCACAACTATGGCCCAGTGAAACAAACCAGTTCTGCCTATTTCTTCCATGGGTTTCAGTGGGACTCTGTCAGGGGTCCACAAAGTTCGATTTACCTCACTAGTCAATCCTAGGACCTGTGTTGACCCTAAGCCCTTCTTTCTGGACTATAAGAGAACTCTAACGAAGTAAGAAGCACTTGCCTTCATGTGGAATTTTTGCCGAAGGTAAAAATGGTACCTCCCATGCAGAAAGCACTAGTTTGCCTTACTCCTGTTTCTTGAAAGAAGCAAACAAGATTTCTATTTTCTCCTGATACTTTCCTTTCTTACAGGTGAACATCTGTGTTTTCTTTTCAAGCCTAACTAGCAGGATTCAGCATTTTTTCTTCTCCAATCTCTATAGAGGACACAGAGTTTTCTTGTCCTCTCCTGAGAGTTAAGTTTCTAGAGAACACATCACCTCATTGTGAGTTTGGGGGCGGGGAGGGGGGGCAGAGAACCTGAACTGAAGCAAAGGCACCTATCTTTTCAGTCATCCACAGACGGGAAAGGGGGCATGTCTTTTCCAGTGTTTATTTTGGTGGCAGTATTTACTTATAATGAGGCATATCTAAGAATTTTATTAAACCCTTTAGCTGGAAGTTCCATAGACCAAAGCATCAGGATTTTAAAAAGGGAACATAGCTAAGACTGCCCCTTTCTTTTGCCTCAGGTTCCCTCATGCAGTGGTTTTAAATGGGCTCTTAAAAAGTAAGCAGCTAGGTTAACTAATATTGGTCCTTGTCTATGCTCAAGTCTTAATTGGTGGTTGCTGCTATTTTACTGCTGATTTTAGAAGAAATTTAGATGGCTATTATAGTGAACTTTGTATTTTACTTTTAAGCTGTTCTATGATATTCTGAGGTGAACTGTCTTGAGAAGGCCATTTTGGCCTTCAAAGGTGGTAGGTGGTATAATGCTACCTACACAAACTGGTAAATAACAATAGCAAAGGTTTAAGATCTGAGCTTTACCTTGGAATGTTGCACTAAGGCTTGTAAACAGAAGAGTTCGACAGTTTTTGCTGGGACGGTACTGAGACTTTCGCAATAAGGAAGGCCATTTCCACCAAAACACCATAAGCCCCCCTGGAAGGAAATTGAATCAGAAAATTCAATTAATTTCAAAGTAATGAGGTAAACATTAAAACTTATACATGACAAGTTTTGTGGAAGTTGCTTTTTCAAAGTAGGCATATTCATGGAGAATGCCAACAATTTTGATTGAGCAAAAGTAAAATGGTCTCAGCTTCTAAACAGGTTGAAACTTCCTATTCCATCAGGTTCTTGATAAACTAGTTAGCAAGGTGATACCCGTTTTCAACAAAGGGACAGCTCAGCAAAACAATAGCAAGAGCACTGCTATTAAAATTACCAGCTAGGCAATTTATGCAAATTTTAAATATGAGAATGTAATTTTAATTTTCTATCTTTTAAAAAAGGAAACACAGTACTTTACCTTATGCTAGCTCTACATCTGCAGACAAAGAAAAAAAAAAGAAATCCTATTGCAAGGACCTGAGAAGATAGGTACAAGAAAGGCCCATGCCTAAAACATGGAAACAGCTGGAAATAAGCAAATAATCAACCAGCACACTGTCACTCCTACTGGCAAGAACAGTTCATAAACATTATCAACTTACTAGAAAGCAGAATGGCTCCCATGTCAATTTGGAATATGGTGCAGGCAAAAACAAATGTAAGACAAAATTATTCTATTACAGCTTTTGCTCTTCATCAGTAACTAAGAGCCTTCATAATTTTTGATATGGAGTGTTCCATTTATATCAAAGCCCTCATATTTCGGAGCACACCTTTTGAGCAGCGATGGTCTGACTGCTTTCTCTTAAAGCCAAAGATGTAAAATGCTTCACACACGGGTCAAGATCTGTCTGAGGTAAAGCTGCCAACAGCAGCCGGAATTCATCTTCTAAACAAGTAATCTATACCATAAAATCAAAAACATTTCTGTCAACATTTCTGCCAGTTGCAAACATCATAAAATTATGTGAGAACTTTGAACAATAGTCAATTAATTTCTCAAAGTTATGTTAAGCCAGAAAGGTAGGCAAGTGGTACTTTTCTGATGGGAGCTCATCCACTGCTATCCCATTCATTGGTCTTCTAAATCCCTATATAGGAGGTGTCTTATAGCAATGCTGGCTGTGAATGCTGCAAACTGCAGAACTTACTTCTGTGTTATCTGTGCAAAGGATTACACTCTCAGAGACTGACTGTTCCTGTTCCATTTTGGCCCTCTGAACATGGATAGAGAGCACCAACTAACAATAATGGAGCAAGTATTATTTGGAGCAAGTATATTTACAGATCTGGTACACAAGGTACTATTGTTTCTGCCCAATGCTAACCCCGGACTGCTCTTGGATGCTCCCTTTAAGCATATTCCCAAGAACAAAATTCCAGTGCATTTTCCTCAGTGTTATCACATCCAGCAAAATCCCTACCCTTCTGCATCCCTGTGCTAGGTTAGCACAGAGAGGCACATACCATCTATCTTGGAGGAGCCGCAGTCTGATTGTACTATACATTTCATAGAACCTAAGGTGCTATCCAGTGTGGCAGCCTGTAACTTTCCAAACCTGGAGGATTATACACATCCAATGGAAGGTGGGAGAAGTGCAGAGGCTGGGATTGTTGCCATGCTTCCCTCACCCTCCAAAGCATTTAGAGATCTGATGTTGGCCATCTAAATGCTTTCCTTTTCCTCATTTGGAAGAGAGACTGAGACACCACTAAGATTCTTTAGAGCTTGGGTCCTCAGTTAAGGCTCACGGGCTGGACCTGGCCCGCTCCACAGGTTTGGCACACACGCGGGCATGCAGCTTGCTCAAGAGGAGGTCGTTTTGGACTCGCTTGGAGAAAATGATCTCCTCGCAAGCCAGCGCCTGGCCCTGCACTTCCCCCCATCCCATCCCCGCCTCCCCTCCCATGTGCATGCTGGTGCCCCCCCCCCCCCCCCCCCCGCCCCCGGCCCCCCCCCCCCCCCCCGTTGGCACCACCTTGGCGGCCCACACCCACCGCTGGCACCTGTCAACTGGCCCCCTGCTTTAGAGGATGGCAGCGCCTTCTCCTCCTGCCCCCGCAACCTCCACCATCACCACCACACCAGTTCCAAAGATAGTCATGGATAGAATTGTGTTGGCTACAAGGGTCCATCAATGTTGAAGTTCCAGTTCTGATCTCTGTGTTTTCTGAGATGAGAACTGAGACGCCAACCTATCCTATAGCCACCCAGACAATATTGGAAGGCCATGAGATGGCACCCCTACTGAGGTTTCCTGGATAATTTGCAGCAGTCCACTTGACCTAGATCTTGAGTCTCACTGATCCTTCACCTTACTTCTTCCTCAAACTGTAAGGTGTATCAAATAGCTCTGCTGTTTCCCACCTTTTTAAATTCACCAACATCCATCTTTCTTTAGTGTCTGCATTCTACTGTTTCTTCCCAGCCACATTCTGGAAGGAGTAATGCATGGCACTCAAGGTGGTTGGTACATGTCTCTTTGCACTAGCCCCTGCAGTTATACTCTGATGCATTCCATAGCTGTTGATCTCAGGCTATCCTAAATTTCATCTTCACCTGTCATTTCCAGAACCAACTATTCATCTTTTTCATCCCAAATTACCCCTTCTTCCTGTTCCCATAGCTAGATGCCATCAGCAGTGAGGCCAGATAAAAGAGGTTACCTGCCACTTAGGAAATGTCAGTCAACATAGATGAATATGTTGCTGCTAACATCTTAGCTACTAACTTCAGCTCAGCATTAGCTCTCAAATACTTCTATAAAAAGATACTGCTGGACAAGTGGTGTCTGGATTTTATACATACATCTCCTTGTTTTGGTAAAAAGGGAGGAGGCAGGAAAAATCGTAGGTCAACATCCTGACTTCGAGCTAAACCAATAGCAGTTCTCTTATCAATGGATTGGGCAGCTGTCCTATATTGATAATCTGTATTAGAATAAACATAAAGTTAGGTTTCTAAGTAACTTGAATTATTTCCCTCTATTTATAAATCTTTATAAAGCCCAAATAAGCAATACATTCTTGCAATTTATAAAAGCAAGCAGGGACATACAGTAATTCAAAGTGGATGAAGAATCAGTAGACTTTCTTTCCTTCTGCTTGGAAGGGACTACATGCACAGAGGTGAAAAACAGATACAAGTTTATAAAAGTAATTCACTTTGTAGTGTGAGGATAGTGAGAAGAAAAAGTCCAGCTGCAACACTAACATAAAACCAAAATCTCTGCATTTACTATTTCAAAACTGAACTTATCAAATGGGCGTGTAAAGATAATCAGGCCCTCATATGGCTGCAATATAATCTGTACACCACTGGAATTGAAGATCTGTGTCAAAAACTGTACATTTTGTCAAACATTTAAGCAAATAGCAAAAAACATTATTCTTTTCATTCAAACTGGCAGCTAGACAAACTCCAGGACTGCACGGTCTCATGGCTCAAAGGTATTCTTGAGCAGCTTCGAGTGGGCTAGCATAGTGACTCCACGGTGCTCTAGATACCTAAAGCCCAGGCTTTTGTATACTCTGCTGCTCAAAACCTGGATGAAAACCAGATGAAATTTTAAGCATGTAGAAAGAGTCATGCTGTATCAGGACAAGAGGTGGCATTCTGTTTGCACAGTGGTCCATCAGTTACTCACAGGATTGCACAGGCAGGGTATGAGTGCAAGAGCACCCTGCTGCCCATGTTCCTCAGCAACTGGTGCACGTAGGTATACTCCCTCTGATATGGGAGAAACATATAGCCATCTGGACTAGTAGCCACTAATAGCCTTTTCTCCATGAATTCATCCAATCTTCCTTTAAAAGCATCCAAATTAGTGGTTGTCACAATATCTTATGGAGATTAATTCCTTAATTTAACTATGCACTATGTGAGAAAGTGCTTTAATCAATTCTGAATCTCCCACCCATCGGTTTCATGAGATGAGCCCAATATTATGGGGAAAGGGTCTCTACGTTCTCCACACCATGCATAATTCTGAGAGATCAGCTGAAAGCACGCCAGAAAAATGGAGATGCTTTTTGATAATGACAAAAGTGTAAAATTAATTTTGAAAGTCTGCTTCAAATCTGCCCTGGCTGCAACTCACAACTTTGTTATGTCCCATCTTATGGTAGATCACACCATGGCACCATCATTTTCCCCAAGATTTTAAAAGCAAGAGAAAGATAGAGGAAAATGAGCAGATACAGAGAATTGCTTAAAAAATAAACTCAGTGGAACATTAACTGGAGCCAGAGGTAAAAGGAGAAGCAGATGTGGAAGGGGTGAAAACTATTGCTTTGTGATTTTCCTCAACTATACCAGACATCTATTTAATGTGGGCTCACAGCTGCAACCATAAGCTGGGTTCAATATTAGGCACCCAGCAATGGGAAGTTCCCCTACACATGTGTGGGCTCTGCAGTGCTACAATTTCTTCAATAAGCTGCTGTTCCTGACCTGGTGCCCCCACCCCCGATGTTTTGAATGATGACATCCAGCATTCCTGAACATGGAAGATGTGATGAAGGTTGAAATCCAAAATATCTGGAGGGAAGCAGGTAGGGAAGGGCTTCAACAGGGCCTGAACAGGAGAATTTTCCAACAGATTGGCTAATGGACAGACACATAGGATTCTTTCATAGCAGTATTTGGAAGCTGATGCTCACAAGTTTAAATGCAGTAGTTATCCTAAGAGAATACATTACCATGCCAATAATGATTGGAGGCCAGTTCCTGCACAGCTTGTAATCGGACCATTTTATCTTCTGACTGGGTTCTTTTCAGAAGGAGCCACAAGGCGCATTCATGCTCTTCCATATCAAAAGTACTGAAGCGTTCTTTACCCAAAAAACAAATGTTTACAAATGATTATAGCTGCTTTACTACACTTCTTCCAGAGGAACATTTTTAAGCATGCTATATAAGAAACTGCATTATTTCATGAGCAATCTTAGAGAAGCAGAAGGTGAAAGCACAACAGAACAGAAGAAATGGCCATGCAGGCTATATGTTAAGTCTAAGCAATTAATGGCAGAGGTAAGGCTTGAAATGGAGGTTTCCCGGTTCACAGCTCAGTCTCTTTGCCATTGTATGTTGGTCTAGTTCTTCCCTTGGTATCTTACAATATGATTATTCAAGAAATGGACAATGCTAGTTAAGCTAGGGCAGAGCTCAAAACTTGAAGGTGCAATTCTCCACAGATAAGTTGAGAAGAGAGGCAGGTTTGCTGTTTCAGATATTAATATCTATTGCAAAACGTGTTGTATTACACTTCTCAACAGAATGCCCATGCACTCATATACCTACCTATGTCCAGAGGTCCTCTATTCCAAGTATCCTATGATCCAAAATTCAGAGGGTGACCATGAAAGAAGGGCTTTTTGGTGGTGGCCAGCTGGCTATGGAATGCTCAGGAAGCTTGCCTAGTTGACACCATGTGTAAGCCTTTTCTGTTTCCCCAGTCCTTTTTAATGATGTGTTATTTTAGTCCCCATGGTATTAATGGTAATTTTAGCACTTGTACTGGTTTGGGTTGAGTCCCGTGGTTTGCATTACATTTTACTTTCTTACACGGGTGTGTGTTTAAGTTTTATACTGGATATTTTTAAAGACTGAGACGAGGTTCACACATCCCTGTGGCAAGTCATGGGTTACTTAACCATTAATTCACACTGATGCATGCTGCTGCGAGATCACTTCCGGATCGTTTGAAAACTGAGAAGGTGACAAGCAGACGAGATCTGTTTGGATGTTTCAGGATGAGCACCTTAGTAGTTAACCCATGGGTTCACATGTCCCATTCACAAGCTCTAAGTAAGCTGTAGGGGCTTGTCTACAGAAAATTATCTTGAGTTAATTGCCACCATGACATGAAAACTGGTTCTTATCATTGGATTTTTATTGTACTGTGGTCATATCTGAAATTTTATATTTTAAATTCACTTGCATGACCCACAGAAAAACTGTTTATAAACTATTATTATTAATCAATATAAATAGCACAGAAATAATTCTATTGAAAAATAACACACTCATATGTTCTTAACTCTGAAACATAAGCTCTGTAGCCGGAACTAGTGACCAAGGCTTGCCATTGCACGAAGAAAGCAAAACAGAAATAAACTGAATTATAAGAAAAGCAAGCACCTAAGGGTCAACAGTAAATATCTCAATGCACTGATCTCAGTGGAAAGTTCTTTTAAGTAAAATGTTTAGAGTCAACAACTGCTAAACTAAAAATCTGTAACATCTTTACTGAAAAGTGATTTAAGCATGGTAAAACATTATCTAGCAGCTGGAAGATTCAGGGGCTACTCCAATAACTCAAGTTATTGCATTAGGCAACAAGGGCACAGTACTTTGTAGGATTAGAATCACCGTAAACTTAATCAGACTAGAGTTAGCACTTTTCTTCCTGACAGAGGCCCTATGTCATTGTCATTGTGAACAAGTGGAGGAGCCGCATATTCCCCTTCCAGGAGGGAAAGTGACCCCACTAGATAAATAACTTACAGAACAGGAAAACAGGGGAGCAAATAGGTAGACAAAACAAATCACAGAGAGTAGACACAACAGAAAGGAAGCTAGGGATTGACTACATGCACTACTTTAAACCACTCAGAGCATCTACTGTGCACAGTTAAAGCATTAACTTAGATAGATCACTGACCTAACCTAATTGTATTCTTAACTTTTAGCAGTTGCCATGAAACCTACCATCAAATGGTCTTCGGAAAATTCTAGCAGTGGCGTCCAGAATTTTCCTTGCTGCTCTGTGAAGCTCCTTTCTCACTTGATAAGTAATTCCTGTAAAAATCAATAAAGATTTCGTTAGGAACTTCATGAATTTTTATGACCCTTTCATATTAGGTAAAAGGAGGTCAATAGTATTCTTCTTCAGACTGAAGCCTTGCCTCCCATAGAAAAATCTCTGAGCACTGACTGAGACAAAGGCGGACAGCCAGGGAAGGAGCATTACTGAACTGGACACGATTTGAACATGCACATGGTAGGCATGCCATGAGAAGACCTGGTTGGAGCTGAGGGCCAGACTAGAAGGCTCAGGAGACTCCTTCTGACTCACTCTATGTTTCTATCTCAAGTGGCTAGCTCCCATGAATGCTTGAGCATTGCTGGGGCTTGGCTGCTTGTCCCAGCTTGCGGGAATGAAGGAAAAGGCAAGCAGAGAAAAAGCAGAAGACTCTTGAAAGTGTGCCCAAGGATCCATTTAAAAAAAGAACAATCCAAGAAAAAGATTGTTTCTTCAAGTGAATTTAAGAAGAGTATATGCAAAACCCTGATCCCAATGGACAAACTTTCTCCAGTACTCTCTGTAGCACAAGTGAGTAGTGCTTTTTGTGAAACACCCAGAATGCATATTTTTTCTAGTTCTCTTCTATCATCCTGTTTCTTAAGTTGCTCACTTGATTCATTCTTATTAAAGCAACAACCTGAGAATTTCTTACCTTGATATTCACATGGATCCAAAGAAACCGTTTGTAAATAAATGTAGGACTTCAATTTTTCTTGCTGTACCACTTGGGTATCAAAAGAGAGTAGCTTCCTTAAAGCCAGAACTTCATATGTAGCAAAGATACAACCACTTAAAAAGATAGACAGATATCAATGCAGGTATACAGTGTGTAATTTTAATATACACATTTAAAATTTGCCTCTCTTGAGGAAAAAAGCCACCTAAGTGTACAATTGTCTGAATAACAGTCTGCTTTAGACCTCAAGATCCTGGTCTAATAAAACATACTTTAACAGCCCAGGAACAAACCATATGCCTAACATACTTGCTCCCTTCCCCTGCTCAGCACAGCTATCTAGAGTTCTTAAAACAGAATTTGTCTGTAACATCTCAATTGGTGATTTTTATTTGAAGTGCTGCCTACAAACTAAGATTAGATTCTAACTACAAGGAAGCCAGGCCAGGGCACTGAAATCATATAGCAATGCAGCAGACAGATTCATCAGTCTGCAAGTGGTTTGGACTCCATTTCTGCTATTAATTAACTTAGTTGAATACCAGCAGTGCTTTTAAAGTACACAGGCTGGGAATTACTGATAGATGGTCTTCAATATAAAAATATGAAAGCCAAAATTTATAACTGGCATCTATGAAGGGAACACAAAAGAGAATGGACCACTTGCCAGTTTTATTCCCAGGCCTGTACATTCTTGCATGAAGCAACATCAAAGTCTTTGCACTTTGGATATATACTATTAAGATACACAGTGGCCGAGAGAGTCACAAGGCTGGAAAAACTTATGTAACAGCACATGCTACTCAGTGGTTGGTTGCAGACAGCTTGCACAATCTTGTAAAGAATATGAAAAGATATTGTTTTCTTTTAACTATTAACTATGACACCAGGAAGGCAAACACCCTGTTATAGTTAGAAATGAAGTACAAAGTTAAAAAGAAGCCCCACTCAACTGCCTTCTAACACTTGAGATTTCTAAAGTACAATTAAGATTTTCCAAGGAAAATTGTCATCTTCAGTTGTCTCACACTGAAGGTGACAATTCCAAATGATAAATTTAAATGAAATAATTAACTCTTTGTATCTAAACCCCCAATTTATTTTATATAATATGTATTTCTGATACAGTCTTCAGTGCTGTGTAAGTTGCCAAAACATACTTTTTAGACCATGGTGCAATACACTGTTTTTCTTACTGTGATAACTGAAAAATTAATCCTCTGCATTTAAAAGTTCATTAGCACTATGTCTAAGTTTTATAGATACACACACACACACACACACACACACACACACAGAGGAAAGATCATACTACTGGAATTCTACAAATTTACAATCTTAACTCTACAAACTAAATATGTGCTTCCTAATTAAAACTTACCCCAGAACAAGAGAGCCAGTTAACTTTGCGATTTTCCCTTAAAAATTAAAAACAGTGTCACTGTATATGGAAAAAGGCAGTTTTCAGTATAAACATATTAAAGTACATCATTGCATCAGATATAACAAGGGGTTGTATAGTGACTAGTTTAATTAGATCTCATTGAAATCAATGTGAAATCATGGGAATCAAGAATGAGAAATTTACAATGTAATCATATACATTGAGTTCAATGGGACTTACTCCTGGGCAAATGGATAAAGAACTACAGCCCTGTTTTGGAAACAAGCCAATGTCTTAAAACAGATACAGAACATGCACCAAGACTGTAATCATATACACTTACCTTAGAGTAAGGCTCATCAACATCATGTTGTGGTTGTTAGTTGCAAAGTTGTGTCCGACCCATCACAACCCCATGGACAACGTTCCTCCAAGCCTTCCTGTCCTCCACCATCCCCCGGAGTCCACCCAAGCACAAGGCAACTCCTTCAGTGACTCCATCTAGCCACCTCATTCTCTGCCCTCCCCTTCTTTTGCCATCTATTGTTCCCAGCATTAGGCTCTTCTCCAGGGAGTCCTTCCTTCTCATTAGGTGGCCAAAGTATTTGAGTTTCATCTTCAGGATCTGGCCTTCTAAAGAGCAGTCAGAGTTGATCTCCTCTAGGACTGACCGGTTTGATCGCCTTGCGGTCCAAGGGAGTCTCCTCCAGCATCACAATTCAAAGGCCTCAATTCTTCAGTGCACAGCCTTCCTTATGGTCCAACTTCCACAGCCATGCATTGCAACTGGGAAAATCATAGCCTTGACTATACACACTTTTGTTGCCAGGGTGATGTCTCTGCTTTTTAGTATGCTGTCTAGATTTGCCATAGCTTTCCTCCCCAGGAGCAAGCGTCTTTTAATTTCTTGGCTGCAGTCCCCATCTGTGGTGATCTTGGAGCCCAGGGAAATAAAATCTGTCACTACATCAATTTCTTCCCCATCTATTTGCCAGGAAGTGAGAGGAAAGGATGCCATGATCTTACTATTCTTAATATTGAGTTTCAAGCCAACTTTTGCACTCTCCTCTTTCACCTGCTCTTTGGTTCCTCTTCACTTTCTGCCATTAGAGTGGTATCATCTGCATTTCTGAGGTTGCTGATATTTCTCCTGGCAATCTTAATTCCAACTGGTGATTCATCTAGTCTTTCTCATGATGTGCTCTGCATATAAGTTAAATAGGCAGGGCGACAGTATACAGCCTTGCCGAACTTCTCAATTTTGAACCAATCAGTGGTTCCATACCCAGTTCTCACTGCTGCTTCTTGACAGAATTTGCCACAATTTGTTGTGATCCACACAATCAAAGGCTTTAGCATAGTCAATGAAGCAGAAGTAGATGTTTTTCTGGAACTAGCTTTCTCCATGATCCAGTGTATGTTGGCAATTTGATCTCTAGTTTCTCTGCCTCTTCGAAACCCTGCCTGTACTTCTCGGTCCACTTACTGCTGGAGCCTAGCTTGTAGGATTTTGAGCACAACTTTGCTAGCATGTGAAATGAGCACAATGGTGTGGTAGTTTGAACATTCTTTGGCATTGCTCTTCTTTGGAATTGGAATGTAAACTGAACTTTTCCAATCCTGTGGCCACTGTTGAGTTTTCCAAATTTGCTGGTATATTGAATGTAGCACTTTTACTGCATCATCTTTTAGGATTTTGAATACCTCAGCTGGAATACTGTCACCTCCACTAGCTTTGTTGTTGCTCAGACTTCCTAAGACCCATTTGACTTCACATTCCAGGATGTCTGGCTTGAGGTCAGAGACCACCCCATCGTGGTTATCAGGGATGTTAAGCTCTTTCTTGTATAGTTCTTCTGTGTAATCTTGCCACTTCTTCTTAAACTCCTCTGCCTCTGTTAGGTCCCTGCCATTTTGGTCCTTTATCATGCCCACCTTTGCATGAAATGTTCCCTTCATATCTCCAATTTTCTTGAAGAGATCTCTGGTCCTCCCTATTCTATTGTTTTCTTCTATTTCTTTGCACTGTTCATTTAAGAAGGCACTCTTATCTCTTCTAGCTATTCTCTGGAATTCTGCATTAAATTGGGTGTATCTTTCCCTTTCTCCCTTGTCTTTTGCTTCCCTTCTTTCCTCAGCTATTTGTAAAGCTTCCTCAGACAGCCATTTTGCTTTCTTCCATTTCTTTTTC
>NW_025335268.1:34994033-35100918 GCF_004798865.1 Varanus komodoensis | reverse complement strand
GGGAGGACCAGAGATCTCTTCAAGAAAATTGGAGATATGAAGGGATCTCTGGTCCTCCCTATTCTATTGTTTTCTTCTATTTCTTTGCACTGTTCATTTAAGAAGGCACTCTTATCTCTTCTAGCTATTCTCTGGAATTCTGCATTAAATTGGGTGTATCTTTCCCTTTCTCCCTTGTCTTTTGCTTCCCTTCTTTCCTCAGCTATTTGTAAAGCTTCCTCAGACAGCCATTTTGCTTTCTTCCATTTCTTTTTCTTTAGGATGGTTTTAGTTGCTGCCTCTTGTACAATGTTGCGAACCTCCGTCCATAGTTCTTCAGGCACTCTGTCTATCAGATCTAATTCCTTAAATCTAGTTGTCACCTCTACTGTATGTTCATCAGGGATATGATTTAGGTGAAACCTGAGTGGCCTAGTGCTTTTCCCTGCTTTCTTCAATTTAAACCTAAATTTTGCAACAAGAAGCTCATGACCTGAGCCACAGTCAGCTCCTGGTCCAGTTTTTACTGACTGTATAGAGCTTCTCCATCTTTGGTTGCAGAGCACAGTCAATCTGATTTCTGTGTTGACCATCTGGTGATGTCCATGTGTACAGTCATCTCTTGGGTTGTTGGAAAAGAGTGTTTGCTATGACCATCGTATTCTCTTGACAAAATTCTACCAGCCTGTTCCCTTCTTCATTTTGTACTCCAAGGCCAAACTAGCCTGTTATTCCAGTTATCTTTCGGCTTCCTGCTTTAGCATTCCAATCCCCCACAATGATAAGGACATCATTTTTTGGTGCTAATTCTAGAAGGTGTTGTAGGCCTTCATAAAACCGGTCAACTTCAGCCTCTTCGGAACCAGTGGTTGGGGCATAGACTTGGGCTACTGTGATGTTGAATGGCTTGCCTTGGATTCGAACTGAGATCATTTTGAAGATTGTATCCCACTACTGTTTTTCCTACTCTTTTATTGACTATGAAGGCTACTCCATTTCTTCTGAGGGATTCTTGCCCGCAGTAGTATACCTGATGGTCATCTGAATTAAATTCACCCATTCCTGTCCATTTTAGTCCGCTGATTCCTAAGATGTCGATGTTCAGTCTTGTCATCTCGTTTGACCACATCCAGCTTACCTTGATTCATAGATCTTACATTCCAGGTTCCTATGGAGTATAGATCTTTACAGCATCGGACTCTCCTTTCATCACCAGATACATCCACAACTGAGTATTCTTTCAGCTTTGACCCAGTCACTTCATTCTTTCTGGTGCTACTAGTACTAGCCCTCTGCTCTTCCCCAGTAGCACATTGGACACCTTCTGACATGAGGGGCTCATCTTCTGGCGTCCTATCTTTTTGCCTTTTGGGGTTTTCATGGCAAGGATACTGGAGTAGGTTGCCATTTCCTTCTCCTGTGGAGCAGCTTTTGTCAGAGCTCTCTGCAATGACCTGTCCGTCTTGGGTGCCCCTGCATGGCATAGCTCATAGCTTCATTGAGCTACACAAGCCCCTTTGCCACAACAAGGCAGTGATCCATGAAGCGGAATCAGCATCATAGAACTACTTATAAGAAAATAGGCTTCAGATCAGGTTGAAGAGCTTCAACCCTAAACATGCTTACTTGGCAATAAAGCCCACTGAATTTAATGTGACTTCCTTCTGAGTAAACTTGCATATGATTTGATTTGCAAAGTCAAGTTTGTTTCTACCAGAAGAAGGTACTTTGTACTCCTTTCACCATCAACCTGACAAGTTTTAAATTAGTACTCACGGCTCACATATTAGGCTCATTCTAAATGGGCTCCACCCTTAGAAGCTATTTCAACTTAAACTGGATAAATAGAGCACTGCGGATGGAAATGCATTAAACTGATTAACTTTTAATGATGGAACTGATAAACATTGTTCAACTTTCCCTCTGCTGGCCATGATTCGAAAGCATGTAACAGAAAGGGAAGTTTTTTGTGTTAAGGAACAATGTTTGAGCTCCTTATTTGTCAAAAAAACCCTGTTAAATTCAATAATACTCAAACTATGAAACAAGAATCACCAATATAGTAGACACACAGTGATCATGAGTTCACTGGTAAGAGGTGTAAGGTGATAAAAACCCAGGATAATTGTCAAGGTTTGGCACCAACAAACAGGACTTGATCAAAGGGCAAATTGCTCATCGTCTATCTCTGCGGTATATACAATGCAACATGTTTACGCACACACAAGTATAACAGTGAAATGTTCCTTGGTTTCACTAATATTTCCCACGATATGCTTATTTTGTGTTTCAGAAAACAAAACAGGAAGTTCCCAGTGAATATAGAACTGACTGTAGGTAACTTATCAGTCACTGAGGGCATGATTTCATGCATGCTTAGACCAAAAATAAAGTCCTATAGCTTCTAGCATTATCCAGTCAGCATGTTTCTGTTTAAATATGCTGGCTGGATAAAGTTGCTCCCTTATTTTCTTAAATAAGAACTCCTCAGCAATCCTGTGACATTAGAATAAAAAATATTTCAAGAAAATATTCCAAATGTTTGTATATTGAAATTTTATGTTATTTTGTTTTATTTGTATTTATTATTTTCCATGTTTACTACACTGTACTTATGTTTATGAACCACTGTAAACCTCCCAGAAAGCTGCATCTGTTAGGTGGTATATAGATATATAAATGAAATTAATAATAATAATAATACCTAGATGGCTGTTCAACCAGTTCCTAGCATAAGAACTTACACCTTCATGCAAAATCCCTAGATAATCTAAGTACCTTTAACAAACTCCACCTGATGAGCCCATCAGAGAAAACAATCATTGATGGGTTTCCGTTACACAAGTAATCATAAAATTTCACTTACTGAAATCTTTCCATGCTTTGTGAGTTTTCCGGGCTGTATCTAAAGTTGTTATCTTTCTACAGCAAATCCCACAGTAAGCAGCAAGTGACATTCTGTAAAGTATGAAATTCTCTTTTAACAGGTCTTAGACTTCCTCTTATACTTTATCCTCATTTGCCAGCCATCTGGCATTGCTGTAGCTAAGTGATTATAGAGACTGCACAACTTTCTTCAGGAAATCTTTGAGTTCTGTGCTGGATGTCCATTTAATCTTATTCCGTATACCACAGATACTCAGATATATGTTGCAGGGGCAGATCATGGACTGCCCTGATGCATAATACGTGTAGTTCCCTTCCAACACCATGAAGAATTACACCATTACTCTTAAAGTCTTGATAGTTGCAGTAACTCTTTCCTGAATTACATCTGAAAGCATAATTCACACATACACACAAGAACTTCACTTTTAGTACTCAGAGGAGCATACTATTTAATGGGTATTCATACTCATCAAAAGGATACAAGCTTAAAACTGCAGCTCAAGTAGAGGGAGAGAGACAATAGCCTACCCACTGAGAGGGTGTGTAATTCTGTTGCATCTCTGCATTAAGGGATGACTAACCGATCTAGTCACATCCCTTGCAAAGATACAGCAGAGTTTTCTTAGAAAAACCAATTAACTGGCAAAATGCAAATTTAAAGCAGAGAGTATCTTCTAATGATGGGAAGTTAGGGCTCACATAACCCTTTGATAATTTAAAGTAATATATTCCTTACTCTGAAACCCCAACACTTAGTTCTCAATTACTAAATATGCAATGAAGAACACTGAGACAAGATCCTTTCAACACTTTTGAGTCTACAATCATCAGCACACTATAATAATGTATAGGACTAGACAGTCGAATCTAATAAGCTTTACCCCATTTGGCTTCACCTTTCCACTTCTAAATATGCAGTTAGATTAGATTGTAAGACAGCTGTCTAAAAAATCAGAGCTAATCTTGTTATAATTTGCATTTTTTATTTATTTATCCTCTTCAGAACTGACAAAATTGAGAACCTAACTGAACATACTAAACAAGTTTAATTGTAAGAAGGTGTCGTTCATCTCAGTGGACTTTAATACAGACATATGCAATCTCATCTATGCCTTTCCATTTTAAAGACTCCCAAAAGCAGCTAATCCATTTTTAAAAGAAAAAGATTGTTTATTCATTATTTAATTAGATTTATATTGCATCTTTTTTCTTACAAAGAACTCAAAGTGGCTTACATAATTCTCCTCCTCTTCTCTCCTCCTCTTACCACCACCACAACCACCCTATGAGGTGGGTTGGGCTGAGTCTGTGACAGGTCCAAAGTCAGCCAGTTGGCTTTATGGCTGAGTGGGGACTAGAACCCAGATTGCCAGAGCTGCAGTCCCATGCTCTTACCCACTACACCACACTAGCTTTCCCTCCAACTATAACATGATTTAGAAAATGCAGAAGATTTACAACTACCCAGGATAATTACTGAATATGGAAACATGATTAACATGTTCTCACTCAAATGGCTCTACCAGAGCGACATCCTTATGGGGAATGAAAGGATTGCAGCAATGGAGCAAGAGGGCCTTCCTTGGAAGGATGTTCCACATATGTTGTTTATTGACCAAAATCACCAGACCCTGTGCACCTACTTACTGTACTTCACATGGTACAAGGATATAGAGAAAGTTTTTCAATTCAGATGGGTTATTTCTACAAGTCAAGAGACATGCAGGTGTGGATAGTTCCCAAGGCTTGGCTGCCTGTGCCTTTTACAATTTAATACTGCATAGCCTAGAATGTGCCACATAGGATAGTATATACAAGAAAGACAATGTAAAAATTTAAAATTGACTATCTATTATAAAGTAGATATCCATCCTATGAGGGCTGAGAATTATTGTACTTGCAGTCCAGTGCATTGGGAGAATGACAGATTGATAAATGCTGTTATAAACAGTACATCTGAGAAATAATCAAAACAAAGGGGAAATTAAGCATCACTTGTGTAAAAATGACCTTTGACTTCAAGGCAAACAAAACTGCTTGAGCACAACATTTTGGCTTTCCTTTGACTTACAAATCAGTATTGGAAATCAGATTAACTCCTCTGCAGCAAGTTTTCCTAAGAACACATGCAAATGCAGAGATAACTTTGGGAGTCTGTATATTCACATTGACCAGAAGGTTTTGTAGACGTTAGAAGTGAAGGCTCTCTAAAGAGTTATCCCATACAATGCCAGGAATGTTTCATTTAGACCTAAGTCTTAGGGCACTATCCTCATGTTTAGGCAAAAGAATCCTACAACGCCAAGCATTCTCTAGCTAGCCACACTGAGGAACGCTGGAAGTCGTAGGGCTTTTTCCTGTCTAAACATTAATCCCTATGGAGGTTAATGGGGTTTGTTCACAAGTAAAAGCGCATCCAATCTTAGCACAACTTAAATCCCAAAAATTTCAATGAACCTACAAAAGCTGAACTACAATTCTTCGGTTATATGCAGGACACTGTCGTTTGCTAACAGACCGCTGCTCTGAAAGCTGCTTGTTCCAGGAGAAAGTCAAGCCCACAATTCTTATATGAAAGCTGTAACAGCCACTTACGACCATTCACAATCCTCCACTAAGTTGATTCCTCTCACACACGAGGACCGGTCGGGAGCCCCAGGCTTCGATCACGCCCCTGTCCCCTCCACCTACCTGTCCATTTCTCTTCCCGGTCTCAGCAGTACGTAGCAAAGCTTCCAAACCCAGCCTATGCTATGGCGTGAGCGCAGCACTATCCAAAACCCAACTGCGCAAGCGCGACCACCAGGTTTCGGCCAATCCGAGGGCGACTCAAGGCGGCGCTTGCGCACTCGAGGAGCGTCCCTCCGGCTCTGTGCGGTTCTGCGCCCACCACTTCCGGTTGCTGGACCAAGGCGGCTGAGTTTTCTCGTCGTCAAGGCGACGTTGCTTGTTGAGTGAAGCGTAAGAGGTTTTCGTTGTTTGTTCTCCGCCGTTACCTCTGTTCAGGCAGTGTAGCCGTTGAGACCCTCCCCCATTCCCGCCTTGCCTTGCCGGTTTCTTCGTCCACCGCACCGCGTCAGCTATGACTCTTACCAGTTAAGCCTTCACAGATAGGCTTGAGTGATGTTTTCGTCAATCCTGAATGGTGAAAATTGGTTTAGGCCAATAAGGGGAGAAGCGATGCGCGTCTTTTAGATAAAGAGTCTGTGATGGCTAATAGTCTGCTCTTTTTTGCAGCTAGATATTCGACACTGTGACTGTACAATGCATAGTCACATTGTTACATGCCAAGTTACAAAAAAGGGGTATAAGTAGAATACTTCAGCGAGGTTGCCTGTCTTAGCTTTTTAAAGCAAACACCAAGGGCTTCCTAAAAGCTTCCACGAATGCACCGCTGTCCATGCAGATTCTCATCACAATAAATTAAGTTTTATCAGTCTCCGCTCTCTCCTCCCTGCTTGTTTGTTGTGTCTTTTTTCTTTCTTTTTTTTTAATTGTAAGTCTTTGGGCAGGGCTTGCCATATTCCGCTACTGTTCTAGGTGCCTTGTTGGCTGCTTTGAGATACTTAAATTTAATAAATTGTAAGGTGACATAGGAGTCTTTGTTCTTTAAGCCCAAAAAGACTATGCAGTGTGCTTAAAGCTCCTATGCCAGTTCAAAGACTAACAAATTGATTTTGCTATAATCTAGCTATACATCTGTTAGTCTTTTAAACTTTCATAGGGATTCTTACAATAAGAGTTGAAGTCTTATTGAGTACATTGGGTTTTATTTCCAGGTGGATTTTATGTGTGAGAGAGAATGATAAGCATAATTATACATGAGGTTTGAAATTATGAATGATCTAAGTAACAACTTTTTTTCTCTTTAAATATCACTTGCATGTTAAGCACTTAAACTGCATTAAAGTAAATATTGGCACGCATACTGAATTATATTAATTTGTAATGCAGCCAGTTGTTTACTAAATGTAGGGTGATTTGCCAGTGCAGTGCTGTGACTGTTTTTTTGAAAGTGAGTCCAACTGGGTTCAGCAGGACTTAATTCCAGATGAATGTGCATACACTGAGGCCTTAAAAGCATGGTGAAATTTGATTTTTATTTTATTTATTTATTTAGTAAGCTTCTATGCTGCCCCATTTGCCAAAGCCTTGGAGCAGCTCACAACAATAAATAGATGCATATTAACCATATAAAACGATATAATTGGAGATGTCCTGGCCAAAGATATAAAATCAATAAATAATGTTAACAATTAAAATGATGTTTAAATAAAAAGGTCTTGGCCTGGCGCGAAAAAACAAATAACGACTAACTTTTTGTTAGTTTGATTAACTTTGGTTTATCATTGTATTATGTTTTTCTCATTGTTTTCTTTAGGAAACTGATACTATTGGGAAGATGGTGAATGTTTTGAAAGGAATACTTATAGAATGGTAAGCAGTAGCATGTCTACAATGCAGTCTTACTCCTGCCATGCAGAATGTCTAGTACAAGAAGCCAGTGGGCTAAAGAGCAATTTTTGTTACTGTACTTTATAAATAAAATGTTGATGTGACTGGAGACTATAGGAAAAAATGGAATAGAGGGCACCCAGGGTCACAAGGAATAAACAGGAATGCTTGATACAGTAGAACACAATCCATTAAGCACAAGTCTTCTGTGTTATCAGATAGTTTAATTTATAAAGGAGGATTACAGAATGTAACTAAATTCAAACCTTTATTCCTCCATGTCTCCATAAGAGCCTAACAGGAATTAAACATCTTCCTGTCTGCCTGAGTATATGTTCAAAATTACTTCTTTTAACTACTGCAAAATCCTCTAAGTATTCTTGAATGAAATCATCTCAATCAGGATATCTGGAATCTGTGGCCTTCCAGATGTTATTAGACTACAAGCCCCACCATAGGCCATACTTGCTGGGGCTAATTCAAGTTTGAATTGTGCAACATTTAGAGGGGCATAGGTTTCCTACCTTTGATCTAACCTTTGGCAGGTTTGGGGATTGTAACTGCCTTAGTTGCCCTAATATAGGCTAGGCAACCTGGTAACCTCCAGATGCTTGGGCTATACATCCCGCCATCCTCAGCCAGCATGGTCAATAGCAAAGGATCAGGAGAGTTGTAGTCTAAACATCTGGAGGGCACAAGTTCGTCTATGCCTGTCCTAGTAGATTACTTATGCCAGAAGATAGACAAGTGGAATGCAACCCTATAGCAGCTTCTTGATATCTCAACAGTGTTTGATACTTTCAGCTGTTCAATTTCCATGGGACTGGATAGACTTAATTCCTGGAAGATAGGATTCAGAAGATGTTTGTGCTCTATCATATGATTTTGTGGTGTAGGTTGGCAAGATTCCATCTTGTACATATTAAACTTCATGGGAGACATGAAACTTTATGCAAGTCAGCTGTAGTTTTGGCCTGTTGGGTTATCAATATGTTGATCATAGCCAACCTTATTCACCTGATTCGAGCAAGGCAGTGGAAACTCTGGACTAGTGTTGTCTCCTGTAAAGTCCTGTATGGGAAGTAAGCTGATACTTTTCCTAACAAGTTGGGCCATCTGATTTGGGCATTAGGCTGCACCACATCTTGGATGGGGCTGCACTCCTGCTAAAGGTTCAGGTCTCTAGTTCCTGGATGTTTCTTCACCTAGTGCTTCTGTTGGATGTGTGGGCAACAAGGGATGCATTTTTTAATAACTTCACCTGGTGTGTCAGCTGCTGTCATTTATACCCTAGTTATCTCCAAGCTATACTACTATAATTCACTCTGTGTGGTCATCAGAAAAAGGTCAGCTGATGAAAAATACAAATGCCAGTGTATTTACTGGAATAAGGCAACCAGAATATCTCACACCTATTGTGACTGACTTACATTCATTGCCAGTCTGGTTTCAGGCTCAAGTACAGAAGCTTGTTTTAATCTTTGAAGATGTAAATTACTTGGAACCAAAGCAATAACACAGCCCTTAAGATCCTTATGTTTCTCCTCATGTGCTGTGGTCATTATCTGAGTCTCTGTGCTATACTTGTCAGCTAATTGAAGCATGGTGGGCAACTTCAATGATAAAGACCTTGGAATGACTTCCTGGTTGAAATTCTCCAAGTACAACTAACAGTTTTAGCCAAAGCCACTATAAATGTTGAAGGTCAAAAGCTGATTGTTTATGAAGGCCTTCAGCTGATATAATTCTTCTCTCCTTATTATGAATACATTATGACCATTTTCTTTGGTGCCTTCATCTTGGTTTTTTCATGCTTTGAAATGCCTTTTGTTAATGTTGGGGTTTTAATGATATCTACTGATGCTGATGTGATTTATTGATTTTATTATTGTATGGATATTTTACTGTTGTGAGCAGTAAAAAAATGCAAATTTTTTCCTGTATCTTTTCTCCTTAGGTTATAATGTAGTTCATATTTTTACTATGTAAACAACTGTTTAGATGAAATAGAGTTGTATTTTGATAGATTATGTTGGAAACATGGTATGAAAATTTATATAGGTCAGTCCCACCTTTAACCTTTAGTAGGGGTCTTAAACTGAGGCCTCTCCATTTTTCACAGTAATTCTTTAGCACTGGCAACTATATCCTTTTTCTAAAGCTCAGTAACTAAATAACTCTACAAGGATTTTATTGTTCAATAAGTCTTCTAAAATGTAGTCAATTTTCATGACTGTTGATAAGTAACAGACCATCCTGAAAAAGAAATCTTGAGCTGTATTGGAGCTCTGTTATTCCAAAGACTTTAAAACTTAAATCACTGAAGTATCATATAATGTGACCCTTATTTTACTCATGTCTCCACAGTGACCCAGCCATGAAGCAGTTCCTGCTGTACTTGGATGAGTCAAATGCCTTGGGAAAGAAGTTTATCATACAGGACTTGGATGAAACACATGTCTTTGTGTTAGCTGAGATGGTTAATTTTCTGCAGGAGAGAGTGGGAGAGTTAATGGACCAGAACTCTTTTCCCATTACACAGAAATAGAAAGTGGAACTGGAGTTATCTGTCAAGCTGCAGTCAATAGATGTGGAAGTGAAAGTGTGTGTAGATTTTTCTGGTGACTGACTTGGAGGAGATTGGATAGACATCGTCATTATAATAAGGAAACTATGTATACAGTTCGTATGTCAAGAACTGTCTATGATCTTCCTTAGTGTGGGATGCATGACTATAAAAAAGTTTCAGTGACAGCTTATAAAGCATCTGCTACTGCAAATGATTTAGAGTGTACAAATTTGAGTTTATTAGGCTCTCCTTTACGGAATATTGAAGAATAAATGTTCATATTCAGTAACAGTCTGTAATTCTCCTTTATAGAGTAAACCATCTGAACCATATCGGACTTGTTCTTAATGGATTATATCACTTTTTGTTTCTTCACATAGCCAGAGGAAATGATAGACTTTGACAAGTGTATATTACTATACTTAATTACATGGAATAATTTAAAACTGTGGCAGCCCAGTCTTATGCATGTTTACTCAGATATAAATCTCACTAGGTTCAATTATGTGTCTTCCCAACTAAATATATATAGCAGGTGTGGGTAATATGCTGCTCCCAGTGTCTCTTATTCTTTAATTTCTTTAATGTCTTTAGTGAATACTGGGTATAAGTGAACAAATTTCACTTCTTTGCAAACTACATTTGGTTCTTTGGGTACTTTGTAGTCATTACAAAGCAGCCAAAGCATTACATTTAACTAGCAAGCAAGCAAGAGTTAACAACTGTAGTAGTATGGAGCAGTTTAATACAGACCTCTGGTAGCAAACTGACAATTTTGGTCCTTTTGGAGGGTACCTCATGGACTGTATGGATCCCATGGACCATGGCCTGAAGAAGAGGTCTGTGGGGGTCAAAATAGCCCCCAGATTTCTACAGTTGCTTGTCCCAGAGGGAGAGAATTGGAGGCTTAGAATAAGTATTCCTGTGTGTCATATTCATTTGGGCATTATTTTAAATTCCTTTTATTCATTTCTTTTTGTGTTGTCTTCCATTTTTATGAACCCAATTAGATAACCTCTTTATAACAATATAGGCAAACAGCTGTACCTTGAACTGTGCCCAGAAGCAGATTGGAAGCAAGTAAAGTTGGTAGAGTATCAGTGGATACCCAGAAGCCATTTTGTTGCCCTCTCTTGTGCTAACTACAATTTCTGAACACACTTCATGGGCAAATCCACATAGTCTGAACAGGAGGTGATTAAGGCATGGATCTCTGTAGCCAGATCTGGCTTCTTCAAAAGGAATGTAACTGACACACTAGCCAAAGCTGGGCAAAGGCGTTCCTGGCTAGAGCATTCACATTACCCTCCAAGGAGCATGCTAGGTTCAGAAGTACCCTTGACTGCAGACCTTATCTTTCAGAGTGAATACCATCTCCAGTCCCAGATTAGTTTCTCCTCTGAATAAGAGTACTTCTGTCTTGTCTCTCCCTGTGTCCAGATAATGGTTCAAGGATTCAATTGCTTGCTTGACATCAGTAGAAAAGAAGATAGAGCTGAGTATCACTAGCATAATGAAAGACAATCTGCAAATTGTAGATGACCTTCCACAAATCAACCAGGGTTTCAAAAGGAAAGCTCCAATCCCTAAGCTCCAATACCTCCAAACCCTTTGTAATAGGTTCTCCCAACTTTGCAGAGGTAGAGTTCTAGCAACTTGAAATCCTGTAGAATAGTAGTCTATCCATGGCACCAAATTCAGCCATCGTTGGAACATGATCATCTGGCCAGTAAAAAACCAAGTGGGAGTGTGCACTATCCTATATATGGGTCTGGGTTTGGTATAAATGTTAAAGTCTAGCACCACAATCAGTTTTGGGGAAAGCAACACTGTCTTAGAGACCTGCTCTCAGCCCAGGCAGTGAGTCTCTTGGGCAACAAGTCGCTGATGGAGTCACTGAAGCAGTAGGTGTGAGCTTAAGTGGGATGGTGGAGGACAGGAAGCCCTGGGGGAAAGTTGTCCATGGGGTCGCTACGGGTTGGACATGACTTCGCAACAACAACAGGGTACTGCATCCCTTCACTAAGTGCATTCTCTCAAATCTTGGAAACTGTTAGCCACTGTACCTTGCTGGAGGGTTAATTATAAGCCACTGCCGTGCCTGCCCATTGGATCTTGCTGATATTTGGAACCCTTGAGTGCACTCTTGTGTCAGAATTAGGTCTCCTCCCAAGCAAACTTTTCCCAGTCACATGTCATACAATGACAAAAAAAATTATATTGAGAGTGCTGCATCAGCACTCAGAATTGGTCTGCATGTACTTTAATCTTAAAGGTAAACAATGGAAGAAGCTTATACTAGTGATGTACAAAAGCAAGTTATGTTTAAATCATCTAAATTTATACTTGATACAGTAATGATTGACATATATAAAGTAGGGTCCAGTAATCTAAACCCTTAAAGCTGTCAGTAGCCCATTGAAATTGAATACCCTCCCTTCCGAATTGATATCATCTTTACTTCTCAAGGAGTCCCACTGGTACGTAGTATGGTTTGGACTGAATAAAATATCCAGTCAGTATATTCAATAGCTTGTGGGTGAGTTCACATGTCATGTTGAGTCATCCTGAAAATAAGCCCTGGGGTGTGTGTGTGTGTGTGTCCATTACTCCTCTGCAACAGGTAACCGCAGCTTGCCAAGACTTGTTTCTCCTCAGGCTTTCAGACTATTGTTGCACATATCCTAGGGACACTTGCAACAAAAATCTTGGATTTCTCATTCCCTACATCTGCACCCTTTCCATAATTGATCTGCAAATTGCACAGCCCAGCATAGCAACATTCTTCAGTTAATGACAAATTCATCCCCTGTTTTGATGCATTTGGAGAGGAGATCCCCAACTTGCATCAGATTGCAAAAAGGAAATCATTTTCCGTGGCCTTATGCATACTGGGAAATGTTGGCAGTTTTTTCAAGGTCTTGTACAAGTACGTAAGAATTCCTTCCTGCAATTCAACCAATACTGATATCTTATCAATATATTTGCCAATTTTATTTACCACTTCCCTTCTCCCCTTGCATCCTGTTCTATTGAATATCTCATACCCCATGCAGCTTCTTCACTCCTGCAGCTACCAGTTGTTTGTGGCTCTGCCCCACACCCCAACTTTCATGCATGACACCTTCTTCTGCTTGTCTCCGGTGTTAGCTATCAGATATGCAGATAGATTTCCAGAGCAGTGAACAAGATCACCAATCAGGCCCAAATTTCAAGGCAGAACACGGACTGTGGAGCTAAGCACATACAAATTTTGCGACAGAATCGGCTGAGTGCATAAAGATACACACATTTCAAGGAAAGCAAATGAGGTGCTTTGGTAAACATATGCAAATTTAATAGTAAACCAGTTAGTCAGATTGCTAAAAATATGCACATTTCATGGCAGAGCAGTAAAACAGAGGAGAATTACTGAAATTTCAAGGCAGAGCAGTAAATAGAGAATAGAGATGCAAGATTGCTCACTAGGATTGGCAGATGTGATCATATAACACCAGTCCTATATCATTTTCTTTGGTTACCAATGGAAGTCCAGGCCCAATTTAAGATGTTAACTTTGACATATAAAACCCTAAATAGTTTAGGGCCTGGATAATTGAAGGAACGGCTCCTATTATATATACCTGCCTGAACTCTAAGATCATCTACTGAGGCTGGTCCTTCTTTGGGAGTGCTCTCTGAAGAAGGTTGGAAGAAAGGCTACTTGGAGAAGTCCCCTTTCTGTGGTTGCACCCCCGTTTTAGAATGTGGGGTGAGAAAGGTGCATCTGGCACACTTTATTCTTTTCAGTGTCAGGCCAAAACCTTTTTATGTTCCCATTATTTTAAATGTTAGTAGTGTTTTAAAAGTTGGATGTTATCTATTATAATTTGGATGCTGTATCTTTATTTATTTTATTGTATTACTACCCTGAGACATTGTGAAGGGCAGGATATAAAAGTTTTAAATAAATAATATCATCTAAAAATCTCTTTAAAAATCTTTAATTATTAAAATGGGTAAATAGAAAGGTCTTTGCCTGGTGCCAAAAGAAATAAAGAGAATTAAAGAATGTTAGAAATAAAATTAAATTGATTTTAAAAGAGAATTTTAATTGATTGAAATAATTAAGTGAATAACATATACATAATGCATTAATCCTTTAGTGACCTATGCATTTCATGTATAGTTTAGCTTAGTGTGATCTGATTGCAAATAAGTGACATAAAGACCTGTTTGCACAATTATCACAACCTCAAGCTTACTGACCATGATGGGTTCTGGTCCCTGCAAGTATCACATTACTGATTCAAGCCCCTGCCACTGCAGCTTCCCACAGGTGACCTGTTGGGCTGGTCAAGAAACCACCCCAAAACCATACAACAGCCCATGGGCTCACGGTGGTTTGCTCACAAGCTCAACAACCTCACCTGGTCTAGACAACACCAAAGCTGTGCCTGGTGAGGGTAATCAGGGAAATCAGCTGGCATTCACAGGGGTAGCTCTGTGCTCACCCTGTGCTCATGTAAACTGGGACACTGGATTATCACCTATGCCTTCTGATTTACCACTTACGTTAGGTAAATTGTTTGCTTTTGTTCCTCCCTTCGTCTTCTTGCACCTGACTTTGCACGATTTAGGCAACTCTGATGAATACTGAGAGCTCTAAGAATTCTTTCTTTCTAGATATGCTGTCCTGAGCCCTGAAACTCCTGTAAAGGACAGGATAAAAATGCTTTAAATAAATAAATATGACTTGGACAGCACCCTTAATTTTATTGCTGCCAAAAGTACAGATGGAAGAGGTTAAGAGGCTCTCAAAAGCTTGTTTGAAGAAGTCAGGGCTGTTAGGTGGTGAGCTATCCACTTCAGCTTTCAGTCTGGACTTTAGAGGCACCAGAGCTGAACCTATTTGGGGGGGAAATAGGCTTAGAGTAAAACCCACACTAGAGTTATCGCTCCTCCAGCATTGGAGTCACCAGCCTCCACTGCTTTCTTGGCAAAACAGACTATGTGATACATGGCATATCAGGGTCCCCAGTGGGCATACTGAAGAATTTGAGCAACAGCTCCAGGCACCAGCCCAACTTTAAAGGAAGTAGTCACTTTGGCATCTATTTCCTTTTAAGTTCAGACTGAAATTTGAACTGCATTTAGTGCTGCTTAGGCTATGTCTTATCCAGCAATACCTTTTGCTTTGCGTCACAATGACACCACAATGTCTTTTTAAAAAGGATTGGCTAATATAGATAACTGCAATACAATACAGCTAATGCTTGTTTTATATGTATGTTTTGACCATGTCCGGTAGTTACTTCTTTGGTAGAGGAAGCTAGTAGATACATTTTGTATTAAGATAGTCTTTCATATTTACTGATAGACTCACTCTCATTTCCTCCTTCATGGAAATTAACAAATGGAAGGGAAATGTATTATCTGCAGCCTTTGGATAGCTAAAAGAATATTACAAAACTGGAAGTATAAACACTCACCTGCTTTAATGCAAGGGATTAAGAACAATACAACACCTTCAACATATGAATAGGTAGCTTATAGATGCCAGCTTCAAATGATACTTATTTGGATTATTGGTCTGCTTTTTTTGAAGCCTATGTCTATTTGCTAGAATGCTGCATATGAACAACTCCATGTATGTAAATTTAAGATGTAAAATAATAAAAAATGGTATGCCCACATGCACAAAACTGGGACCATTGCACAGGTGAAATTGGAAATGCCCAAGGTGTTTGTGGGTGCCCTGTTGGGGACCCATGGTGCATGCATATAATCCGAATTACACTATGCACATTTTAGAAGTATGCACATAATCCACTTTAGGACCAAGCAATCTTTGTTTGATCACTATATTGATAAATAATTTTATATTCTGAAATCTCAAAAATGAAGAGGATACTAAACAAGTCTTTGTTTCTGAGGAGCTTATTATGTATTTCTTGTACCAACCACCACTGCACCAAATGTTTTCTCATTAATTTAAAAGCCTTCCATTTGCTAAGTGGTTATCATAGTGAAGCAATGCTGCTATTAATTATACTGCATTAAGCACGTGTAATGTGCTCCACAATCTCTTTTATGTTTAAAGATTTTAAAAACCTTGTGAAATAGGTTGTTGTTGATCCCATGATACCAAACTAAAAGTGCAATCCTATACCCCTGACTTGGCATGTTAGGAGCAGTAGGCCCTGTTTTCTGTCTGAACATGTATAAGTTGTACTCTAAGGTACAAAAGGCCACATAGTCTAAGCATGGAGTAGACTTTGAAGGTAGATACAAGTTCAACACTCAATCTTGTGAACCACATGACAGTACCAATAACTTTTGGTGCTACAAAATATTTCTCATAACATGTTTTTGTATTCTGAGCTTGTGCACTTTGCCATATAAGTAGGAAATCACAGGCCTTTCTCTTCAAATGCTTGATATGTAGCACAAATACTATTAAGAATATTCTGCTTTAAATCAAGCACTTGTCTCCTGGTCTCAAAGGTTTATTGAATAAAGGAGAGCATGCCAGTAAGGGGAGCTCTTACCAAATTTTACAACAAAATTAAAGGGTGACACAGCTCATGTTTGACTCATGAATTTTGTGTTTCGTTGCATTAGTGCTTCATTACTTATCACTGTGGACAGAAGGGAGGATTGTCTCCATTTTAAGTTCAGGTACCTTGTGTGTGCTGTTAGATTTTCCTTTTATTAATCGTATTATTTTCCCCAGTTGGGTCAGTTTTTCTCTTGATATAATTTGGAGAATGTGATATAATTAGTTATGGGAATGAAATCTTCACTAAAAGCAAGGAAATGGATCTGCATTGCACATAATACTAACTTGCAGTTTCTTTATTCCATGGGTTGTTGAATTTTGGGTTCTCGTGTTATTCAAACACAACTGTGCTACCAAACCAAGAAGGAGAACCTATAGTTATAAGCAGAAAATCTTATTTACACCATGCTTTCATCAAGCTTCTTTCTTCTGGGTTACATCCAATAATAGTTTGACTTAGGATACATTAATTTCAGTGGGTTTACTGTAAGCAGGACTAGTAATGAATACAACTCTGAGTACATGGAAATGGTATAATCTTCTAATTATTTCCCTTGCAGCCCACCCCATCTGCAACCTGGAACTACTGATGTTGTCCTATGTAACATGATAGCTTTTAGAAGATTCTGTATGTCAAGCTGGTGTCCTCCAGATGTTCTGGAGTACAACTCCTAGTAGTCTGATGATTGGCTATGTTGGCTGGGGTGGATGCAAACTGAAGTTCAAACCATATGGCGTGTACCAGGCTGGGGAAGGCTGCTGTATCTGCAGCATTGTCAACACTTGAAAGGTGCTATTTAGACCTATCCTAATCTGGGACTATGTTTCATCGTTGGGTGAATGCAGACATTACTAAGAACCGAGCAAATGTAGAATGGTGGCTTTGGTTATGAAGACATTGGTTCTACTGAGCCATGAAAAGCCAAGGTGTCCTTAGGCAAACTGTTCTTCCTCAGCTACAATACATGTTTCAAGCTCTGGAAATCATGATATACGTAAAGTTATTTTAAACGGTAATTTCCTTTTGCACTTGTGCTTAGTACAAGCACCCAATAAATTAATTATATGTTATCTCTGAGAATTTAATCACATGCATAGCCTTGGACCCACATTTCCCAAAACACAGCATTCCAAGGTAAAGATTTCAGACTCTGAATCTGAATTAGAAGAAGAGACAGGGTCAGAATGCTTAGCTGAAATGGCAAAGTTGTGTTGTCCACACCCACACAAAGTTGTGTTGTTCTTACATGGTAGGATTAGTTTCCTGAAACCACAGAAAGAATCAACAGTATGTTCTAACGTTTCCATGCTCCACCACAGCATCTTTGGTTGTCTTGACCCATGATAGCCATTTTACTATTGTAAAGCAGTGTGAACGTCCCTGAGGAGGAGAAAGGAGGAGGAGAAGGGTTCCTTTTGGAATAAAGGAGGTCACAATTAAGAGCAGAGCAGCACTGTCCAAGACAGGATATCTTGGAGGGCATTCATTGATAGGGTTGCCTCAAGCTGGAGAAGATTTGACAGCAGATAACAACGTGGGCAAGATGTTGACAATTAGAGGGACTGTTACTTGATGGATGCTTTTTGTTAACAACATTGATATTACTCACGCTATATTACAAAGTCAGCCCCAACTGGCTAGTCTAACTCAGTAAAGAATGCTTTTGGAAGCCTTTCCCCTTAATCTGCTGGGAAGGAAAGAGGGATGAGATGTGCTCAAGACCACATGCCTGCATCTCACTAGAACGCTGAGGAAACCCATAAATGTTACAATGCTACCCCCTGTACCTACAGACACACATGAAGGACATTATGGGTAGCTCTGTGCTGCTACTGTGCTGCACATCTGGAGAACTCTCCATACACGTAAAGCAGCTGTGCATTGTCTGAATATACAGTGTCTGGGAAGGGAAACATTGCTTTAGCTTTACACCTTCTAAAACAGGACTTTTGACATAAACATCATGAGCTCGGAGAACCATCTGATCCTTCTGCTGCATCTATAGCCCTTAAGCTGCCCAGCTGGGAGCCTCCTGGGAAATCCTATATAAGCTGCTCTGAGCTCTTTGGAGGAATGCCGAGACTCAGTAGAACAAAATAAGGACCTTATAAGACAGGACTCATCTCAATCAACATTTGTGTATAGCTTATGCATGAAGGCTATCTCAGTGGAAGGGTTTTAAAAATTAATTTGATTGTATTATATAAGGGAAAGGTAGGAGGAGATTTTAGCAGCAGGAAAACTGAACAACCCAGAATGGAAAGCTCCAAGGAGGCTATTCTGAAGTAGATTTTTTTCCATGAAACATAAATCCACATAACACTGAAGAAACCACTCCAGAGGCATGCTGCTTTTTTTGCCTGGCAACACAAATCTGGCAGAAGTGTTCAAGGTGTATCTGGTTCATCCTGGTTCTTCTGGCCACGGTTCTCAGGAGGGTCATCATTTTGGGGGTCTGCAAATTCCTTAGCTTATTTCATGCAGGGCTTAGGGTATAATGAGCTCAGCTACAGTTCCTGGAAACAAAGAGAATGCTGCTAGTCCATTTGTGGATTGAGTCCTCACATTTCTTTCAGCATGGTTTAACAGCTTTCCAGTAAATAATTGGTTCAAGGAGAGTATGATGGACTAAGCCTATTCCCGCCATAGGCTGAAACTTTACCCACTCACTGGCTGCGTTCACACATTGTGTTAAACCATGCCATGTAGTTACCTTGCAACATGGTTTCTTGCCTTGGCTCCTGGGTTCACACTTCTCCATCTTTCCTCCTAATGGCAGCTGGTATCCCATTAGTCTCCCCGGGTGCACTGCTCCTACATACATCATCTGCCCCTCCCTCATCAGTCCACACACTGAGTGTTACTTCAACCCTGGCTTCTATGATGATGGTGATGATGACGGTGATGATTAGCTGCTCAAAAGAAGCAACCACCTGCTCACCAGAGAACTGTAGCACTAGAGTATCACTCCCCTGTGTTGTTATGCTCCATGCCAATGTGCCAACATACTCACCCACACCCCCTGCCCCTCCTTGCTGCAGTAGTGTCCATGCCCAGAACAGGACAACCAAGAGCATCTGCTGTAGCTGGACCTTCTCTGGCTGTGAAACTCACTTGCAGAAACACACATAAAGTATCCAGGAGACCACACTTTAAAACGATAAACAATGTTGTGAAATCCTTA
The DNA here is from genome assembly GCF_004798865.1 of Varanus komodoensis. Lineage (NCBI taxonomy): Eukaryota > Metazoa > Chordata > Lepidosauria > Squamata > Varanidae > Varanus > Varanus komodoensis. The sequence continues at coordinate 35,081,300 of NW_025335268.1, read as the reverse complement.
AATATAGCATTGGTGCTGGAAGAGTTAAGCAAGCAAGAAAAAGGAGAAGAAAAAGTTTTTTTGCTTAGTCATTAATGCTGTTTTCTTATTGGAAATCAGTAGCCATAATTTATGTTTAATATTAACAATGTGAGGCACTGGAGGAGGGCTAATATTTATAGTGATATAAAAATACTACTGCTATTTCATTATTGCTTTAGGGCCAATGCCTCATATACATCAAATGCATGTTGAATCAATGTTGCTAGGTTGGGTACATATATAAATGAAGAAATAAAATCTGTGTGAAATGTCTGATATAAAAAATAGGGCAGTAAAAAAAAGGTAGCTAATCTAAAATATGCTAACAGGTAATAAGTAAATGTCTGATGGAATACATTGCCATATACTTTTTCAGAGAAGAAATGAATACGAGGACAATCCTGGGAAATATCTCTAAATTCAGATATTCATGTTGATATTAAGCATTCTAACTTTCCCACTGTTGGATTTGACACTTGGGATCTGGTTTGCATTTAATGGCAGCAATTTCTGCGTTATTTAGCTCTGGAATTGTTCTGGGAAAGTGAAGTGATGAGTGTACAGTTGTTGCTTCCATTTCAATTAATAAGCCAACAAGGCCCTCTTCCTCAGTTGATTCATTATATGTGAACCTGGAAACTCTGGGTTAAACAACCAAAACTTAACACAGGAATTGCCTGTGTTCGTTGTTGAGTTAACTCTAGATAGTTTAACTTAACTCAAAGTTTTCAGGTTCTCACAACACAGAATAATCCTGGGTTGTTAACTGAAAATGGAAGCAACAATCCCATGGGTCATTACTTTGCTTACTCTAGGTTAAGTAACCTAGGAATTGACACCATTACATGGACCCCAGGACTTGATCTATAAATTCTGAGATACTTTTCGGGTTTGAGGACAATCTGGGAGAATCTGTATGCCTCATTGCTAAAACATGGGTGAGAAGACCTGAGTTCTGTTGTCTTCACAAATAACTTCTGAAATGCAAATTTATTTACAACATTTTTTATTTCACTCCACATCTATACAGATTTAGCAGCAATGAACACTAAAAGACAATTTGTACCAAACATCTCATGGAAGCACACCTGTATGGCACTTTGCAACCTTCCTTGCAAACAGAAAGAGAAGTAACAAGGGCTAAAACAATTGGGGTGACAAATTACCCCTAGAATTTTTATATATAAATGTACAACTCTCTGGACAGGTTTGCACATTCAAAGAAGGAAAATAAGCTGCCATAGCCCTGACATGTGCCAACGAAGTGCCAAAATTCCTCCTGCTGAATGAAGTTTGTTAAGTTGCCCCAAGCTGGCAAAACCCAAGAACAAGCCATGGGTTTTGGGATGGCTTTAGCACCCCCTCAGTGGGTCAAACAACATGACAAACTGGTATGATTAATTATGGTGGCATATGACCAACCTACAAAAGGCAGGAAAATAAGTTGCAGTAGCTTCTTTTCCCTCCCTGATCATGTGAACCCTGTCATTAACTTTTACTTTTATATTGGATATTATTTTTTCTTTATTTTGAGGGTGCAATCCAATGCATGTTTAAACAGAAAAAACTCCTACAACTCCAAGCCTTCTCCTGACTGCCATTGTATTAGGACAAAATGAATTAAGAGAATATCAAAGGCAGATAAGAGCTGGTTTGCCCAACTCAGTATTCCAAAGGATTAATCTGATTCAGCTTTAAGTTTGCCTCCATGATAAAGTACAAAAGTTGAATATAATTTGAGAAACACCTTGAACATGTAGAGCTAATTTTTATTTCTTTTGGCCAACTGGTTAGGGTTTTATAAACACTAGCGAACAATGCACTGGTGAGCAGAGTTCCCTCATGGCAACTATAATAGTGACCAAAAAAGTGTGGCAAAGTTCTAAAAATGTTAGTGGGTACAAAATCTAGCAGCCAGAGAGCTGACAGGGGCCTGCTTTATAATCATGTTCATTTGGCACCACTTTCTTGGCTCCAAACCTTCCAGGCCCAATTCATAGTTGTTTGTTTCAGTCTTCAAAGAATTACATAGTATGAGTCTGGCATACCCGAAGAACTGTCTTTGCCCATATAAACACATTTGGATAGTTCATTTGTTTGTCTGAAACATTAAAGAACAAAAGAACCTAACAAGAGCCATGCTGGATCAGACCAAGGATCCATGAGTCAAGTATACTGTTCCCACTGTGGCCCCTCACCTGTTCATGGAAAGCCCATAAGCAGGAGAGCTGGGAAACAGCGCCCTCCCACTTACGTTCCCCAACAGCTGGGGTACATAGGTATACTGCTACTGATCCTGGAGCTAGCATATAGCAATGAGGACTAGTGGCCATTGATAGCCTTATTCTACATGAATTTGTCCTCTCTCCTTGTAAGCCACCCAAGTTGGTGGCTGTTCACTCTTAAGCTGCAAAGGGCTCCCAAAACCACTTATATAGGTCAGTAATAAGGTGGTCCTTCTATTTTGAAAGAAACAACATACTCATAAAAGGAAAGAGAGTTTGGAGAAAGGAGGGAAAAGCAAGCTCAGCCATTCATTCTTAGTTACAAAGGTCTTATTAAAATCTGCTAGAATACAAATAGCCTGATTAAATGGCTGCTGCTAGCAGATTGTTGATAGAGGAAGGAGCCAGAGAAAGGGTAATGGTGCCTATGCTATGGAGTGAGAGAAACCCAGCTAGTCTTCCTTGCTATTTGTATCCAGGCACCAGTGTAAAAATCTCCTTATTTCAATGCACCTTCCAATAATGTGACTGCAACTTAATTCTTGTTCTTGTAATGGTTGCTTGCTGGTTTTAATATTTGCTATTGATGTCTGCCTTTGACTTTTGACATGCGTGTTTATGATCAGTTTCAGTGAAATTAGCTACTGGGGGAACACAGTATTTGAACTGATAAACAAAGGCTTACACACCCCTGTAAGTACAAGCCCAAAACAAGGTTGTTGACTGGGAACTCTGACATAGCGACCTTAACACTAACCTGAACTGATAGCAAAGGGCTATCCAATTCATTCTGAGTGTTATAGGTCTGAGAGGTACATTGTAATAGAAAGAATAGACTGTTATTATGCATGTTCTGTATTATACTATACTGATTATGCTTGGGAACACAAATGAGAAGAAACTAATTCAGTGAGGCAGGATGTTCAGCTCAGCAATCATTAAGCCGGATAATCAGGTATTACAAGGAGTGTGTAAAAAGCTGGAGAGTAGCCTTTCCATATTTCTCTGGACTCAAACACTACTGGCTGTGGTCTGACATAATTCATCATGGCTGGTGCTTGAACATGAACAGGGTTTTTATTTTGTTTGATTGTTCGGTTTTGGACTTGTGCTTAATCAGCTGCTACAGATCTGAGTTCTGTATATGGCTAGTATCCTGTGTTAACAGCCAAATATGCTTACATATTGACCTGGTTCACATGTAATGGTGGCAAATTGTGGGTTCATTAATTAACTCACAATTTGCTGTGGCATGTAGTAGCTGTGTTCTACTGCCATTTTGAGGACTTGGCTGACTCTGGGTTGTGACAATATCAGTCAATTGTTGGTTAAACAACCCACTGATAACCTACAATTAGTAGCTAGGTTAACTGTGGGTTGTTTAACCCATAATAAACCTATAGTGTCCAGATTTGGGCATCAGGTAGCAAGCCCCATCCGGTCCAATCAGGGGCAGAATATTCAAAAAAAGTGGCTGAACGTATTTGGAACACACTGCGGCAAATTGTGGATTAATTAACCCATGTTTTGTCATTGCTATGTGTGAAGAGCCCAGTTGTCTTAAAGGGGAGCCTGCACACTTAGGCGTCTACACATATGTAGGCTCTCCACAAGATTAAGTGCTCTGCATGACTGGTAGTCCCCACAGTGAGCAGAGCTCTTGTACACCTCTTTTTGTACATAACACTTTTTTCAGACTGGACATTAACAGTTGGGGCAAAGGGAGGGACATGATGATACTGGCATAGTCTAGAAGGCATAGTCCTGCTTACAGCTCCTGGATGCATGGATGGGGAATGAGCAAACAGGGCTTCTATTGCTAGTGTCAGACTGACTCTGCGATACCCTTATTATCCCCCAACATCCAATTGAATTAACTACAAATAAAGTTTTAGAGTTTGACAAATTGCAGATTAACAGCTCACTAAGATTTGATGGCATTCAATCAAGCATTCAGAAAGAAATCAAATGTGAAATTGCTAATCTTGTATTAATCTTTTATTTTTATGGGATTTTGACATCTTGCTGTATGCCAGTTTGGGAGAATATCCAAAAGTTAGCTTGTAAATTGCAAACAAGCAAATAAATAAATAAAGAATATGCAACTTACAGCTGTGGAGATCTCCACTGGCAAGTCACAATCACATCTCTTTCTTCCTGCTCCTAAATGGTGGGAAAATATATAGAAACGTGGCAATAATGAGCAGCTGCAGTAGATGAGAGTTAGCACCACCTATCTGCTTTTTCAGCTGGGGATGTTACACTGTACCTCCTCTTGGCCTTTGGAAACCCTTGCTTATCTCCATGGCTTTTTTGTAGCCAGCACTCATTCGTTTTTCTCCTCACTTTCCTTCAGTACATCTCCCTGCTGGACCAGATCAAAGGTTCATCCAGTCTAGCATTTGTTGTTACTGTATTTATATAAACACCTCATGACAGATGTTATCTAGGTGGAATCACAAACAAATGCAATCTAAAATATTGTACAAAACAGTAATAGCTGTTGTTACAAAGAAGCTAATTTCACAATTTTACGGATTTCTCTGTAAAACAAAGGAAAACAATGCTAGTCTCCATCCCTGGGGGTAGCAGGCAGGGAACATTAGGCATTTCTCTCCCAGATGAAGTTTTTAGCTTTTCAAAGCCATGACCTGGTTTGCATGATTCAATCAACCCACTTGGCTTGAGTATGGCACTGTTTTGCACTGATTCTGCAAAATGGGACACTGTACTACTTTGCCCTTTCTTGCTTTCAGATTGTTAGGTGCATCTCAACATTTTCTGCAGTGAGAATTTTCAGGGCTGCAGTGTGCATATCTCATGTTTCCTCTGGAATGAGGTCAGTGGACGTTTAGCGATGTGTTGTAATATTTGCATCTATTTACAAATATATCACTTGAGCATAGATGCAAGTTTAACATTCTAACAGAATTTCCACACTGCATTGTACTCAATTCAGGGCTCCTAAGAGAATTAATATGCACGTTCAAAACTCTATAGATCCCAACTCTGCCCTTTCTCAGGCTTATTCCAAAATTTAAGCTTATGTTTTTGTTCCCTCCATAGTCCCCTGGATTACAACAGACTTTGTTGGCTGTTAAGCACTATTCATCTAATATTGGGCAAGTCTGTTCATCATGCTGAGTAACCCTGGGAATAAGCCACAGTAGATTCCTGCCTGCTTGGCAGTTTTTCGTGTGGCTTGTTTCTCCTTCGGTCCCTGTTGGTCTTCCCAGTGGCTGCCAGTACATATCCCACGGAAATTTGTGGGGGGGAAATCCTTGTTTCATCATTTGGCTATATCAGCAACCTTTCTGCAATTGATCTGCTGGAGTTGCTGGCTCATGGGACAAACCCTCTCCCAATCAGATCACCAAAGAGATTTGTGTTTCTAAGCTCTTATGAACCAGGAAAAATGTTTTTATTTTTTTCATTGTCTTGCAGATGTGCACAAGACCCCCAGTCTGCTGTTGAACTCAGCATGGCTGTATTTCCCTCTTGTCAATGTGCTTTTCAGTTTCATCCTTCGCTTTAGTGCTTCCTGAGTGAAACCCAACCCCTCCCACAGCAAAATGCAAAAAGCAAATACTTGAATGAGGGAAGTTATTTGCATTTTTTAATTTTTGGTGGGGGAAAGTCTTGTGCAAGAGTGCAAGGCTGCCTATCTGCTATTTAGCCAAATCTAAATAGCCTAAGCCCTTTTCTATCAATGACCTTGCCAATTATATCCTCCATTTTTGTACTTCCTTTACTAGTGAACACTTTTTTAAAAGGCTGTTTCACAAGCTATTGAATACTCACCCTTAAAGCCCACTTTCTCCTGCAGCTGCAAGCTCCTCTTTGTTCCTCTCCCATTTCTGCTCCATGCTTGTCTCTTTCCTCCACTGGGCACCATTGCTAGCTGTATTGAGCAGTGAGTGGGGTCTCTAAACAAATGCTAATGTCATGCAAAGCAGGAAAATGTAAAAGGAAATGATGTGAATATCCTGGCTGCGGACATTCATTCCTGCAAACTTGCACAGGGCTCAAAAAATGCATATGTATTTGAAACAGTCTCCAGTGTCCTTTCTTCCAAACGTTCATGGTGGGGGGAAAGGGATTAAAAATCCATCCTGAGGCAGATGCTGCTAAGAAAGGAAGAAGTATAATATCGGTGGCACTAGTGAGCCTGTGACGAGTGGCAGAGGGGCTTGCTGCTCTTGCTGACCAGTTTGCTAGCCATTCTAGACAACCCACAATAAAATCACCCTGCCAGGTTTGGACATCACAAAAAGCCACCCTGAGAACAAGCTACCCTAAACAGCCCTACTGCAACCTCTGGGTACTCAGAGTGGCTTGTTGGTGAAAAACCACCCACAGTGGAAAAAATGTTACAAGTTCAGACATCCTGCTAAGCCACCCTGCAACCACCCACAATAGCAGCCCACAATGGCTTCATGTGACATGCAAATCAGGTCATTGAGTTCCCATGGCAACCTGGCCTGTTGAACTTTAAGAAACATTTGCAGTCATTCTGGATCCATTAACTCTCTCCTGTAGAACTCCCAAATGTTGGAAGATAGAACGATGAAATATTGGTGGCTGTTCAGTTCTGTCCCCAATCTCATAACATTATGGTCTCTTTCTCACATTTGGAAACAAAGGGATTCAGGATGAAAAACTGATAGATTTACAGATATCATCATCATCAAGCAGAAATGGGCAACTTCTGGTTCTTCAGATGTTTTGCCCTAGGGTTTCCATCAGCCAGCATCCTACCATTCCTCCAAAACTGTATCTGTAAGGAATAGCTGAACTGATTGCAGGATCCTGTTCAGAAAAGAAATAACAACACAGTGTGCTTATACTATACTGATTTCCTATGAATGGTTTATTTCATAAGACAAACATGGTATCCATTTCCTTTACATCTAAAGGCTAAGAGTCTTATTTTTACCTGTGTGCTTTGGTTTCTATAGGTTAGAGACAAAGACAGAGATAGAGAACTAGATAAAAGTATTGAGAAAGTCAGATTCTGAAAACTCATCAGCATTATATAACTGTTCAGATGTAATATATTTACAACGGTTGTTTGATCTAACACATCTGTGCATGTGATTGATGAGATCATGAACACCAGCTCAGAGCTGCTTCTCACAGTCCTCTTGGCTTTCACAGGATGGCACTTGCTAATCACTCCCATGGAGAACAGGTAGGAACTGAAGCTCTTCTGTCTGTCACAGGCATATGGGTCTGCTCAGAGATTTGCATATTTATTTAGGAAACTTCTATGCCGCCCCATTTGCCGAAGCCGAACATAAATAAACTTCCTTAAAATAATATAAATTAACAGTATAAACAGATTTCCTGTGCTAACATGTAAATAGTGTGGGGGGGGGCTGGGAAATTTCTGTCTTGTGAGTGGATACAGGAGCCCTGCAAGTAGTGGTCACATGATTCTGTTACATGCAGGGGAAGTTCCACATGCAAGAGTCAGAACAATCCAATAAAGTGGGACAGGACAGAAGGACTGCCTGTTCTGCCATGAGGCAGAATGAGGAAACTACCTCAGGCATATTATGCCTGTGCTAACAGGTTAGCAAGTTGTAATCTTTTTATTTCTGTATTTTTACAGCCCCACATACAGAGAGGTACTTATGGGTTTTTCTGCCTTATGCACCAAAGCAACTTGGCTGTGACCCATTTGCTACTCTATCTCAGGTGGCAAAGCAAAACTTTTTCAACCAACCCTGAACTCTGGGAGGAGGAAGGAGCTATGAAGACCCCACATTTCCTAATCAGTAGAAACATCCCACTGGTCTTCCAAAAGATTTCAGCTGGGACTGTGCTTATGTAAGAGAATACCCCTGGTAATTTGACCAAACAATGTTCAAAATGTTGCATGCAGCTCAGTTGAATAAAAGCTGTTTCACTTGGGATTTCACACTCTGAGTCAGCAGTTGAAGGCAATTTACCAGTGATAGTTTGACTGTTACATACTTGGTAGCATCTGCCCCAAGCTGTTGTTGCCTATTAGCATACAGCTAATGTTCACCTTTTGTGTGTGCCACCATACCTTTGCTCCAGCTGGCTTTACAAGGTTTTGGAAATCTTGCATTTTCCATCAGTATGCTGGAACAGCAGAAACAAGTACTTAGAATAACTAGAACCTTCTCAGTGGATGTGAATTTTGGTGTCGATTCCTGTAGTTTTGTTCATTCAATGCTTCCATTCCAGTCCATTGCAGAAACAGCACCCACAGCAGTTTTGGATCTATTTCAAAATGTGTTAGAATTAACATTTGTATTACATGAAAGGATTGGTGCATATTCTCAAAATGTGCTTCTACAGGCACTGAAATTTTTAACATTAAATGAAAATTAAATAATATAAAAGAAAAACAGTGGTGTGGCCCATTCTTTCACATCAGTACTCAACTAAGTCAACTTATTATTTTTATTGTTATTATTTCAAATAATAGCTAAGACACACTGACGCACCAGTTCTGTAGGGTCATATTTGTAGCATTTAATTATTGTGCCATAAATGCTCAATGCAGTAATAAATTGCAGACCACAAATCTCATTCCTTTTTCATTATGAAAAAACCAAGAAGATTCTAATATAATAACAGGCTTAAATGAAATTCACGTCGTACCAGGCCAGGGCCTGAAAACTGACCCCTTTGATCTGGATGCACTGCCTGTATTCCCTTTCAGATGGCAAGCTATAGTGACTTAGTGCTGAGGGAGTGCACACAAAAGCACTCTGCACGCGCTTAGAGATGCGGTCGTCTTTGGTCTTTCGCACGTTCCTGGCCTGATCCCCGGGCACCGCAATAATTCTCGGGCGATGCTAATCCCTGCTTTTAGTTGCTTGATATTTCGATGCTTTGCCTACTGCAGAACAGAGAAGGAGAGAAGGGGAGGGACAATGCCGGATTTGGAGGGGGGGCGAGTAACATGTTGGGTCATGTGGCTGCATCACGTGAAAGGGGAGTCAGGCCCAGCAGCAGCAGCAGCAGCACGACCGAGAGACGGAGACACAGACAGACGCTGGACTTGTCGGGAGGAGCGACGGCAGGCAGGCAGGCAGGCAGACGGGCTGGCTGGTTGGCTGGCTGGGCGGAAGCCACACCGGACGAGTTCTAGTGGCTGCTGCTGTCTCTTGCTGGCTGGTCTGCTGCGCGCTGGAGAGGTAAGAAATTTGCCACCCCCCACCTCCATTTACGATTATAGCCACCCACCCAGCCAATTGCAGCTGCGGTGTGGAAACGGGATCTGTCCGCCCCCCCCCCCGCTTCTCTTTCTTCCTCTCCCTCCCCTCCATCCTTCTCATCCCCTTCGGGTGGTCCTCTTCTTTTCGCCCCACAGGAGGATGCAAGATCAGTGTGTATGGGCGGGAGAAGCAGATGGGTCGTGCCAGTATAGGCAGTTTTCCCCAAGCCGGCGCCCTCCAGATGTGTGTGACTACAAGTCCATCACCCTTTGACCACCATAGAGGATGATGGGTGTTGTAGTCCACACGCATCAGGAGAGCGCAGGGTTGGAGTAGGCTGCTAGGTACCCTCCCGCTGCTCTCATCATCTATGTCAGATGCTCCGGCTGCGTGCGAACATCCAGCTATTTATTTGTTTGCTTGTTTGTTTTCCTCTTGAGGTAGGGAGGAGTATTTCTTGCTCAGGGGAGATTTCCTGGGTGTCTCGGTGGTTTTTTGAAAATAAATAAACAGAAGGGCAAAGAGTATGCAATCATTGAAGTCAGCAAATGCAGGTTGCTCAGAGGTGTGGGTGGAAGTGATTGGGGTCGGGGTGGGTGGGAGGAGAAGGGATGTGTGTGACACACAAGGAACCAGGTGGCTTTTGACTTACGTTCTTTTGTTCTGATGGACCACCTGATTCCCCCCCGCCCCCAATTCCTGTGTGTGTGTTTTTGTCTACAGTCTGCCTGTCATCCTGGAGGATATATAGGAAAGGCGGCGGGGTCTGGAATGAAGCCCCTTGTTTTGGTGTTTGTGTGGGGGGTGGTGGAGGAAAGAGAATTTGCAGCAATACCATTTTCTTGCCCCTTCTCACACTCTATATCACCATCTAAGGAATTTTGCTTTTCAACCTTCTTTTCTAATACAGCTTAGGAATTGTCTGTCCAGTATCACAAAGATGTACATGGTAGCAGCTGTCTCAATTACAAAAGGATAGGAAGAGGAAAGCGGGTTGGGGAGAGAGCTTTAGGTGTCATTTGCAAAAGACTGATCTCATTGACCAACAGTGCCAGACTTAGAAAAAGGCTGGACATATTTTGGTGGATACTTTTGTTGTTTTTTTCTGCCTTGGTTACACTTACTACAAACTACACTAAGCCCTATATGATTCAGATGTGTGATTGTTAAAGATTGAACTAAAAAACTCAGAAGGAAGGAAACGAACAATCAAGAAGGTCCTCTTTTGTGAGGTTTTCCTACTACTCTAGCTAACCATGGACAAAGTGAGACATTAGCAATCAGTATTTGTAACACTGTATTATTATATCCTACCTCTTTTCATTTCAAGTAGAAAAGAGACTGGTATTCTGCTGGTCAGGTTCCCTGCACTTTCTTGTCTCCCATTCCCCTTTCATTTGCTGTTACTTTGGTTCAATGCATTAGTTCAATGACTGTCTGTGTTTGATTATAATTTCCTGAAAAGTGCAGTAGTATTTTGGCTATGCAATAGCCATTAGGATTTCAAAAGGTCATTTGATGAGAATTGTTGGTCTTCTTTAAATAGGAAAACCACACAGTACAATGTGTTGTATTGGCAAGCCGGTTTTACTGTGCTAAAATTCGCGCTTCCTTAAGCCACATGCTGTGATCTTCAATGAGAGGTTTTGACAAGTGTTTGTATTCAGATGGAGTTTACAACATCAGAACCAGACACTGGCAATAATGGTTTGTTCAGGATTTGTTCTTTTATTCATACAAATCCCAGCTTTTCTTCTTAGTATCATGAACACCAAGATCGTTCATTAAATTAATGTAAAAATATTGTGGCCCTTACCTTTTAACAAATTTATTATGGTTTAAGCTTTCAAGGATTAATCCATCTGATGAAACGGACTCTAGTCCACAGAAATTTAAACCACAATACATCTGTTAGTTTTGAAGGTGCTATGAGACTTCTTTTTTTGGCATTAGGTGTTAACAGACTAACATGATTATATTTCTGGAATTTATTCAGTGAAAAAAATGTTAGCATGGGTACAATAATATGATGAAAACTGTAGTTTTTATTCTTCATTTTTTAAAACCTTGTGCTTTTTGACTAGTCATAAATTTGACCTACCTGAATTTATAATGCTTCTTAATCCATATAATCATATGGATTACTTTGTTACTTGGCTATTTTATTGTGATGTTGGGATTAAAAAGTGAAAAGTGGCCTAGCTTAATTCAGCTCCATCTCAAGGTAGGATAAGTCAAACACAAAGCTGTATTCAGTCAAACTTAACCTTCTTGGAGGTGATGCACTTTTTCCTGCTTACAGACAGCCTGAAACAGAGAAGAAGACTAAACAAGACAGTTTGTGGCTAGATTTTACCTAAACTTTCCCTTGAGCTACCTGGGCAATTCAGGTCAGTTACCCATGCCAGTGTGGACAGCAAGAAAGACAAGCAAAACTGCTTCGGGAGACAATTCCTCCTAATTTGAAGCATGGTAATTGGTAAAGATAGGGGAAACCCATCTATTGAACACCATACAGGATGGGTGAGCGAGTGAGTTGGCTGGTGGAGGAGCAATGGGGCAGTCTGTGCCTCCCTTGTGCTCAGAGGAACTTCTGAAGAAGGAACAAAACTCCCTGCCCCCCTTCTGCCTGACTGCAGCAATCTAGTAACCTTTTTGCAGGTAAAAGATTCTGTAGACTTATTTGCAGAGCACTCTGAAAGCACAAAACAATGTGCAGAAAGCTTAAAAATAGCTCTGCCTAGCCTGCCAGACAGCTAGAACATATGACACATGAGGAAAAGGAAAGGGGAGGGAAAAGGAATCAAAGCAAAACTCAAGCTTAGCCTGACAGTCTATTTTTTGGTGATTAACATTTGTACTGGCCTCTTAAAAAGTTGTAACATCAGAGATGCATCAGAGATGGTCCTCACAACATGCCCAATGAAGGGGACAGTGGAAGACAGTGAAATACTAGAACAAGTAGTCAGATACAGACTTGATTTGCATTTCACAGCATATCCTGGGTTGTTTATCTCTAGAATTGTTGTGATCGAAGTGGCATCAACCCAGAAATGCCCTAATTCTAGTGGGGGTGTGTTGTTTTTTGTTGACATCTCAATTCAGTTGTCAGAATTGTTTGGATTTCTCAGAGCTAATCCAATAATCATCCATGGTTTCTTACTGGGTTTACCCTGGATTGATTAATTCATAAACAACCAAACCTACATGCTCAGACATCATGATAACCACATAGGAACAGTGCATTCCTGGGTTGTTTTGGAAAGCAGACATGGTGAGCAGGTAGGAGACAGAGTGCTCACTAACTCTCATGTAGCCACATCAATTCCTAGGTTGTTTAAAAATTGTGCCATATGAATGTTAAAGTGTCTGGGATGTTCCAGTGATTTATAACTGATCTCTTCTTTAGCATAAAGCCTATCCTTCCTGACTCAAAAGTAAATGTCATTGGTTTCAGTATGGCTTCCACAAAATACTTGTAGGATTATAATTAAAATTTCTTAAAAATGAGAACTAGTTGCAAAATCAATTGAGATTGCTTTTGAGCCTTCAGGACTAGGGGAAAGACTTCTAGGTGCCAAAATTCTTCTTTCCTGATAAGCTCCAGTTGTAAACTACTCCCTCCCTTCTACTGCCAGGAATGTTCCTCCAACCAGCTGACCACTCTATTAACTGTTTCTTCTATTAACCACTTCCTGCTTTTTAAAAACTAGATGTTAGCCATGGTGAGTGATGGAAAAATGTTCACATGCCTGAGTTATCCCTAGATTTTAAGGTACCTGGGTGATGAGGATCAGGAACAGCTTTAGAATAAATGGTTTCTCCCTCATGTCTTACATTTTTGTATATCTTGTATTTGAAACAACAATTGTAGTCAATTTACATATTTGTTGATAATGTTTATCTCCTTCTACAGATCATGTCAGGAGATGTAGAACCATCCAAAGAAAAATAAGAATCCATAAAAAACATTTAAAAAAATCCCATCTTAAAACAACTTGCCATTTAGAACACTGAGTTTAAAAATGTGTCTTAACTCCCATCTGAAACACTGAGAGAGTGAGGACCAATCTTAGCTCTGTAGGAAAGACAATAACAAAACTTGGCAACAGTATAGAAGACCCCTTCATGAACACCTGATAAATGTGCATCTGCGAATGTGGTGTCCCTCCACAGTTCTTAATAACTGAATGGATTTATAATGGGAAAGGTGGTTCCTGGAATAGCAAAGCCCTAGGTCACTGGAAGCTTTAATGATGAAAAGCAGCACTCCCAATTGACCTAGGAAACAAATTGGCGGACAGCGCAGAAGTTACAATACTGCAGTGGTATCATCATGGTACAGCCCCCTGGTTAGCAGCTCAGCTGCTGCATTTTACACCAATTGAAGCTTCTGGACTTTCTTCAAGGGTAGTCCTTTGTAGAGTGTTCCATAGTCTATGATGTAACCAAGGCATGGATAAACACTGTCTGATCAGACTGATTCGTTAATGATCACAGCTGATGGAGTATATGTAGTTATACAAATGCACTCTTTGCTGCCGCTTGAAAATTCATGGGCAATGCAGGTTCATGGATCAATCCTGACTTTTTGTGGGACTCCAGCCCATTCCAGAATTGGTTAAATCCCAATCCCTAAACCAAGCTTTAAACTGATCAGCACTTTATCTTTTCCTTATCTTTTCTAGATTTAATTTCAGCTTGTTCATTCTCATTCAGCCTATTGCTGAATCTGGGTAATACTCCTTTCACAACTATGGTGCCCAATCTGTGCGTGTAACAACCCCCAGTCCGCATGAATCTGGTACCTGTTGCTTGTCCCTTAGTCAGATTATTGGTGTTTTTCTAGCATAATTAATATTATATGAGTGTGTGTGTGTGTGTGTGTGTGTGTGTGTGTATATATATATGATTTTACCTTTCATTGTCAGATCACAAGATATTGTCCAGAATAATTAAAACTGCAATTAAGATAAACTACAAATATATATATTTTTAAATTCATTGACATTTGGTATTTTCTTTACAAAAAGAAGGTATGATTTAGTGCCATTGTTAGGATTACTGAGCTAGAGCTGGAGAAACAGGCACATGGGAAATGTACTACAAAAATAGCATTATAATTGCAGTAATAACAATATAGGGTTGGAACTAGATAAAGGCCAGTGGAAGGTAATTTCCACAGACTCTCTACTCCTGGCTTTCTCATATGCCTGTCTCAAGTTTTGGTGGAACATTTAGGAGAGGACTGGGGGTGGCTCTGAAGTGTATACTTGCCCCTAGTGTCTTAAGGAAATGGATGGGTTCCTGAATCCTTGCCCAGATGGGTGGGGGCAGGATTTCAGGTGGCCAGTGTTGGTCATCCTGTCAAAGTTTCAATGCTATGGAAAGGTGAGGCATATCAGGTTCCGGAGCACCTTGTGTAGTCCTATGGTGCCTGGATGCTCCAGTGAAAGAGGCTGCAAGATAAAGAGGCATAGGGCTTGTCCTGAAGCCAAGCAGACATATGTAAGAGTGGATATTGGTTCTACTGTGCAATGATGAGGACAGCAAAGAAAGCTCAGCCTCCTGCCTCTTCTAGGTGGTTCAGAGCTTTTCTAGGTGGTTCAGAGTGAGTTGTCATCTTCTCCGTGAAATCCTACATTGGAGCTCTCTGAAAGCTGACAGGAACAGTACTTTTAGCAGAGTTTCTGGTGAGGCATCCAAAGTACTTTCTGGCTGTATAGGATTGGATTCATCCACTGAGGCTTGATCATGTAGATAAGGTACTTGTAACTCTTTGGCCTGCGTCATCCTCTCTTGACCCTTGCCCATCCTGGCTCATTTGAGCTTGCTGAGAGGGGTTGACCAGGTGGATTCAAGGTGTGGTTATTATTATTATGACACTGCATTTATATCCCACTTTTTTGCCTTTTACAAAGAACCCAAGATAGCTTACAAGGTTCTCTTCCACTCTATTTTGATCCTCACAACCCTGTGAGGTAGGTTAGGCTAAGAATGAGTGACCAGCCAAAGTCAGTATGGCCAGAAAGGAGCACTGGGTGTGCCTATGTGCCCTGGCAATTATGTCATCTTCTCACTCTTGCCATTTAATTTTGCATCAATAGAATATACCTGTGGTGATCCAGTGGGTTTTGATTCAAAGTCTCATGATCCCTGGCTTTTTCATGCCGGCTGGGGCAGATGGGAGTTAAGAGTCTGACATCTAGAAAGTCACAATTTTCTCATCCCATCCTAAAGGTCTGAGCAAAAGTCTTCACAGCTCTGCTACCTGAAATTGTTTACCTGAGATTCTGGGAACTGCAGCTGAGACTTTTTACATGCCAACTGTTTGCTCTACCACAGAGCAAAGGCTCTTTTCCTTACTGTTGGCTGCAATATTGAAAGGGTTTATTTATTAAAACTGTAGCAGATAGAAAGTATAACATATGAAAGTGAGGAATGAATCTGGGTTAGTAATACAGCTGTGCCTGCTTCTATATTTTTTGGGCTAGCTGGACAGCTATATTAGATTTTTCCCTCTTGATGTTCTTTATTTTTCCATTGATGGGGAGTTTTTGCTACAAAACCTAGTTTGTTTTAGATCCCTGGGTTATTGTACAAGGGAAGTTATTTTTATTACAATCCTGAGAATGCTAATTTTAGTTTAAAAAAAGAGTGAGGGAGGGCAGGTGAGAGGGAGGGAATTGTGGGAATATCTTTGCATCATGTCCTGATACAATTTCCCAAGTAAAAGCACAAGGGAGTGACCATGTAGCCACGACAACACTGAACAATCTCAGGTATCCATTGCAAAGGGCTAAATGGGCAATTACTGTAATGTTGGAACCTGCAAGTCTGTGGGTGGCTGTACCAACATGTCTAGACCTGGAGGGAATGTTTTCCAGGTGAAAAATCCCTGAGATCTGTAGATAGAGTAGGAAAACTGGAACATACATTACAGAAGGCAGAATGTACTACCTGGTTTATTATTCATGACGTTGCATTTGCATCCCACCTTTCTCTCTTGCGAGGAACAAAGGCAGCTTACATAGTTTCCCTCCATTCCTCTTTTATCTTCAAACAAGCCTGTGAGATGTGTTAGGCTGAGAGTCAGTGCCCAGCCCAAAGTCACCCAGTGAGCATCATGGCTGAGTGTGGGCCAAAACCTGGACCTCCCAGCTCCCCAGTCTTCTAACCACCACGCCACGCTGGCTCTCCAGGCAAAGGCGTCTTGTGTTTGCAGCACCTGGGCATTCCCAAAGCTTCACTGCCTTCCCGTTGCAGAGGCTGCTCTTGCATACACCTCTTCCACATGTAAAGGTCTCAGGCCTAAGCACACAAGCCTGTGCTAGTTCAGTAGGCAAGGCCTCAGCGTCACAACCAGTGACACTAGTTTAAGCCCTGGCACACTAGGTTTGACTCCAATGGGATTTACTTGTCATGGCCAGCAACAGCTGTTCCTGCCTTTCCTCCGATATGGGGCAACATGGGTAATTGAGTGTGTCATTGCCATTGTCATCATGCTATGAAAGAAATGTTACGTATGAATAGAGCATACGCCAGCTAGTCCCATGGTGGTATTGCTGAAGCACTTTCCGCCTTATTCCTCCTGGCTGGTTTGTTCCACTCAAGAGAGAAAGACACCATCAAGGGTGTTTCAGCAACATCACTGTTTCCATACACAAAAGCACACATGCTGTAACCAAGGGGTAGGGATCCTGTAGCCCTCCAGGAACTGCCATTCTGTAATCCTCAAGCAGTATTGCCAATGGCCAGGGATTTGGAGCACTGTAGTCCAAAACATCCGAAGGGCATTAGAGTGCTTCTCGCTGCTCTGGATATTTGAAAATTGGAATAAGCCTGAGTATTCTGGGGGGTCAAATAAAAATTATTAAAAAAAACCTGAATGAAGGGCAGGATGGACTATAAAGAAGGCAGGAAGCTGGCTTACACAGAATCAGATCAGTGGTCCATCTAGCTCAGGATTGGCCACACTGATGGGCCTGAAAATGGTTCCCCACTACTGCTTTAAATGAAGTGAAAGCAACCTGGACTACACAGTTCTTCCTACACTGCCCACAAAATAGTCTCGGTCTCAGTTGTAAAAGCTGCACAACATGCAAGGCTATATAGACTCACATATGAGAAGGTTAATAGTAACTATTACTCACTCTTTGTGTCTTTAGGTGCTTGATGGTTGTCTTCCATAAAAGTTGGTTCATACATACCAATTATTTTCTGAATCACTCAATTCAGATTTTCTCTACACAGCATTTATGAAGCAAAGGTTATCCATCGTAATGGTGAAACAGGATAAGTTAAGTTACATCCTTCATTGGACCCATCAGTTCATACATTTTGCAAGATTTCAAAGCCTTTTCTGACTAGATTGTCACAGCCAAAGAGAAAGAAGGTTTTATTATCTATCCAAGTGAATGGCTACCTGTCTGGTTAGGCAGCCTTACTAGCAGATTATAGGCTTGGCTACGTGAAGTCCAATTTAATTTGCTCCCCTGTGGGGCTTGTAATGCATGAAAATGGTGGATTCAGTATACCTCAAAGAAGATTATAGGTAGCTGGGAGAAATGTTGGCAGTTCAATGTGACAAGCCCACAGTGGTTTACCAGATGATGTTGCTACCACAAGAGGAATTTAATTTGCCTTCTATGCAACTGCTTGTTCATGTGCATAGGCTTGGCTTTCCCTTTGATGCAGAAAACAAATAAGGCTCAGCTTTTAAAGTAGCCTTCACAAACAATATAAGCCATAGGTTAGTGGTTGAGCAGACGTGTGTGCAGGACAACCTAGATTTAATCCCTGGAAAGTCTAGGTAAGGTCGCGAAGGACTACAGTCTGAAACTCCCTATGCTACACTACCAGGTACAGCTGGTACTTAAGAATAGGGTCAGAACTGGCATGGCCTTATTTTCACACTCCTTTCCCCAGCTGGAGTGACTTAAAATTCCATTGTCTGAGTTTTCACACAAGATGACAACCTATACTTAAGATTAAGTATGGGTTGAATGTGGGTGGTTGTTGAACTGTGAGTTGTGTCATGTGAACGCAGTTGCACTAACAAACCATGAACATCCCACAAAAACATGAACAACTCAGAGAAAGAACACATGGTTTGTTTTTGAGCTGTGAACTATGGTTTGTTTGTGGTTAACAAACTCTGTTTTGTTGACACAGCTGGGTTCATACAGTGTAATAAACCATGGCTCAGTGACAACCCAAACTCAACCTTGAATAGGGGGTGTTGTCTTGTGAGAACCCAGCTGAATTGACTTTTTATTAGCATTTTTTGGACTCTAGTGACTTGCTATTAACAGCAGAGAACTAGTTCCAATACACAGTCCTGACCAGTGATACGGCACCAATCCAAGAAATGTTAAAACATCATTTTTATTTTCATAGTTTTTATTTTCAGTGGTTCCCCAATAATACCTTTAGTCTTGTATGGAACAAAAGCATTGAGAAAAGCTTTTTGGTTTAGTTTAATGTGTTATTTGCATCTCTCTTTTCTGTTGGAAAAATCAAAGTGGTTTATAATAAAAAGAATAAACATGCATCAAAACAAAATTCAAATATTAAATCCATTGTAGAAGTAAAAGCAGCAGCAGTTGAAACTGTTCAGAAGGAAGCAGTACAAAACCTCAAAGTTCCTTTAGGTAGCAAATTGAAAATGCTGAGCAGCAGATCATACATTACAAATCTGGTAGATTATACTAACCACTTAAAGTTCGTTAGCATATTTTGCCCAGAGGGAGGCCAGCAAATCCCTCCCAGAAGAGTGCCCCATCTTATGCGTGGACTTGGAAAGAGAATAAGGCTTTCTCTTAAGGCTTGTGTTGATAAGGGAATACAGGGATAGGGAGGGGCAGTACTAGGAAGAACTTGCCATATGGCAAGTGAACCCTAAAGGTTTTTCAGCGACATGAAATGACTCTAGGTTAGCAGAGCTATACATAGACATTGGATTTATTTCTCATAACACAATATTTTGCAGCTTCCTTTGAGCAAACTGATTCTTGTGTCATAGTGGTTGAACATTCTAAGGTCTAGTCTCTTTCTTATTAAGGATCTTGCTATAATTTCAGCCTTTGTTGCTGAACTAAAAGAGCTAGAAACTTAGTTCGCTTTGTTTGAAAACAAAAAGAATGCTGTGGCATGATTTCAGAGAGGGGTAAAAGAGCACAGGGACAAGAAGAGACCGGAACTGGCAGGATGCAAGGCATCCTGAAGCTGTTCCAGGCTCCTTCCCCGTGCCCCTTGATGTAGTAGTTAGATGGGTGAAAAAGACTGTCTAGTGAAAATGCGAAGGATGTGAAGGTAAGAATCACCTCTGTTGCTTCTCTTGCTCTGCATTGGATGCCTCTGAGTTTGGGAGACTACTAGCATACCAGTAAGACTGTGCCCTAAAAAAGTTTATTTGGCAAATAATTACCTCTTCTATTGGCTAATCTATTAATCAATTCAGTTTTAGTATATTTGCATATTATACAAATCTCAGGGAAGACCAAAGAACCTGGTCACATTTTGTAGACCAACGCATCGGACATAAATAGCTCTATTATGGTTCTCGGCAACATCAGCCATATCATCAATTATGCTTTCCTCTAACTTGCTCATCTGCTCACATGATATCATGTGCCAACAGTATCTTTCTGACATTTAAAAGAGACAAACTAGACTGCCTGAACACAAGAGAATAAATGGATGCAAATTGGTCCTTTAAAGTAGTAGCACTTCAAAATTCTGGGGAAACATTTTAGTCCAATTTAACATCCAGGAGTGGAAGGCTAGAATACCGAAATAAGTCCATTTCAAAGAGACCCTCCAGTGTGAAGCTGGATCTCATTCATAGATTTTATATTGTCAGACTGGGGATGGTGAACTCACTCTGAAAAGCAACATTTTCTCTGTAGGCATTTAAGTACAATTTTCATCTAGCGTTTCCTTTTCATTGCCATTTAGGAATGGGTCATTCCCAGTCTGATTTGATCACTTAGGGAGGTTCAGAGAACACCCCCCCCCCCCGCCGCCCTTTAAAGAATGTTTGCAAGGCTGTACTGTATCAGGTAGCCATACCCTGCCAGTCCTACATTCATTGTGGTTCACACATAATGCTAACTTGTGGTGTGGGTTTGAGAATTCTGGGTCGTTGTGATGTATGAATTCAGTCACACATTAACAAATCATGGCTTGTTAACCATGAGCAACCCAGAAAGAGAACCCAGGATTTGTTGTTGCCCTCATGTTACCTTCATGTTATTGTGAACTATGGGGCTTTGATTTGTGAAGTGTCTTTACATGTAATTCCAGAACCCTGGGTTATTCATAGCTTGTTTTGTCAGGCTATAGAGGTAGGAGGCAAGAGTGGGTAAAAACAAACATCCATTCCACAGGTCAGTTCTATAGCACCAGGAGGGCATTTGGGATGCATGGAAGAAATAGGCAAAGGATGAGGGAAACATATAACAGGAATTGAGAAAACCATCAGTAGTTTGTTTCATGGTTTAGCAGACAGACCTGTGAAAGGCCATACACCTGGGTTAAATAAACAATTGGCTAGTGTTATACGTGAACCAGGCCATAATATGGGAGACACCTATTCGGTGGGCCATGTGGTTTTTTTTCTCCCTGCCTATACCATCTGTCTGTCTTCCCTTATTAACATGTTTGTCCAAATTACTCATGGCAGCATCCCTTGGTTCCTGCTACCCTCAAGACAATCTTATGTGGTAGCTGAGGGTCCAAGCTGAAAGACAGTGATGGGCCCAAGCTTTGCGGCTGAGCAGGGATTGAATGTGCCCTGTTCACCCTACCCCAGAATAACTCCATCCATTATCCCATACTGCCCCTTGAGAACCAAAGTAAATAAGTAAATAAATAAATATGTAAAAATCTGCCAACTGCAGATTATATCTCATGCATCTGACAAAGTAGACACTGGCACTTGAATGCTTATATTACAAGCAATGTGTTAGACTTTAAGATCCTCAAGTCTCTGCAGTTTTTGCTGCAGCAAATTATCGGAGCTACCACTCTAGTCTGGAAGATAACTCAACAGTGTCTCTTTCAGATATTGAAGGACTGCTTACCGTTTAATAAACAAAATCTATTCTGCATAGAAGGAAAAGCTGTTTTAAAAATATTTTATTCTGTGGGTGTCTCTACATTAGGCTTTTAAGCCCTTTT
The DNA here is from genome assembly GCF_004798865.1 of Varanus komodoensis. Lineage (NCBI taxonomy): Eukaryota > Metazoa > Chordata > Lepidosauria > Squamata > Varanidae > Varanus > Varanus komodoensis. Next base: position 35,059,675 of record NW_025335268.1, on the reverse strand, counting down.
AAGCACTTTACCAAGGCTTCTGCTTCCAGATTCTTTGTGGGATTAAGGGTGCTGTAGAGAGAGAGAGAGCCCAGCTCTAACACTTTACAGTCACCTCAGACAGATTCATTTGGTTCTGAGGAGGAGGTAGGCAGAGGGGAGCAGATGACACTGCTTTCAAGGTTACCGTGCTTCCAGGTTACCAAGTGAAGATACTCAAGTGAAGATACTCAGACAGAGCATGGGAACCAGCCTGCCTTGGAAAAAGAGGGAGACATTTCTGAACTGGCTGAGAGGAGCCTGAGGGAGGATTCCTTGACCCTGTAAGGAAATGATAGTTGAAGTGAGCAGACCAGTTAAGAAATGTCTGATGTTCCCACCATTTTCCCCTCAAGCAGCGGGAGCCACTCTGAAGGTGAAGTCAGACTCTTCCGAAAGCAGGGAAGGAGGGAATGTTTCATTTTGGATTCAACTCTTCACATGAGCAGATGCTTCTTCCACAGCTCAAAAAGATTATTGCTTTGATTTATAGCATCTTAGAAACAGAGAAACTGAGCGAGTCAGAAGGGGCCTCCTGGGCCACCTAGTCTGATCCCCGGCTCCAACTGGCTCCACTCATGAGATGCCTACCATGTGCATGTCTAGCCTATCCTTGAACACCCTCATCGATGGAGGCTCAACGACCTCCCGTGGAAGCCCATTCCATACCCTTGGGGTCCTAACTGTCAGGAAGTGCTTCCTGGCATCTAAATGGAACCTTGGCTCCCTGAGCTTGGCTCCATTGGAGATTTTGTAATTTATTGAGTTTTAATAAAAGGGTTAGGGGACTGCAGGTGGTGCAGTGGTTTAAACCGCTGTGCTGCTGGGCTGGTTGATCGAAAGGTTGCCGGTTCGAATCTGCACAACGGGGTGAGTTCCTGTTGCTCTGTCCCAGCTCCTGCCAACCTTGCTGTTCGAAAGCATGCAGATGCAAGTAGATAAAAAGGTACCACTTCGGTGGGCAGGTAAGAGCGTTCCGTGCACTTTGGTGTTTAGTCTTGCCAGCCATATGACCACGGAGACTGTCTGCAGACAAATGCTGGCTCCCTCAGCTAGGAAACGGAGATGAGCACCGCCCCCTAGAGTCAGGCATGACTGGACTTAATGTCAAGGGGAAACCTTTACCTTTAATAAAAGGGTTATGCTTCTAAGGTCTTGCCTAAGTTTTTTGGAGAGGAAAAAAGGGGGTAAAGACCTGTCCCTGACAGCTGACTCCTTTATATATGCAGAAGGTTCACTCCTTTACCTGCTTCTCCTTTCTCAATTTTTTCTCTCTGTGCCTTTATGTATATTCCTTTGCACAGCCATAAGGTGGCACTGTGGGACAAAGACATTGCAAAAAGACATGACTAGTTTGAAGCATTCTGTGGTGCGCCAGCTTTTAATAGCCCATTATCTGCATTGTAAAAACAAAAAACAAAAACTGGAAATGCTCAGAAAGCAGAGTCCCTGGAGGAAAAGGTTAGGTAAAGCACCTGAAGCATGAGAGCACAATACTTCCCTTGTCCAGAGGAACGCTTTCATTACAGTAACACACCAGGACCAAGATAGCCATAAGTATATCCTTCCATTTTCAACCCTAGCAATTAATGCTTGCCCTCACTGATTAAAGTTGGTTGTAAAGCTTTAGCTGATTAATCCACTGATTAGGCCAATTAAAGGTTGCACCCAACCTTCAGTAATTTGATATTTGGGAAACGGAAGGAATGGCACTAAGACTGTGATTGGAGCAATGGTATTTTCACATGTACTCCTAGTAGGGCTATTACTTAGGCTGGTGAAGGGCTTCCATCCCTCTGCATTACAGATGACCCTGTGGCAGTGGACTGTTACTGCTCTCATTTTGCAAAATGTAGCAGTACTGAAATAGCAGAAAGAAGCAGTATTAAGATGGAACAAATTAGCATGTGATGAAGTTAGGGACAACAGGAGACATGAGCATTTCTGACACCCTCTTTCTCTAGCTATCACTTCTGTTTCAAAGGAGAGAAGATCTAGAGAGGAACCAGACAGAAAAAGAAGAAAAATAGCCTGAAGAAAGCAGGAATAGCAGATAAGGGATCACAAACTCATGCAAGCTACCTGGGAGTAGTTACTTATCTGCAACCTCACAGTAATGTAGCTTCTCCTATCAGATTGGACTGGAGGACATATAATCAGGAGTTAGTGCTCCAATCTAAGAAGTTAAGAATAGGCAACTGCTTTGGATAATGTGTTGATTGGGAGGATGGGCAACCAGCTTCAAAATTGTGTATCTATTTTAGAGCCTTTATGGAAATTGTTTCACCTTTCACTGGAAATACGTCTCTGCCCTTTTTCAGGAAAATACCTTGTTAACACCAATTTATCTTTGAATTTTCAGCTTTGTCTATCACTGCATGATTTCTTCTTTTTTTCTAAATAGGTAGTGGGTGCCTTACTGTGAGTGTCCTGATGACCCCCGTGTGTGTGTGTTTTAGATGAATGATTGTGCTTTTGTTGTGCAGGATAAGAAGAAAAGGATGATATGTTTTGACATTTGCTGTGTATTTTCTGGGTTGAGCAACTACTTGACATGAGCCCTTTTCCCAGGAGCTGATGAGTCTTTCTCTCCATGCAAGGAGCCTTCTTTCTTGTTGATTACTAGCGAATATAGTTTTTATTCAGACTGAGCTATCTCCTTTTCATGGTAACAGAGCAGGGACTAGAGGTGGGGTTGCGTCTGTGGGTTTTGAAAACAAAAAACAGAAGGGCAAAGAAGGAGAAAGTTAGTTTTTGGTGCTGTGCAGGAGCTGTCTTGCATATCTTGAAGACTGCAAACAGAACTGAAACTGCTTTCACATTTTAAATTTTCTGATTCAGAAAGGTTAAACAGGAGCACAGCCAGTCAGATTTTGCACATTTTCCTTCGGCATGGCAATTATCAGGCTTATTTTGGATTCACCAAGGTTGAGGGATGTTTTGAGAACCCTCTTATGGACAACTGTACAGTTTGAGGTCTGGCACTAGCTGTTTTTGTTAGTCACAAAGTCATGTCCGACCCGGCACTAGTCAGCAAGTTCTAATTACAGGGGCAGTGGGAAGTGCCCTTACCTTCCATGTTGCACCCCTTAGTTACTGCTTTTGAAGACTGCATGCAGGACTATGGAACAAAAATTGGAGGGGGAGGAGCCCAGGGATGCAGCTTGCAAATTTCACAAGTCTCCACACCCCATAAGGCATAATTAGAATGTTAGTGTCAAGCTGTCCTTTGAAAGAGCTTGTTTGCGCTCTCTCTTTCTCCATCATTCAACATTTTATTGGCCTTTTTGATTAGTACAGTTACATGGAAAAATACCCCTCCCTGTTGCAAAAGCTCATACATTGCATCTTTTTGATATTAGGTTGTCAGAATCAATGGATCCAAAGTAAACCATTTCTCCAGGGATATAATGGGTCACAGCTGATCTTATAGAAGGGCTCAAGCTGTGATTCCACTTGATGCAAACTGGAGAGAGGGCTGTTGATCTGGGTATATTTCCCTTTCTGTTGATTGGAAATACTGTAGAACATTTGACTGAAGGACTAAAGCTTCTCTTCTACTTAGTGGTTTCTGTGGCTCAGACATATGGGTTGTGTGCCGAAGCAGTTTTAGGTGGGAGCCTTGCCCACCTCTTCTCTGCAGGCTGTAGGTGTGGCTTGCGGCTGCATCCTAGGTCCTTTTCTTCCTCTGCAGTGACAAGCAACATTTGGAATATTCTCTTCCCTCATTTCTAAAACAAAAACAAAAAAAGCATCCCCCATCTCTACAATTCATGCCCTCATGAGATGCTGATGCCCTCATGAGATGCTGAACAGACTAATTTTCTTTCCCTGCTTTCTTACTTTCTGATCTTCTCTGGGTTTTCTTTCTTTTGCTTCAGTGCCCCTTTGAGGTATGTGTCCTCCAAGGCTTTCTCTGACTGACAGACACTCTAACTCCAAATAGAGAGAAGCCTTAGAGAGGCACATAGTGTTTGCCATTTATTCTCTGCCTTCCTCTTCCAGCTAACATCTTTCAGGTCATAAAAAACCCCTCAGCCACCAGTTGCTTCACAGTCACCACCAGCAATACCACTTTCCTGGCTGTTGTTGACTCCTAACATGTAAGCACCAACTAAACCCCTCTTTGGTGCAGAATGATGACTATTCAGACTTGTCTTCTCCTTTTCTGTCTGAGATTCAGCCTCTTTACCTGATGCTACAATAGAAAATCAAAGTCTTTTCTCCCTGTTGGATCATAATAGATCATATATAGAACACATTTTATTTATTTATTTAAAGCTTTTCTAACTCATCCACCACTGAAATCTTGGGATGGCTTGCAACGGAAGAACAAAAACAAAACAAACCACAGCATCCAACACCTCAATATAATAAAACCCAAGTTAAAACCAACTAGACATTAAAATTATGGGAAAATAAAAAGAAAAGGATAAAGCATCAGGCGAACCTCTCTGGGCCATGTATTCCATAGTTGGGGTGCCACCACAGAGAAGGCCCTCCTCCAGGTAGCCCTCCTTCAAGGAGGGCTCCCGGTGCAGGACCTCTGCCTCAGATCTCAAGGAGTGGGAGGGCACATATGGAACAAGGCACTCAGGTATCCTGGACCCAAGCTGTTTAGGGTTTTGTAGGTCATCACCAGCACCTTAAATTGGGCTCGGACTTCAATTGGCAGCTATTGTAACTGATAGAGGACTGGTGTTATATGTGAATACCTGCTGGTTCCCATTAATATCCTGGCAGCTCTATTCTGAATCAACTGAAGTATCCAGATTGTCTTCAAGGGCAGCCTCATGTAAAGCACATTGCAGTAATCCAGTCAGGAAGTTACCAGAACATGAGTCACCATTGCTAGGCATTGCTCATCCAGGTAAGGGCACAGTTGGTGCATCAGCGGAAGCTGAAGGAAAGCGTTCCTCGCCACTGCTGCCACCTGAGAGCAGCTCCACAGCTCACCTCCAGGGACAGCTCTGGGTCAAGGAGCACTCCCAAATGGTGCACCCTGTCCTTTGGGGGGGGGGCAACCCCATCCAGGACAGGGCTAAAGTCACTTACTCAGAAGGCTTAACCACCCACCAACAGGACCTCCATCTTGTCTATATTAAGCCTCAATTTATTGACCCTGATCCAGCCCATTACCCCAGCCAGGTACCAGTGATGGACAGTCACTGCCTCACCTGTACTAGATTTAAAAGAGAGGTAGAGTGTACTGATGACTCTGTAGCCCAAACCCTCGAATGACCTCTCCCAGCAGTTTCATGTAGAAGTTAGAGAGCATGGAGGATAAAATGGAACCCGGCGGAACTCCATGGCAGAGCTGTCATGGTGCAGAGCCATAATCCTCCAGCACCACCTCCTGGAATTGGTCAGTCTAGCTATGACCAAACCCATCATCTTTAGGTGCTTCATGATGAAGGTAGTTTTCCTTGATGCTTTTATTTTAGCACATAGAGCAAGGGAACTTAGAGTGAGCTCTAAGGCATGTTCAAACCATTCCTAATTTTTCTCAGGGACAAAATTCCTTTCTTCCCAGACTGCTCCTTTTTTTCCTAAAAGTTCTTCTCACAGTTCCATCTAACTCAAGATTCCATATACCAACTTTTCTTCTTCAGTCTACCTTCCTGATGGAGAGCAAGTGTCATTCCCTAGATGTCAGAAGGGCACTTTCATTCTATGCCCGCAACACATAATCTTTTAGGAAATCTATTTATTTGTTTGCCACCTGGAATCCAAGAAGGGTCACTCAATACTATCTCAGCCTTTTGCCAAATGGGTGATTTCAGCCATACACCTCATATATTTGACTGGTATGCTTGTTAGCCACCCTACAAGCATGGGGTCACTCGGCGAGCGCAATAGCTGTAGCATTTCCTGCTATATCCTCAGATGCATTTTCCTTCTGCAACTGTGTAACACAGCAACCTGGGCTCAGCTCCCTCTTCATCAGGTGCTATGCCTGGCTCTCAGTGCTCACTGTTAGCAAAATTGTTCTTTCTTCATTTCTGGAAACATTTCTTTCTTCTAGTAAGCCCCCTACTTTTCAGTCACTCATATGCATGACTCACCAGTCCACAAAGGGGGAGGACAGGTGACTTAGTGGCTCAGCCCACCCTCTTTCCTGCTTCAGTGCCTTGCCTTCTTTATTCCTCTGCTGTGGTAGCCTCAGAATTGAGATGCAGGTGGGAGCCGTGTCCAAAGTGCACAAAGGGCTTCCATCTGAAACTCTGTTTAACTCTAGGCTGTTTCAAATTACAGTTTTGCATAGGTGCATATGTGTGCATGTGCAGATGATCACTGGAAGAAACGTAGAAGCATAGAACAAAGCAACCTGTTGTTCTTGAATGAACTTAGAAAGAAAGCAGTCTTTTACATTATATCAAGAAAAATTGCTGGTACATTAACAGTTTGAAATAAAAAGGAACAACTGCCTCAGTATACAGACCCCTCCTTGCCTGCGTGCCACCAGTGACAGCTATGCTACCTTCTACCCGCTCTCTGCTTCTGCTTTGCATCTGGCTTACAAAACAGCTGTGACATCTGAACCCAGAACTCTAGGTTGCGGAAAGAATAACAACCCACAATTTTAATCCAAAGTTTGTTGCTTATTAAAATATTGGGTTATTTATACCTCGATAGCCTGAATGTTGTGTTCATGGATCAAATCAAGCAACCCAGAAATGGATGTCCCAGGTCGTTTGTTCAGCTCAATGCAAAATGGAAGTGTTGGACAGGTAGGATGTGGTGGGTTTGCTTGCTTCTGCAGGGGCTTGACTTCCTGTGGGTAATCCATGGTTAGCCATCACCTGTGAAATGAGTCTTAGTCAACACAGTTGAGCTGATGATTGGCTCTTGACAAACCTGAATAAAGGGAAAGCACAACTGGACTAAAAGTCACTTTTACTGGGAAGTTAAGTGAGGGTTTCATCGAGGAAAGTGATATGTGGAAAATTTTGTACCTTTGTTAAGTGGTTTGAGTTAGAACAAGACAGCTGCATCTTTCTGTACCTATGTTGTTTGGACTAGGATTTCAATTATATGTCAAGGGCATCTACAGCGTGGACTCTTTCATGTTATAATCAAAATAATAGCTCTCAAAGTGTGCTGTGTGTTCTGCATACAAGGAAAGACCTTGTGCAAATACAGAAAGCGAGGAGACACTACTCCACTTTCAGACCAGTGAACAGTTATGGGAAGATTAAAGCCAAGTTGTGAATTAGTTCCTGATCCTGCAGTTTTCTTTATTTTGCATGGTGCATACCCTTTATATGCACCACACAACTCTCTCTGTAAGCCACCCAGAGACTTTTATAGTAATTGGGATGGCATACAAAAACCTTAAATATAAATAAATATCCTGGATTAATTCATCCAGAACAGTTACTACCCCTGGACTTGTGCTCACAAACTAGTCATGCCTAATTAAAAACAACAACAGTCCTTTACAAGCAATCTCGAAAGTGCCTTACAAAAGTAAAGCACACAGACACACAGACTCAGAACCATCAAATGACAGATGGATAAACCCTGGAGTCAAAATCCTATCGTGAAACTAAGCATGTTAAAACAATTCCACATAAAAATGTTAAGCTACAGTGGTGACCGAGCATGCATGGGCAGCTTGGCTGCGGGTTTAAGGCATTATTATTATTATTATTATTATTATTATTATTATTATTATTATAACATTTCTATGCCGCCCCTTGCCGAAGCCTCGGGGCGGCTTACAACACAATAAAATACATTGAAATACAATAGAACATAATAAATTACCACTAAATACAAAAATACAAAAAATACACTGAGATACAAACATAATAATATAAAATTAAAATTAACAGTATACAATAAGTAAATAAAGAATATAGGAGAAAAGAGAAGGAAGAAGAAGTTGCCCTGGCCAGATCATATATTTTAACAATTAAAATGATGTTTAAATAAAAAGGTCTTTACCTGGCGCCAAAAAACCAGTAATGACGGTGCCAGGCGGACCTCTTTGGGGAGTGAATTCCATAGGTTGGGCGCCACCGCAGAGAAAGCCCTCCTCCGAGTACTTACTCTCCTAACATACAGCAATGTCCAATGGTACCAGTTCCCACCAGCAAGAGTAAAGGAAGCCAGGGCTCTTGGTCCCTCGGGAATGACTGGCCAAGGATCCCTCTGGGGACTTCCTGTATTGGGCTTCTTTGCAGCCCTCTTGTATCCTTAGGGGAGCATGGCTAGGTTACAGCTTTTGCTCAGGTTGCATGTTGCATGCAACCTGGATTTTAACTTAGCATTAGTGAGACCACTAATGTGGCTGGCACATACATCCCCTGCACCTCCTAAGCACACTGTCTGTGTGTTGGTGAAAGCACGCTAAAAGATTTAATAGGGATTTTGGAAAAAATACTGAATGAGAAAAGCCTGGTCAGTTTCGAGCGCAACACAATAAGCTGTTTAAAGTGGCAATTCATTGTGTGCTCAGTCCTCATTGGACTGGGTGTGTTTTCAAAAACCCTGGGGTTCCACTCAGACCTGCTGATACTTCCCTCTTGTGTGTGGATGCTGCCATTTTGGCTCTGTAAGACAAAGTACTTGGAGAATGAATTGTGATCAGTATATGGGATTACAATTTAAACTAAACAAAACAGAAGGAGAATATTCCAATGCTAGAGAAGGGACAGGACAAGGGTGTAAAGAGGGTGCACCATGTGACTTTTATCCAGACTAGCAAAAGTTGGTACCTCTTAAATTACCTTATGTCCTAACACAAGGTAGTTGAGTGCTGGTTGGTGACCTAACAAGAGATAAAATGCAGACTACATCAACTCCTAGTGCTATTATCAGTAGAAGATCATGCGGAAAGCTGCCAGCCTTGGCAAGCTCTCAGCTCTACCTACCTTGGCAAGATTTCTGTTTATTGGTGCTTACACCCCAGATCTCACAGATGATGGTTTATAGGTAAAGCGCTCTTTTAAAATAAACAAATTTATTTATTTATTTATTTTTATATTGCGATTTATATCCTGCCTTTTTCCTACAAAGGGCTCAAGGCAGCTTACATCATTCTCCTCCTCCCTCTTATCCCCACAACAACAACCGTGTGAGGTAGGTTGGGCTGAGAGTCTGTGACTCGCCCAAAGTCACGCAGTTGGCTCCATATCTGAGCGGGGACTAGAACCCAGATCGTCTGAGTCCCAGTCCCATGCTCTTAACCACTACACCACACTGGCAATGCTTTAAAATGCCTAGAAATCTAGAAGGGACCAAAGCAAGATGTTGCTGGCAAGAGTTTCTTCTTTTCACAGCTACTTCTGCTACTTGTTCATTGAACTCAGCCTGTCTGATGCTGAAACTAGAGTCAAAGCCAGATAAGTAGGTGAATCAGCCATTTAAGAACAAACAGACAGTAAGAAAATACAAGAGTGAGGGTCTAGAAAGGCTAGAGCCTGGGGAAGTCAGAGAAGCTGAAGGTTTGGGATAACTGGCATTAGGAGGAGTCTTTGGAGGATGGGAGGAACAAGAGCCTCAAGGGTAGTACAACAAGAGGACCTTCTTGTTAAACATGCTTTCTGCATACTGTCTGGTTGGAGGATGCTGAGAGTTGTAGACCAACCCATCCAGAGTGCTGCCACTTGGAGAAAGCTGCTCTAATGAATCACCTCTAGTGTTTATACTGGAGGAACTCAGACCTGGCAGGTTTGCCTCTAATTAACTTGTTCTAGTTCTGCTGCCTTTTCATTATCCCAGGTAGCTCTTTCTCTATTGTGCTTCACAGTGGCACCACATAGGGCTATTACTGCTGAACCACACAGCCCTGATTCAAGGCCTACATACCATATACTTATACAGAGATACTTTGATACTGAAAGAGAGTATTTAGCTCATGGAATGAGTTGCACATCCATTCAGGCTTGGCCTTGATGCATTAGACACTTGAAAATTGTTAGGAGGAAGGACTTGCTGCAAGCAAGCATGAAACATCTGGATTCATAAGCCTGCTATCATCAATATAATAGGGATGGAGAGCAAACCAAAATATTGGAACTGAGAAAGTAGAACATATAATGAAGTAAGAACTCAAATTGTAAACATTACTTGAGCAATTATGGGAAAAATACCAAAGAACCATCTGTTTTCTTGCTATTGATGAATAAATATGCTGACTGACACAATTTGTAGTTGGCAGTGGCAAGATTATATTGATTCTTCGTTGGTTGGGGCAGGTTGCACATGCATAGATTAAGTCATCAGAATTGGGTTACTGCATATCTGTCACTCTTGGGTTATAAAATTTGCCTTTAACAGATTCCAACAAACATTCCAAATAGATTTTTCCCCATGTATTTAGGGACATTTCTTGGTGGAAAAGAGAAAGTTTGTTTTAAATCAGTTATTCAGTGTGATAGAGAGGATGCATTTTCATTCATCCTTATGCTTCATTTATTTTTTTAAGAGAAAGTTGTTCCTGAAATAGCTTTAGGCACTTGGAGTAATCTCCACCCCTTGTGCATTCGCTAGCTGCCATCTGTCCATATGGCTTCATCCAAACAGGCAACCAAGAATATGCCAGCAAATCACTGCCTTCTGATCTTGTGTGGTTTCCCCAACAACCTTCCTAATAAGTAGTGTTCCTGGCTACCTATCAGATGTTCTGGAAAACCTTTGCCTAACCCTCCCCATTGTGGCACCTGCCAGATGTCAAGGATGCTGAAAATTGCGGTCCAATGCACCTGGAGGATATCAGGTTAGGGACAGCTGCCTCAGCTCCGCAGTAATTAATCCACTGCCTAGTTACCCAAATCTTACCTGCTGGTAAATCAGTCTTCTGATTTAGGAATGTGTTTTTCTGTTTGTTGAGAAAATGCTCTATAACAAAGCATACGGTTTCCTTCAGATTTTGTGGAACAGCTTATTGAAGCATATTGAAGCTTTCAGTTTATTTTGGGGATTTATTTTTGGTTACCTCTACTGTAATCTCAAGGAAGGTGGGGAGGGGTACTTTGTTTTAGTTAGTGTAGTAATGTTTTCCTTTTGTTCAATAGCAAAGGTCATCATTTACGTAATGATTACTGTTGTGGGAGGTGGGTTCTCATGTTGTGGGCTGTCTGATAAGGGTTACTTCAGAGTTATGCCCTATTCTGTGAGGTAGCAGCCAAACAGAAAGTACTCCATGAAAGAGGTGCTTTCTGCTGCAGCTCTTTAGAGTAATTACTGCTGTTTTGAGACAAGTGCATCTCTTTGTCTTTCACTTATGCTGATGCTTCTGGGCATGCCAATTGGGAATCATGGGTATTGCAGTTGAAGAGATCCAGAGAGCATTAAATAGGCAAAAGCTGTTCTAGCCTGTATGGGCTAAGAAGAACTGGCACAGGGATTTTGGCACACTCTGCTTTATCTATTTATCTTTTGCATTTATACACTGCAACCTATAGCCCAGTTTAGGACTCTCTGGGTGGTGTACATTTAGCAGCTGATCATCTGCAGATAAGCGAACAAATTCTGAATACAACTCTTGAGGGACATGGAATCTGAAAGCTGAGTTTAATCAAAATTTACAATGTAATGTTTAGCCTTCTTAGTATCAGAATGATTGTGGAAAACATGATAGTAAAGATCATAAAATAAGGATTGATTTTTCTTTCACACTATCCAAGTACAATTTTCACATTTTGTCAAAAATTCATTTTTATATTTGTCAGTGATTATCCAAGAGACACAGAGAATAAGAGTAACAAATCCACCAGTTGTAGGTGGCTTCTGCCAAAGATTGTTTATTATTTTATTTGAGATAGTTCTTGGCCACCTTTCAAGGCAGGAGCCCTCCCAAGGCAGCATACAAAAATAAAATGTATAATAAAAATAGATACGTTAGTAAAAACACAGTTAAAATGGCAACAGTGGCAGACATTCTTAAAAAAAAAGAGCACATCCAGCTTAAAATAAACGTTACATCACAACAAACAGAAGTACAATCAGGGTAAAACAGTAAGTTTTCAGGGCCTTAAGAGCTTGCAGTAATAGAACTTGGCTGACACTTGATGGCATCTTATTCCAGAGGTGGGGGACACTGAAAGAAAAAGACTCACTCTAGTGTAGTCATCCATTTAACTGTCCTCAGAGGTGGATGAGAAGAATCTCTCTTCCTGATCCAGTGATGCTGGCATGGGTGAAGGTCATGTTTAAATTCACTCGATGAGGCATGGTGGGAGTTGTAGGCCTTTTTTCTGTTGAAACTCGCCCAGAATTGCACCCGAAGTGATACTCATAAAGTATAGCCAACGTGTTTCAAGTAAAAGATGTTCACCAGCTTGTGTTGTATTTGAGGGCAGTAGACTTATTGGTACCTCAGGCAAAATGTGAAGTCCCTCTCCCCACCACCCCAGCATAGGTTGTCTCCCTTTTTCTTGGTCAGCTTTCTCCAGCAGCTTCCAAGATGGAGCTTTGAATATGAGTTATATTCTGATTTCCCAGAACATCTTCTGTGGAGCAGTGCCATCTTGTTGAAACAGTCTCCCTTATGGACATAAAAAGAAATATATTTTAAAGACTTGCAAAAGTAAATAAATATGACAAAAAAAATCAAGTTCCTGTAAAGATGCCACAAGTTCACCACCTGAGGGAGCTGCCTCACCTTGCTTTGTGTTAAAATCACCTTTGATTAGTGTCTGTATGTTTTTAGGTTTCTCATCCTTTGCGTTGAATATGCAGAAAATTCCTTTTTGGAATCAGTGAAAATTGCTGCACGCATGTTACCTTGGGTCAAACAATCAGCTAAGAAAGCAAGACACAGGATGCAATCCAGTGTGGCTGCCCATAACCCTCAGAACTTGGAGGATTGCAGGCATCCTATCCAGGGCAGATGCAGCACAAAGCTGAATGTGTCCTGCCAGTGCTACTCCTGCCCAGCAAAAGATTTAGGCAGTCTTTTGGCAGTCTAAATCTTTTGGGCCTGCTTGTGAGGAGAACGAGCTGACGTGCTGCCGGGTTAGGGTTAGGGTTAGGCTCCTGATGGAGCCTCACTGCTCCCCTACTTGCTGCCTGAAAGTCCTTGCTGTGCCAGCTCCAAGGTTGGTCTTCTCATTAATAGCTGACTGCACAAAGTCAAGAAACCTGAACCATCCGTGAGGCTACAAAGTTTTCAGCCCCACATGAAGATGAACCCTTTTGGACAGAAGCAGCTGGAGTAGTAGGCTTTTTTCCCCTTGAAGGGATTCTAGGGTGGGATTGAGGGGTTAGTAATAAAATACTAAGGAGTGTGAGTTGAGGAGATTCAGAAAGGGAAAGCTGTGGATTGAAACAGGAAAAGAGATTGAAATGCCAGAGTAAAACTAATCATCCAGTACAGATGGAGACCTGATTTGTATGACAAGACAGTCTATCATGGATAAGTCCATAAGAACATAAAAGCATAGAATTGTAAAGCTGGAAGAGGCCAAGGGGTCCATCCCACTGCTCCGTGCAGGACTCCAAGTTAAACCATCCCTCTCACATGGCTGTCCAGATTCATTTAGAATGTGGGAAAGCCCACAATCTCCCTAGGTAATTGGTTCCATTGTTGTACTGCTCTTAACAGTCAGGAAGTTCTTCCTGATGTTCAGCTAGAATCCGGCTTCCTGTTACTTGAACCTGTTATTCTCTGTTCTATATTCTGGAATGACAGAATAGGGATCTTGGCCTTCTGGTTTGTGATAACCTTTCAAGTACTTGAAGAGTGCTATCATACCACCCCTCAATCTTCTCTTCTTAAGGCTAAACATGCCCAGTTGTTTCAGTCACTCCTCAGAAGGCTTTGTTTCCAGTCACTGAATCATCCTTGTTGCCCTCCTCTGCACTCTTTCCAGCTTTTCTGCATCTTTCTTAAACTGTGGTCCCCACAACGAGACATAGTGCTCAAGATGAGGGCTAACCAGTGTTGAGTAGAGGGGCACTAGTACATAAAAAACCTGTCCCGGATCAGACCAAAGTTGAGCACACCATTCATACACTGGCAAACCAACTGCTCATGGCATCCCTCAGGCAAAATGGGTACAAGAATTGTGGTTTCCCAAGCAGGAGCAGCATACTGCCTCTGATGATGGAGACATCACATAGCCAGCAAGGCAGGCAGCCATTGATAGCCTCCTCCTCCATGAATTTGTCCAATCTCCTTTTAAAGCCATCCAAATTGGCAGCCATCATGACTTCCCGTGGCATTGCATCCCATAGTTCAACTATGCTCTGTGTAAAGAAGTACCTCCTTTGATCTCTTCTGAATCTTCTACCAACCAGTTTCATGGGATGACCCTATGTTCTAGTATTATAGGAGAGGGAGAAAAGTGTCTTGCTCTCTGATTTTATCCAAACCTTGCATAATTTTTAACATCTCTATTGTACCTCACCTACAAATTTGAAATCCTCAGTTTGTTGGAGGTACAATAGAGAATATAATTTATTCAGACATTGCTTCAACTTTTAAATATACCCTACATGATAATTGTATGGGCAAACCATATTGTGTGCTATATATTTTAAATTCCTAAGGTGGCGAAAGGACTTTAGATCAGCAAAGGATGCTGAAAATTCAGTATTGCATATTTTTTAATTTTTCCCAAACACAGAGCATTGTTGAATTCAATGCCACAAGAAGTCATGATGGCCGCCAATTTGGATTTCTCAGAACAAATGAGTGAAAAGTAGGATCAAAGCTACCTTTTTCCTTCAAAATTGAAAGAAAGGAAAAGCTACGTCAGATAACCAGGTTCCCTGTGTATGCCAAAGCCAAGATGGATAGGATATCCCCATGCCTAGTTATCTGTTCTGTATCAATTATGCTCAAGTCCACAGCTGCCTGAGCAGCAAGGGGTGCTGTTCTTTTCCCCAGGAGTTGGATTTTTTCTGCTTTTTCAGTGATTTTTTGTATGTGCCACTTGCTTCTCTCCCTTGTGTGCCCCTGCCTTCTCAAGACAGAACGAAACCTCCTGCTTTGCATTGATGGAGACCCCCAACACAAGGTATCTTATCCCTATCTCTCCAATGGCCTCTGCCATCTGATAAGTGCAGTGAATCTCTGCTTGAGCACGCATGACTTCCATTGCTTGCTTTGCGTTGATGGTCAGGAATACAATATTCTTTGACAGAGCTGCTGATGCTGCCGATGTATGTTACGACTCAGCAAAGAGCCTGATTAGTAATGATGGTGCCAGTTGCAGATGCCCAGCTGTGAAGGAGTCTGGGCAGAAATACCATGTGAGCTTTCAGCAGGCACTTTTCACAGCTGAAAAACAAAGTCCTTTGTACTTAGATGAGTTGTTGTAGAGGGGATAAGATTGAGAGCAGCGGGAGGAGAATGATGTAAGCCACTTAGAGTTCTTTAAAAGACAAAGGAAAAAACTGGGATATAAATCTAATAAATAAATCTAATCTAATTAATAAACAAGAGTACCTTGGAATATGATCTTGGCAGTTTCATACTTTGCCTAAGTGTGAATTGGGGACTCTCCTGTCTTGAACAGTCCCTTAAAGTACTGCTTATTTTCATGCTGCTAATGTGAACCATCAGCTTTGAAACAGCTTGTCTGTGACACAACATTATTATGTGAACTTATTAACTTGGTAAAGCTTTCTGAAGATCTACTAGTAGTAATCAATACAAAGGCATGCACGAGGCTTTTAAGGGCAATTTGGTAATACTCTCCTCTGCAAGCTGACTTGTTTTTTCCAGTGGAAGTATGCATGAAGAGATAAGAAGTGTGAACAGAATTGCATTTAGTGGATGACAACAGTGCCAGTTGCTTGTCAGTAATGCAGTATCTTAAATTGAAACTTTTCACAATTGATAGGACAAAAACACTTGTTTCCCCTTCACACAAGTCTTGGGAAGAAGGCAACAAACTGCATGACCCCGGGTGCTTCACTACTAGTCTTTCCTCCTCTTGTTGGCACCAACTCACTTAGTCTGATAACATCCCACCCACCCATCCCGTGCGGCCTCGTTCCTCTCTTTTTCCTGTGAGGGATCTGTGTGGTTGTTTCTAGTAAACATTAGAGCTTCGACTTAACTGCTGAACAAAGCTTCCAGGTGTGAACTGGCAGGGTGCTGATATTTCTAGTTTAGAAATGTAGCTTTTGATGTAATTAGTAGCAGTGTGCAACTCTGCCTCCCTCAGGTCATTGGTCCCCCTATCCACCATGGCCTTCACAGTTGTCCTCTGTGCTCCACCAGTGAAACTGATAAAGGGCATGTATATGCTCTGGCTCTCATTCTCTCACTTGCCTTTTGAGGTAGCCTCACTACGCCTTTTCTTCCGGGGGGGGGGGGGGTAGCATGCGCTCATATTTTGCATCTCTGCCTAGCAGAGCTCCAAGGTGGCAGGCAATAAGTGATAACAAATCCATGAGGAGAGCCTGGAGGAATGTTGTCCATGGGGTCCTGAGGGATCGGGCACAACTTTGCGACTATACTGGATCAGACCAAAGACAAACCCAATGCCTAGGGGGAGCTCATAAGCAGGACATGAGTGGAATAGCATCCTTCTGCTTGTTTTCCCAACTGGTGTAGAAAAGTAAACTGATGCAGGAGTAACATATCCGTCATGACTCGCAGCTGTTGATAACCAAATCCTCCATGCATTTGATTGATAAGGTCTTTTTTCCTTGTGATTGGCAAAGCTGTTATCCACTAACAGTCATCCATAGTTTTGCATAACACATACTGACATTTTTTTGAAAAGATAGTTCTGACTTATGTAAGCTTTACAGGGACAATAATAGAAAATAGCTCAGGTCTGAGAAGCTGGTTTTAGCAATGAATTGAAAGGAAAGATGATGAAACATTGCATTTATGTCCTGTCTTTGTTCCTCTTGCAAGGAACCAAAACAGCTTACAAGGTTGTCCTCTTCTCCATTTTATTCTCATACCACCAACCCTTTGAAGTAGGTTGGGATGAGAGTCTGTGACAGGCTCAAAATCACCCACTGAAGCTTCATGCCTGAGTGGGGATTTCAACCCAGATTTCCCAAGTTTTCTAACCACTCCAGCCACTTAGATCTGATTTTAACTTGCATGATTTAAGCTTATTAAAATTGGTGTTAACCAGACTGTTTCTGGTGTGGTTAAAAAAAAACGTATACAAAGTTGCTCTCAATTTGAACTACCTTTTAAGAGCAGTATTATAGTATGTGGTATGTTTTTATGAACTGTTTTTATGAACTTTATAAACTGACCAGAGAGCTTTGGCTGTGGGGCAGTATAGAGCTGAAATCAATCTATCAATGAATAAACCATTTCACAACATTGGTGATGAAAATAATGCAGTTGGGGAGAGCAGAGAATGGGTCATACAGAGTGCAGCCACTGAGAAATTTTAAAAGGGACCTGGAGAAATGAGTTGGGGGAGATACTAGAGTGGACAAATACAAAAAGAAAAGAGTAAGAATGGACAACACCCAACCCCATTCTGAATATGTTCTGCCACTGGGTAGCAACCAAGATCGCAGCCATCTCCCCCCCCGCCCCAAGTGGGGAGATAGCCATGATCACAGTTGCTTTTGTGCAGGGAAGGTGTGCGTGATTCACAGGCGCACTCCTTCAGGAAAGATGGGCGCAATCTCGGCCATTCCCCCCGCACCCAACCAGCACAATCGTGGCCATCTCCCCACTCCCCTGAGTGGGAAGATGGCCACGAATGTGCTGGGGGCGGGGGGGGGGAGATGGCCGAGATCGCACCCATTTCTCCCTTCCCCAGTGCGCCCTGTTCACGCCCGTCTCTCCCTCCTCCAGCATGCCTCGTTCGCGCCTGTCTCTCCGCCCCCCAGCATGCCGTTTACACCCGTCTTTTCCTCCCCCAGTGCATCCACGATTACGCCCGTCTCTCCCCCGCATCCCCAGCACATGCAGGGATGGGTGCATGACGGGCGCATGCAGGGATTACAGGTGCTTGCAGGGATGACAGGCGCAATCTCGGTCGTGCTGCGGGGGGGTGGGGAGATGGCCACGCTTGTGCTTGGGGTGGGGGGAGAGTGGCCACAATCTTTGTTGTTGTCACTTTGCTTCACATTTTTCTGATTTAAAAAATTGTTACAGAACGGATTAGCCTTATTTTCATTGAACCTTATGGGGAAATTTAACTTGGCTCATGATCAATTTGGGTCACGACCAGAGTTTAGTTCGTGAGCCAAGGTACCACTGTACATGTGGGCACTTGTAGCATTTTTCCTCCCAAGCAAATAGCAGTTCCAAGTGGAAACAATTTTTATTGGGATCTTAGCATGAGAGGAACCCTGTTGTGGATCCCATCCAAATTGGAACCCTCCTGCTCATGGTTCTTTAAAAAAACACACATGCAAATGTAAACTACACAGAGGTAGATTCTGTGTGTCTCTGGCAGTTGATTGGCTCTCCATCTGGTAAATGTAGTGCTATGATGAAGGCAAAATCTCTGAACTTCACAGGTTGCAATGACAGCTGGTCTACAGGAATGTCCATTGCGAGCTTTTACCTGTCAAGGTCCAGATTACCTTAGCCAAAACCTGTTGAACTCCTTATTCAAGCAGTTGGCATAGCTGAAGTCAAAATTAGTAGTATTGCAAATGCCTGACCTTTATTCAGTATGGTGCAAACAATATTTGCATCCAAGCATCTTCCTCCATTTGTGCAAGGTTCCCTCAATCTGCTTTGAAGTTGGAGGACAGAACAGGATAGAGTAAATCAGGTGTCCCAAACTTTCTGGACCTGTCAGTACAATTTGAAATAGGAGCAATAGTTGTGAGTGCCACTGGCTTTGCATCTATCCATTCTATCTATGGATCTTAGGCTTTATCTTATTCAGCAAGATCATTTGTTTCATATCCATAGGACACTGCAATGTTTCTTTAATAAGGGATGGTCTAATTTGGCTAATTACTTGCATTTCTGGCTAATAACTATTCATGATCTTGGCAATGTCCAGTAGTTGCTACTTTTGGGGATGAAGTTATTACATAGATAAATTTTGAACTGGAGCAGTCTTTAACCTATATTAGTATACTTACTCTTTTAAACTGATTCATGGGAATTAATAAATGGTAAGCCCATTTAATAGCTAAAAGACTGGTATTACAACACTGAAAGGATAAATACTCACCTGCTATAATGCAATGGTTTGAGGACCCCTACAACACTTTCAGAATTTGAATAAGTGGCATATAGATGTTATCTTCCAATTGATACCTATTTGGGCTGCTTTTGTTGAAGCTTGTGTATGATTGCTACAAAGCTGTGTGCATTTCATATGTATTCACTGATTAGGGGTATATACAAATCTTTGTACATGTGTTTTTTCAAATGGGAAAAAATTTTTTGCAGCTTTTTGCAGCAGCCCATGGATGTTGTTTTGTGAACCTTTTCACATGTACTAGTGGAGGTGCCACTGGGCAGCCTTTGGGGACTGCTAGAATAAATATCTATACCACTGGGCTGGCCTATAGAGGATCCAGAATACTATACTCATTAGACTGGATAATTGCATTTGGCTCCTGGTCTAAAGGTTTCCTGCCACTGAAATATGCTGTTGCATTTTGAAAGAACAGCTGTGTTCAGTTTCTATCACACACATTTTTAATTTTAAGTAAAGCAAATAGAAATCCAACTTGTTCTTTATTCTAATAGCCAGATTCATAAAAGCAAGAGTGCAACAGTAGATATGAAGATGCCTACTGAAATATCAAATTATCATATGCAATAATATTTCTTCCATTGTAAACTTCCCCATATAGTTTCTGAAAAATAATCAGCATCAAAATTCAGGGCACAATGTACAGCAGGTGGCTACATTATTATTTAGCAAGACGAAATACTCTCTTTTGGTCTACATCACTTTGACTTCACGAAGTACCATTCTCATATGTTAATTGTAATTTAGCAGCACAAAGGAGCTTTGCATACTAGATGATATTAAACCTTACTAGTAGTCCCCCCAATCTTTTAAATTAAGAGTTTCACATATCCTTGCATGTGTCATAAATTGATATAAATAACGCATGTTATTAATTCTGAAGGAAATTGCCGAAATACATCAGGCAATTCTGAACAGTGCAGAACACTTGTTAAGCAATTGGGCATATTGTGCGTCTGTACTCAAGATGCATTATGCTGAAATTGCTGTCTTATTCGTTTACTTCAATGGAAGGAATCCAGTTAAAGCATCTATAACAAACTGTAGTGTTAACAACTTCTTATTCAAACTCAAGCATTCCAAGCTACTCAGAGAAAGAGCCAGTCCTCAACAATTTTATTATACTTAAAGACTGTATAGCGTTCCATGTGTCCCTTGCTAAATTTGACCATATGAGATTGATATATCCAAAAGCGAATCCTAGTTAGCCAAAAGGTGACAGCTGACTCACCCAAAACAGATTTAAATCACAGTCATATGCTTGTTTGGAAAGAAAAAAAGTCCTAAAACTCTTTGCATACCTTAGCCAGCAAGAGAGTTTTAGCACTCTGTTCTGTCTAAACATGCAGAGGATCTTGTCCTTCAATAGACAAAGTGCCCTGGAGACCAAGAACATCTATTGTAAGGGTTCAGTTACTTGAGAGCAGTGCAGAGAGAAGCTTTTTAAACAAGTTTGTGAATTTTGGTTTTCTGCAATCTTAGGAGACATGTTAAATGGAAAGTACATAAATGCCCAGCCTTGTGTGGCGTACCCAATCCGAAATTTCCTATCAGAGGGGTGTGTATGTGTGATTGTGGAGGGATGCCAGGATTATCTTCCCTCCCATTACAGTATTTCTTCAATGTTAGCTTTCCCCTGAGTGCCTCGATTAGAAGCATAAGACATCAGGAAAGAGTCTACACTTTGCAGATATGGATATTCTTCTGCAGGAGCACCTAACTAAAAAGTACACTGTTGTAGAGTTATAATATTAATATTCTGCTGGTGTTATAACTCATGCTTATTTATATAAATGCCCAGATCATAGGATTGTACTGTGTGTGACATAATCATCTCCATGCACACTTCTGAATGTATGCAGTCCACATTTTTGATATGAATTCTGTTCCATCCATTATCTCTGTAGCTGCTACTCTTAACACAATTTCTTGGTAGAAAGGCAGGGTATAAAATCAATCAATCAATCAATCAGTATCAATCTTTTCTAAAGTCAGGTACAAGGGATACACAAGCATTATTCTGTTGTTGTGGTTTCAAGGGAATCCTCTTGCTGTGCTGATCTGCCTGCTTTCTTCTGATCTTGGGAGATTTGTTTAATTTTTCACATTGTAGATTTTTTTATTTCATATTCTGCCTTTCCGCCAACCAACTGGTGCTCAGGGGGAATAGGTGATGTCACCATATGCTTACAGAAACTCCCCATATGGTGAATGGCATTAAGTATAATATTTTCTGTGTTATCAAGGCATCTTTGTTTAACATGGACTCTCCAGGAGTCCTCAAGTATTTTGATTGAAATGTGAGGTTGAAGAAGCTGGAGACAGCTTTCTCACGCTCTAGGAATGCTAATAAGCAAAACCAGTCATTTCTCATCAGGTCATACAGGTCAGAAGGGTTGATTAGACAATTAATCAGCAGAACAGATATCTTCCTGTCAGCAATCTGAAAATTAGTTGATTACCTGTAGTGGGATTGCCATGGGTCATTCTGTTTCTGTGCTGGATAATTTTTAATCTGTATACCTAATAATGTACTTTGTATTACTCATGGATTCATGTAATACTCAATTCCTTGGTTAAACAACTGAGGAATTGGTGTGGCTGTATGGGAACATGCACTGTCTCTAACTCACTTCAACTTTCTGGAGTAGTCCAGTTCCTAGGTTGTTTATGACATCTGAACCCAGGACTCTGGTTTATTTAAGGGTTAACCCACCCTAGAATTAACCTAAGAACAAGCTATGGACAATCACTGGTTTAACTCTGGGTTATTCACTCTCTAAATGACCTAGAATTCCTTTGTTTGGGTGTCGCTAAACAACCCAGAAATGACGTTCCTAGGTTGTTTTAGGAAATAGAAATTGTGAGTGGGCAGGAGGGACCATGCTCATTTAACCCAGGAATTGACCATTACATGCAAAATGAAATTCCTTGTAATATTTTAAATATAAATAGTTTTATTGTGGCACGAATGTTAATAAAAAAAGCAAATTCTTGGTTGCTTAAGTATTTACTCCTTTGTCACACACATAGTGAACTTTAAGTAGTTATTTAGAGTCCACCTTTGTGCTATTCTAGTGCCACAGAATCGCTTATTAAATACACCTAATACTGGAAGGCCCCAGGGCTTGTTGTGGAACATGTCTTAATAAACAGCATCATAAAGACCAAGGAGCTATCAAAACAACTCCAGAAGAAAGTTGTTCAGAAGCACCAATCATGGCTGGATTTTAAAAAAAACCTTTCAAACTGTGAGTTTCTACCAAAAACAAGTACTACAAACTTGAAAAACTATGGATCAATTGCAACTCCACCTAGAGGAGGCTTTATACCAAAACTCAGTGACCAGGTAAGTAAGGCATAAGTCAGAGAAGCAACCAAGAGGCCAGTGGTAACTCTAAAGGAGCTGAAGAGATTCACAGCTGAGATGGAAGGAACTGTCCATGGGGCAATATCATCTGGATGTGCCCCAAAATGTGGCAAGAAAAAAGACACTTACTCAAAGCTTGTTTGAAGTCTGCAAGAAGGCATATGGAAAGCCAACAAACATGGAAAAGGTTCTCTGGTTTGATGAAACCAAAATCGAATGTTTTGACCTTGCTGCAAAATGTTGTATGTTGTGCAAAGTCAACAGTGCGCATTGCACTGAGAACACCATTCTCATGATGAAGCATAGTGGTAGCAGAGTCATGTTTTGGGGATGCTTTTCCTCAGCAGGGATCAGGAAACCGATCAGGATTGGCAGCAAGTTGGATGGAGACAAATACAGGACAAAAACCTGTTTCAGCCTGCAAGGGGCAGAGGGTCACCTTGTCCAGGATGATGACCCTTAACACACTGTCAAAGTAATGTTGGAGTAGTTAAAAAAAACTTGAATGTCTTAGAATGGCCAAGTTAAAACTCAGACCTCAATCTGTAGCAAGATTTGAACGTTGCTGTTCACCAGTGTCTCCCATCCAACCTGACCAGACTAGAGCAGCTTTGTGAGGAACAACAGGCAAACACTGCGGGACCCAGATGTACAAAGCTGGCAGAGTCTTCTTACCCAAGAAGACTCACAGTTGAAATTGCTGCCCAAAGGCGATTCTACCAAGTATTGATTCAAGGAGGTAAATATGTATACAACTAGACTTTTGTGCCACAATAGAAAATATTTTACACCTTCACTGTGTTGAATATCTTGCGTACATCAAGTAGGAACAAAAGCAGTTAAAGCCATTTTGATTCCAGGTCATAAAACAACAAATGTGGAAAAGCCAAAGGTTAGTGAATACTTCTTGTAAGGCACTGTATTATACAGGCTTCACGTCTAGATTTGTTACTGTCATAGGCTTATAGAGGAGTATATTTTGGTGGCCTGTTGTGGAAGAAAAACAAAGAGGCTTTTGCTTTCAGCAGTTTGGAAGGGCTCTGATTCAAATAAATTCATTTTAGATCGGTCTGGAAAATATCAAATTCAGGTTGACCAGAGATTCCTGGTTGATGGAACAGAGCATTTGAGAAATGACAATTCAGAGGTAAGGAGTCAGTTAAACATTTGGTGGTCAGACAAGGAGAAGGTTGTGGGTTGGCATAAGTTGTGTGATAGAAGGACTAGGAGGAAGCTGAGGAGAAAGTGAATAGTTAAACCCTACATTTTAAGCTTTGCTTCTCTGTGCAATAACCATACATGACTGGTGAAGCAGGCCTCAGATAGCTGTGTTATGCCAGGAGATCTTCCCAGAAGAAAATTACAAGCACGTATTTAACATGAGATAAACTGCTCAAGCAGCCAGTGGTATCACAGAAGGAGCTTTAGTATCAGCAGAGGGCTGTCCCCAAGAGCTGGACCTGGGTGAATTTGGTTTCATTTACCTTTGGTTTTCTCTGATCTACCCTGTGCTTTATTTTTGATAGCCTATAGGCAATGACCCTGTCTGGACATAACTGTGAAGTATGGCAGCATTTCATGGGTTAATTTACCTCTGAACTTAGGAAATGTGTGCTGTGTGTGAATCAAGTTTGGAACTGCCATGGAAACAACCTATGAAGGGTACACTGATAGGATGTACTAGAAACAAGAAGCAGCTTGCACACATCATACAGCCCTCCAATGCATGGGTTAATAAAACCCCAAACAGTAGCTGAATGCACATGTTACAGCAAGGAAGGGTCATTAGAACAGAAGAATGTTTTTACAGCCATGCTGGATCAAGCTAGTACATCCAGTTCAGCATTCCTATACATAACTTGAAAAATCAGTTCAAGTTGCAACAACCCAGATTCAGGCTGGACATAAGGAAAAGCTTCCTCACTGTCAGAGCAATACAGCAGTGGAACCAGCTGCCTAGAGACATGAAACTGGACAGTCATCTGAGTGGGATGGTGTAATGTGGTGTCCTGCAACAGCAGGTGGTTGGTTCAATGGCCTTCATGCCCCCTTCCAAATCTACTATTCTGTGATTCTATGATCTACTTAACTGCAAGTCATCAAAGCTTCCTCACAGATGATAGTGTTGACTTGCAACCTGAAATAATGCCATAATAGTACAGTATTAGTGCAGTGTGTCATAGTCTTGAAGGGAAGAAAATACACTTGAACTGTAATGGCAATTGATCAACAGATGGCATTCTTAGTGTGTGTTCTTTGGTTTGTTTTTTGAAGGAGTGGACATATGCTCCCAGGAATGAGCTGTCTAATGTCTTTAGAGAAATTGATAGAAAGAAGGCACCTTTGCCTCCCATTTGTGAAGGTTTCATGCCTGAGTTTGCATTTATTTTTAGCGCTTGAAGAAAGATCCTGAAATGTATTGATCCATAAAACTATAGAGGTCTGCTTCTAAGCTGAGTTTTACTCATACTGAGTATCTTCCAAGAAGAATTGTGGGGGAACTGTTGAATGGTTTAGCATGCTCGTAGGGAATCCCTCTTAACTCTGATTCTTCAGAATAAATAATAACACACACACACTCTGTATATCACTGGAAGGTCAGCATGATGGTTTTCTCAGAGTGCAGTGGAAGCTGGACGGCTTATCCTTAAGAGAGGAGTCCAATTGATCTGGTCTTGCAGTATTGATGGTCATTTCACATTAGGAGCAGAGGATGTGTGGGAAGAGTTATGCCATTCAGTTGCAGTTTATGCTAGGGTCTGTGCAATGGAGGTCTTACACCTTACTCTTTAATATGTATATGGAAGAAAACCCCATTTCCATTATTTAAATGAAAATGTCTTTCAAATAAATGTGTTAAAGATTGCTTCCCAAGGATTTAAAAAGGAAAATGGGACATGGTAGCAAGAGAAAATAATTCCTGCTGTAATTTTTCTTAGCATCTCTTGACAGCTTCAGTCTGCAATCTTGATGGATTGTGGGCTGTGCTGTTAATTTCAATAGCATGTGTGCTGCCCCCTAACTCAATAGCAAGGGGCATGTGTGATCTTCTAGACTGCCAGTAGGCAGCAATTGCAAGGGAATAATAATTCGGAAACAACTTAAGCTGCCTTCTTTTCTGGCAGAGTGGCTGCCCAAGAGATAAAATGGAGGCCACTGTCTAGAATATAAACATAATTGTACAGAATGTATATCTGTTTTGTGGTTCTTATTTTTGCCCCTTTGTTCTTCCAGAGATCTTCCCGGTGGAGATCCGTTATAAAATAGATAGTTGATGACAAAAAGTAACTCTGCAGATTTCTTCTGTGCAATGTCAGCCAGCTGTTGATAATTTCTAAGTGCTGTGGTCTCTTGTGTAGCACCACAAGCAAGGAATGGGCCTCTTGCCAGCTTTTTGCTTGGCAGGAGGAATGGAAAGGCCAAAACCTATCTTGTGCTGCTTTGTTGAAAGATGTGGGTCCACTTATGGATGTTCATTTTGTACTTGTGAGGTGATGCAGGTGTTACGGTCCAGAAGTTCTGAGGGCACACACTTAGGGAAGGCTGTTTTACTTTCATGTATTGCTATGCCATCAGAAAGTTGGGCACAATCCCTAGCCCACACAAGTGAGTTCTTTATGACTAAAAAGATGAACATTATTCTAGGCACACACTATTCTGAAATTTTGTTAATGAAGGGCAGTCTATCAATACATAAATGAAATATAAAACTGGACATTTTTATGTACACATTTATTCTCACTGAGTCTTGTAGCATCTTAAAGACAAATGTATTTAGGGCCTAATCTTATGCCTGTTAGGCATTCTGTGAGAGATACTAGGAATCTTTGTCTTTCAAGGCCATAGACAAGGCTACAACCTTGCTTGGATCTTTACCCCTGTCCCTTCCCAGCTACCATAGAAAGCTCCTTCTCTAAGATCAGAATCATGCCTGATGGGGCAAAGAGGAAAAAGGGGGTATGCTGATGTGGCTCCTCCAGTCCGGGGCCTACTTCTGCAAACACTTCACTAGAAGAACTGTCAGGCCTGACTAGTGGAAAAATGTGAAAACAAGGAGAGAGGGGCAAAAACCATCTTTGTCACCCCTCTTGCCCTCCTGGCAGCATCCCAGCAGTGCATAGAATATGCAGAAGCCCCCACAATTGGAGACTTTAGTGAGTGGCAGCCCTGTGGGATTGTGCCCTTATTTTGGCATATCCTTTTGTGGACACCAGGCACGTCACCTTATGTGACAAATGTTACTTCATATTGACAGGTATATATACACATGTTCACAGGAACATGGGGGATGGGAAGAGACCTTGATAGTGTTTTCAGAGGGAAATGGAATGCAAAAGTACAGGCACTCATGTTTACTGTAACAGTTGCCTTTCACAAAATTTCCTTGTGTGATAATGCAGGCATCGTTGCAATAGTGAGCTGATTAACATATGGGAAGTACAGTCCTTCATACACAAGGTTCAGCTATCTCCAGCATTCTGTAGCTACCATGGCTGGCTGGGAAATGCTGGAATTGTAGGACCTATTTCTGCTTCAGTATGCATAGGATTGTGCTGTAGTGTGATTTAAATAAAAATTTTAAACGACCTTTTTCAACCCACCAGAAATAGACATATACCTTTTGATTAATTGTACTTTAGCAAGTTTGCCCTGGTATCTGCCTGAAATTTATCTGTTCAAGGATGACAAAAGTATTTTAATGTAATTAGCAGAATGTCCTTGTAGGTCCTAGGACATTGTCTTAGGGAAGTGTGGACTTCAGGCTGGCGGGATCTACCTTGTTTTTTACTTCCATCTTGAGATCCACCAACCAAAAGACATACACTTAGAACTGAATTAAAGAATTCTAAGCCCAGGAATTTGTTTTGAGTATTACAGCTGAACTGTATTTTCTTACACAAGTATCACTCCTGGTAACTCCCTTACCTCTGGCTTTTTTTTCTTGTTTCAGTGGTTTAATTTATGGAATGGGAGTAATTCTGTTGTTACCATTCTGAAACAACAACAATTGGGAGTCAGTTATCATTGGTGATCTACTTCAAATTTCTCAGAGATCTACCAGTAGATACCGATTCAATTCTGTGTTCAGGTTCCACAGTTGTGTCTGAAGAGGGATGGAGGCAGACAGCACAAGAAATATGGAGTTTGCACTGGAAAAGGCATTCCCATGTTGAGTCTTCCTCATTCATAACAACACATTATGGAAGGGAGGAACATACATGGGAACATTTTCAGCCTCATCCTTGCTGTCAATATATCCCTGGTTTTCTGAAGTCAATAAAGCCTCACCAATCTTTGAGATGGGGTGGCAGGGGAAGAATACAGAAAAAGGGCAAAGAAGAGTTTGAGTAGCAGAGATGACCAAGAATGTGTTGTTCCTAATTGATTAAAAAGGAACCCATTTGAAAAAGAGTTGGTATTTCTTGGATGAAAAGAAGCTTCTCAGCCAGGATTCATGAAAAGAAGGGTTCTTTTCAGTTGGAAGGTAAGTGGCAGTTGAAAAAAGAGGGTAGGATGAAAATAGCTGAAAGGACAGGAGCTGTTTTTCCTGGAAATGTATAATTATAGGTTTAGAATATTTTTTAGAACATTGTGTTGGAATATAGTAGAATAGTGTCAGGAATAGATTGGATTGTATTTATCTAATGTTTTTATTTTAAGTAAATGCTGACCATAATTGTGTGATATTTTTGTGGACAAACAAGATCAGAAAAAGGTATATTTGATTTATTGTTAACACTGGAAACATGTATATGTTGCAAGGCTATATGCCCTCTTGGTTGCTCATTTTTAAAAACTTTGTGAAAATCCTGTTTGTAAACCCCACCATGAAATGTAATACATATATAAACATTGTTAAGAGGTATATGAAACTTCCTCGTAAGGAAAGAAAAGTTTCCTTCCTAAGAGTAATTAAGGTTGAAATCTTATGCCCATTTACCTGGGAGTAAGCCCCATTAAACTCAGTGGGGTGCACTTCTGAGTAGACATGCAAAGGATTGCACTGTATTTGGCTATATTATTCCACCCGTGAATCTAAAAGCAGGTTCGTTATTTTGACAAAGAATCAGCTCTTATAATAGCAGTCCTACAAAATGGGAAAATGTGGATGATGCAGCATACTAATGCACACTGACAGCAAAATAAAAAAGGGTTCATTGAATAATAGTGAGAATCTCTGTACTGAGGATATCATATCTGATATCCTGATATCCTCAGTAGGCGTCTGTCAGCAGCATACTTCACAGTTCTAGGTGAAAAGACACCAAGGAAACAACAAATCTGCAAAAAACAGGAAGAAACTTTATTGGAGCCATGCATTATCAATCAGCTCATTTTATGTGTGTGTGTGAATGTGAATGAATGTAGGCATACATACAGAATTTTACCATGAGCACAGTAGTAGAATAGCACTCTCTCCATTTCTAGTTTAAACAGTATGAATTGTATCAGAGAGGAATTTGCACCTTTTCATAGCAGTTCCTTCTGTCTTCTTAGGAAATTCCAGTTCCATATTTGCAGAATCATGGAAGTTGATGGAATAAAAACAGAAGTGACAGGTGTAACTCATGGTATGGCCTCTAGCATACTAAACTCCGATAAAACTATACGCTTAGGGATTATTTTTCTTATTGCCCTTTCTCTGTTCTCTTTCTCCCCCCCCCCCCTCCCCACTTCACTCCCAATTTCATACTTGGTAAGCCATTTAAACTCCTTTGAACACTCTGAGAATTAGACAGGGGATTACTGTGCCCTTTTCTAATACCAGGCACATTTGAGCAAATTCATTTACTGTAATAAAAATATAGATAGTGGATAGCATAAGCAAGCACTGATGTAGCTAGAGAGTAGTTCTGTTCATTATTCAGATTTCTTAGAACCAAGTGTTTAAATTCAAACAATGTGAAAAGAACTCTTTAATTCATTTGGAACTAATGTTGAATCTTCTCTTAAGTAGCAATTGCTCAGAAACAGTTTGTCAAGGAGGTCGCAACAACTGAACCTCTCATTCTGCACTACTTTCTCAGCATTAAAGAGAGCTTTGTTGGATCTGGCAAAAAGTCCATCTAATCCAGCTTTGTCTTCCACAGTGGCCCAAGGGAAGCCTTGTCTCTCATGAAATTATCTCTGTTCCCATTTTTCCTTCGTATTGACCCAAAGACTGAGTTATGGTAGTTTGACAACCCCACTGGCAAGATTTTAGAGGTTTACTGGTTTGGGAATCAGTACTAAATATGGTCTCTGTCTTCTCCTCTGCTACTATCCTCTTTTGTAATTCTACCTCATTCACTTCATTTTGTCCATGTTTGTCCATTTTGTGTCATTTCTTGCTTTGCGCATTTGTAAACAATCATTTTGAAATCATTTGAATTCGCTGAAGCTGTAAGCTTAATGTACCTCATCTGTACATACTACTGAACAAGAGTTGCTTTCCCAATAAACTTTGCATATATTTCAGAGTGCAAAGTCACACTGCTATTATTGCATATCTGCATGCATGTGTTTATATATACACATATATTCTTTTTCTTTTACAGAATTGGAAGCATCCAGCAAGTCCCGACTTTGAGTGACAGATGGCTTAAGAGGCTACCATAGCTAAACTTTGAAGTCCAGATGCAGACCAAATTTCCAAATTGAAGGAGTGCCTGTGTATACCATATGTATGTGTGTATACACACAAGCATTTATCCAACTACACAGACGAGCAGTTGCATACTTTAGAGAGTTTTCGCAATTGATGAAACCTAATTCAAGCACCCGATGGAGCAACCTGACTGCACAAGGACCAAAAGCCCATGGAAAACCATCTGTTACTAGCGGTCAGCTTTCTGTATGGTCTGCAGCGAGTGAAAAAAAAACTGCAAGAAACAGAAAACGAAAAACACTCCTCTGTGCAGAGTAAATGAAACAAATACCTCTATGAAATAAATAAAGCAGTCTAAGTGGAGGGGAGATTGATATTGGTATCCCCAAAGGTGGAAGAATGCACAAGTCTATGGTGCTTCTCTGTATTGGACTCTGACAGATTCAGTTGGGTGTAATAGGCTTGCTGAATAAGTAGTAACAATAATTGTGTAGTGATGACTGGAAGAAAACAAGTTCAGGAGCAGTGGGACAGATCTAGAGGTTGAACTTCACAGACTTTTTCATCCTTTATTGAGCTTTGCAACTGAATTTGCTGTTTTTTCTTCTCCACCTATTTTTGTTTTGTTTTTTCCTTGTTAATATGGTAAAAATACTGATGCATAATTGATCGTAAATATTACTCAAAGTATTTGGAATGCTTTAAGTTTAAATTCTGCATCTGCAAATGTGTTGGTTAGAATTATGAATCTGTGTGCTAGACGAGCACCAATCAGGAAGGAGGCAATTGAACAAGCAAAGGAGACATCACGGGAAGGAAGGGGAAGTTGGATTTTTTGTGCAGCTCCTTTATCTATCTTTAATTGGCTATTTGCCCTCCTTTCCTGAATCTTACAGGATCTGCCAATAATTGCTTACTTGATGTGCTGTTAGCTCTGGCACTTTTTTTTTTAAACAAGAGGATGAAAAATGAGTCCTGCGATTCTCTTCTAGCAGGAAAAAGGGAAAAGATGAAGGCACAGAACAGCCCGGTGTTTTGAAGGAGACTTCACGGTTCACCTCATGTGAACTGATCTGCTTCAAAAGCTTAGAACCTTCAGAGCATTTTTTAAAAAAACACACACACTTGACTACTAAATGAAAAGGGGCTTTCGTTCTCATGCCTGCGTGTGGCAGCGAGTCGTGAGGAAACCGGCGAGACAGCATGATAAACTAAGACTCCAGTGGAAGTGGTGGGGAAATCACCAGCTGCAGAGGAAATGGGACTGTCTTTGGATTGCAAGGACCACTGGGTGGAAAAATGAGTGTTTAAGTTCAGAAAGGGCTTTCCCATCTGGGCTGGTGCATTGTTAACTGCACAAAACTCTAGTTTGTGGTCTCGCACGGTCTGTGTGCCTTTTTTTTTCCCTTTATGCAATCTATTTCAGCTTTAGGAGCAGAAATTTGGTCTGGTGGGGAAGATATGCCAGAGGGCAGCTTTGGGGAACAATGAATGAATGTCCTATATGTGTACGTGTGAAAATCCAACTGGAGGAAATCTTTTTAAAGCCTTAAGTTACTTGAAACCTACACATCTGCAAACCTTTGTCTCTGGAATTGCATAATGCTATACTGGAAATCTCAGGCTGTACGATGCTTATATCCAATTGAGCAAAAAGACGGCTTGCCGTTTCTTTGAACGCCTCTTCTGCAGTAGCTGTTTCTCCAAAGGACAAGTATACTCTCACTCTAATTACTCCAAATCAAAATGAAACTGATTTGTTTTGGTTTTTTTAAGCATTACGTTTTCTTAGCCAACCGTCGTCATCTTTTATAGAGGAATTTTTCACTATGCATTTGGTGGATATTTATAAAAACTGACCTTCTCTTCTCCTCCCCCACCCCCTCGTATTCTGATCCGTCTAAACATTTGGTCTTATCAATAAAATAAAAAAGCGATTTACATTTTCTGCACTAGACATAGTACTTTCTTATGTCAAAGGGGAAAAATACAGCAAAGCATGTATGCAGCAGTGGAACATGGGCCTGTTCTCTGCAGCGATTCGAACATCCTCTGCCTCTCTTGGAAAGGCAGGGTTCCTAAAAGTGAGAAGGAGAAACCTGTATGCCGGAGGCGATATTATGAGGAAGGCTGGCTGGCAACAGGCAATGGCCGAGGAGTAGTAGGTGTTACCTTCACCTCCAGCCACTGTCGAAGAGACAGGAACACACCTCAGCGAATCAACTTTAATCTAAGGGGCCACAACAGTGAGGTAAGTAAACCGCTAAGTTTCAAGTTTATAAAAGATACAGAATTATTTGTCTTAATCCAAATACACATGCCAGATAACCAAGTAAAGGAAAAACATTTGGAAGGGTTGATTGATGCAGTTCTTCTTTTCTTTGGCCACATGTATTGTAAACTGTATTTTATCATGATGTATATGAACAGAAACAAGCTTTTGGCTTGTATGCTCTGCTTATTTCCTGTGTGACTGGCATTCAGAAGCTTTTGCTTTCCCTTAACTATTGTTTTGTCTGGAGTAACAAAGTGTGATTAACATTCATTAAATGTAGTTGAAAACAGGAGTGGGCAATTTGAGCTTCTTAGCCTAATTTTTTATGGTCCTTATCCTAATTTTATAAGCCTTCTACATGTGGGCTCTTACAGATTATCTGTGAATGTAGCCCTTTACAGAAGAAAGTTGCACATCCTTGCTTTAAAACAAACCAGCTTTACCTGTGGATTTTGAAGCTGGATTCTTTAAAATAACTGTTGTGAATAGTAACCATGGTTAGCTAATCATGATAGTGAAAATTTCCAAATTCTTCCTCCTCCTCAGCCACACTGGAAAAGGAAACGTCAAAAGGAAGTGTGTGAGCCCAAGGTTTGCTGTTCCTGGTCATGCCTGTTGCCAAACCTTTGTTTAGCAGAGGTAGGCAATCTGGCACTGTCCAGATGGTTTGAATTACAACTTCATTAAGTTTGAGCCAACATGGCCAATGGGCAGGGGTGGTAGGAGATTTAGTGCAAAGCATTCAATTTAACATGATATATAAATATGACCTTTGTTGTTTTTTTTCCACCCCCTATCTGAACTGTGATGGATCATGTTTGGTAATGGCTTGTTGTAATACGTCCTGGCAATCTTAAATAGGTTAAAGAAAAACTGAATAGGGTCAAACAATAAATGGGTACAAATGAATTAGGCGTTTGCCCTTCCATGCCTGTCCGGCTCCTGAGCTCTTTCAGCATTCAAAGCCTTGAGCATTGTACTTGTATATGTACCTGGGCATAAAGAACCCAGGGCGTAGCCTCAAACCACACAATCTATACACTAAAACGTTTGAGCTGCCTATAGCTGTGATAATCACTGTACATATGGGAATGCTCTATGTCTGTCAGAAGCCTGCCAGGTGAGAGACAGTGTAATTCTGGTCCTTTGCCATGCTTTTGATAATATTGCACAAAGCTGCAGTCAAGCAGGGTAAAATACAATATTGCTATTCCCTGGGAAGTGATACAGGAAGATGGGTATGACACTGGGAAAGTGCTTTCCCAGTGCTGCTCTTTTTTTAAAAATAATAGGGTCTAAGCTAATATATAAAATACTTCTTTAAAGAGGGAAAGAGAGCAAGAGGAGTAATGTTCTGCACTTTATTAGCAGTGTCTATACTTGCCTTAAGCGTTTCCTCACAGTAAATGTGGCAGGAAGCGTACAGCTGATTCTCAAAGTGGTAAAAAAGTAGAATCTGAAGAAAAGCTGAAGGCTCTTTGTTGTGAATTTATCCTGGCTGGCTTTTACTTTGTGTATTTTCATTTAGCGAGTGGATTTTCCTGTTCAAGCCAGTATGCACTGCAGGATTGTCCTTTATTTTTTGCTGCTCTAAATAAAAAAGATTGTTTTGGATAGCCTCATCTAAGATGTGACTTTTGGAATGGTTTTAATGCCTGCATCAGAGGACTGAACTGAGGAGTTCAGAACACAGTACTTGAGGTATCTTGTAGAGTGAGAAATTTTGCTTACATAGAAGAGTGCCCAGCATATCAATTATGGCAACATAGGTTGCTGTAACTTTTTATTTTTTAGTGTAGCTTTCATTGTGATTTAAGATCCTAAATTGCTGATGTCTGCCAAATGTTCCAGCATGTTAATTTGGGCCCTTTCCAGAATGAGTTACATCTATTGAAAGTGTCAGGAGGTTGTTGTATATTAAAGATGACTAACTGCTGGCATGCAGGCAAGTCCACATAGACTAATAGTTCAATAATAATATTTGTGAACTTACCACATTAGGGCTGAAGAAACCAAGATTTGAGTTCCCATTCAGCAATGAATCTTACATAGACTACTCACTATCTCAGCCTAATTTATGTTACAAGGTGGTTGTGAGTAAAAGGAGAATTATGTGTGTCATCATGAGTTCCATAGAAGAAGAGTGAGATAAGAATGATGGAGGTGTGTGTGTAGGCACATACGTACACAACATAATTTGTAGCACATAGATAGCATAAAGAAGGGTCTATTATTGTCTGTTTTAGCTATCTTAATTTAATTTTAAATTAATTTTAACATTGTTTTGTTTATACATTGTTGTAAACCACCCAGAGAACTTTGACTAGGGGGTGGTATAGAAATGAAATTTCAGGGCTGGTCCAAGACATTTTGTGCTCTGAAGCAAATAACAAGGTGATGCCCTGGCTCATTTCTTGGACAAGGACCAACTGGAGCGGTAGTTGAATCTTATTTTCATGCTGGCTGGGACAGCATTTTCCACCATACCCGCTAGCAGGGTAGATTACAGGGCACTGGACAAGTCGAGCGGCACATGGTTCTTTCCATCAACACTGATGCCACCTCTCAGCATTGGCAGCCTGAAGAGACTGTCACGCTCTGCCTGATGTTAGAGTTAGCCCTGGCGCCAACTCTCTACCATTTTATGCAATGCTGCTTTCCTGATTTGCTTAGCGGTGATTCTTACTTGCCAAAGGTAAGTGGCTATTTACAAGTCTTTCCCAAAGTAGCAATTCTTAACACTTGAAATAAATTTTGGAATAGGTAGATGCTGTATCTGAATTTGGACACCTTACACTTCTGCATAGACCTTTGAAAAACAATATGTTCTTCGCTTAGCTTGCTAAGGAATAGGGAAATTTGGATAGGGATATTTGGTCTATCCTATTCTAGTTTACCCATCTCCTTTAACACTGTCATGTTTTCATGGTAAGCTGGAAATTCTTTATTTGATGAACAAATCATGTAAGAATGGATTTTGTCCTGGCATATTTCTGAATTTTGAGTTATGAGTCAGAGTATGTGTTTGGTTCAGTTGCGGTGCCTCCCAGCTATATCAACTTCTGGAATATTTGTTTGTTTGTTACATTTAGAGGGCAAACACTCAACAACATTTTAATTCTGCCAGTTCTTTTAAGAATGAGGCCTTAGGAATTGGTGTTTCAGGATCTGAGAGCTGATCGAGCACTGTTTGGTTAATAGTTGTTTATTTAACCTTACTAGTTTCATTTGGTGGTGTTTTTTTGTGGGGGGAGGTCCCTTTGATATTAGTCTTTTTGTTTGTTTGTTTTTTCATTTTAAGCTTCTTTGTGAACTAGATGTTGAAAAGCAATCTGGAAATGTTACAAGTCAGTAAATAACCTGACCTATATATATATATTCAGAGGGTAAATGTCAATAATTTGTTATAACTGCGGGAAAATGTGAGTGTGGTATCTCTGCTAGAAGATGTTTGTGACAAACAGGTAGAAATTAAATGCTATTGTTCATTTCTAGTATGGTGGAATTATAATGTAAAAGATTTCAGTGAAACTGACTTACAGAAACCAATCTCAGTCTAATTGTACTCAGGCTTTTCTTTACTGCCAGGAAAGACCCCTCTGATAACACATTACTTACAGTGCATGGAACAGGGACTGATCTGCTCAATTCTGGAATGACTCATAGAGCCAAAACAATTGAATATGCAGCCCCCACAATACAGTGGTGATGGGGTATGTGTGTGTGTATATATATATGTATATATAATTCCACTGCAAGTAATTAGAGTTAAATAATAGTTAGAATCTGAAATTGGAAAATGACTTATTCCTACTAACAATCCAAAATATTGTTTAAAATGGCATGCACTTAGCACTATAAAAATGTGTGGGATAAAGCATGGCCCTTTGCTGCATTCAGCATTTCCTTTGTCTACATTCCTTTCTAAGGCAATCTTATGCTAAACACAAGTTCTTATAAAAGCTTGCATGAGCCTGATTTACAATAAGATCCAAGACATAGGAAAAAATGGTGTTAAAGTTGATACTGCTTTAGAGCTTGTTCAGGGCCAGTGCTGCTTGATGGACAGAAAGTTGAAGAATCTAAGGTGGGAGACCTGGCATCAGTTCTTACCTCATCCATGAATTCAGTGCATGGCCTTAGTCTAGTCATTTCAGCTTTTAGTCACCACACAAAATGGAAAAAAATGATGCTCAGAGTAGTAGACAAAACTTTTAGGCCATTGACACATTTGTCAATTTGAGAAACTCTCCTGGTTGCCGCTACAAATGGCTGCCATAGAAAGCATTGCAAAGGACAAGTAATGTGCCCAGAAGACTGATTACAAGGCAGGGGAAGGGTTGAGCCTGACATACTAAGCAGCTCTTTTGAATCCACAGTTTTCCGTCAACAGAAACAGCAGTCCTGGATACCCATAAGAATATGTATATTTTGAAGTGGGAGGGGTATGTGAGGCAGGACACCTTGGTGGGTATCAATAAATGTGTCATGGAATGCCTGCAACCTGTGGACACATTGGATCAGCTGAGGGACTGCAATAAGCCATGCCCAGTGAGTGTGCATTTTTTACAAACCTAACTCCAACATTTTCAGGGCTATTTTTAAACCCATTATTTTATAGTTCTTTCAAAACATCAAAGCGCCCTTTGGGTATAATGGAAATTATGGTTTCCACTGTATGAGTAAGTAATGGCAAGCCTTCAGCTCATGTGCATTTCTCTTTCCTCACTAGCATCTATGAGGAGGTGAGCACAAGGCTTTGCTTTTGGGAATTGTAATCTGTTTAAAAATAGAAACAAAGCTTCCACTCTCCCGCTCTGAAGTGCAGCAAAGGTGAGGAGAGCACACGTGAGCCCAAGTCTCACTGTGGCTTGTTCATCTTGCAGTGGGAAGCTCTGATTTCTCACTGCTTCTGAACCAGGCTCTTTATGATATCTAAAATGAGGAGGTTTCTAATTGCAGGCTGGCCATGATAAAACTGCACCCCATTTGTCATCATCAAAATGATAATGAATAATGTATTTGTAGCCTGCTCTCCTACTAAAAGTACATCGCTACAAACACAGAAAGATTAATTATAAAACCATATAATAGCTCCTGGAATTTGTATATTTCAGGAATGGCCAAGTGGCAGATCATTTTCAGCCAGCTCAAGTCAGTCTCCTTTATTTGTTCAAATTCTAATGCATCTTTAGCTTGCTGGACTTTCTGGGCCAAGGCCACTGGCTGCTGTCATTGTCAAAGTGGGGAAAAAGCCACAGGGAAACCAGAGAAGAAGGCCAGGAATGGAAGTATGTTGGAGTGGTGGTTTTAGCGGGGAAATTGAAGGAAGTATATTGAATCTGTGATGTAGGTAGAGGGAATGTAATAGGTAGGTTGCTTTGCTGTAAGGATCAGTTCTGATCATATTTAGCAACTCTTTACAAAACAATAAAATCTACCAAATATTTCAAGGGTGAAGGACTGAGCATAAAGGCTGTATTTTAAGCTATGATAGAAAAATATGCCACCCTGATTAAGTGATTTAAGAACATAAAGGGAACCATGCTGGATCAAACCAATGGTCCATTTAGTACACTCAGTGTCCAGTCAGCTTCCTGGGGAAGATCCACAGATAGCATCCTCCCCTCATGTTTCTAGGCAGATTGCTTCTCCTGCTGGAGATAACATACAGTCATTAGGACTAGTAGCCATTGATACCATTGACCTTCATGAATTTGTCTAAGCCCCTTTGAAAGCCATCCAACTTTAAAGCCACAGTTAGTTATAGCTTCCCATTATGTTTGAATCAGGAAACTATAATTAATGACTTCTAACCATGATGGGTTATTAAATCATGGTTTAAAGTAAGCTTCTGAATCCTGGCTTGTTTGTAAATCATTAAGTATAGTGCAAATGTAATAGGGAACTATGGGGGAATTCAGGCTTTTGGACTTGTTTGTTCTTTCATTTACTCATGTAGAGGAAGTACAAAGGGGCTTTGTCCTGATAAACAAAACCCCATTTTTGGTGGGTGAATTTGGTGTTTCTCCTCTATTTTTCATCTCTTCTCCCCCACAAAATACCTTGTAGTGTGTAATATCTAATTTGTTCTTTATTACAACTACTAATTTAATGAAATACCGAACATACATTTATTTACAAGCTTAAGCACAGGATTATAGAAGCTATCTATAATGACCAAAAAACCTCAAGAGCACTAAAACCTCAATATTATGCAGTTTTATAACCACTAGCAGGGAAACAGTAGCTTTTCTACTGTTATTTTCCTGACAGCCAAAAGAACAAACCAAGAGTTTCTACATACATGCATGTTAATGAGGCCCAGGCAATGCAATGCCTTTTTCAAGTGCTTAATTTGAAATTGGGCTCAGGAGGGCTTAGCCCCTAGCATCTATTTTCAAAGCCAGGCTGAAACCTGGAATGTGTGAAGTAATTAAATAAGAAAGAGGAAGTGGATGACTTTTATTCCCTGCTGCACAGGAACTGCCAAATAGAATAGAGAATTTCATCAATCTGAAGTTTAAAAGGTAAATGTACTAAAACGATGTATATAAAATGTTGGGTTTGATTGCCGGGAGGTAGCAGCAATGGTACAAGCTGCTAAGTCTCAGTGGCACATTTTTCAAAGTTTAGTCGCTTTAGGATCCCAGCCTTAGACCATGGCCTCGCTCTCACTGAGCTGACAAATCTTTGTCCATAGCATACCACTCCAAAGTGCAAAGGGTTTGCACATGACTGAATGTTCCTCCATAGACTAGATTCTGTGGTGAATGACATACAGAAGGCTAAGCTAGGCTCCTTCTTTCCAAAACGTCTATGTGCTTCTTAATTTGTTCATAAATTATCTAGAATTAAGATTGCACAGTGTGGCAGCCAAGGTTATTGATGACAGCAAATTATGGAGGGTAGTTAAATAGAGAAGTGATTGCAAAGCACTTTCCAAACTAGGAAAATGTGCATCAAAATGGTAAATGCAATTCAATGTAAGCAAGTGTAAACATATATTTGGGCAAGAAATGTTAATTTCATATATACATTTCAGATGGAATCTGAGCTAGGACGACTGACCAAGAATAGGGTCCTGGAGTTGTGGTTGAGAATATAATGAAAATATTGACCCAATGTATAGCTGCTTTGATAAAGTCACATTCTATGTTAGGCATAACTGGGAAAGGTGTTGAAACTGCCACTATCATAGTTTCCTTATACAAATCTATGGTGCAACCACACTTGTCATATCTGGTCATCACACCAGGATAAAAAAGGGTATTGTAAAACTGGAAAATGTGCAGAAAAGGGCAACTAAAATGATCAAGTCTCTGGAGCAACTCCCCTGTGAGGAAAGCTACAACATCTAGGACCATTGAGCTTAGAAAAAAGTCAAGCATGGAGAGAGATGATATAAAATTATGCATAGTTTTGAGAAAGTGTATTGGGAGGCATTTTGTTCCTTCTCTCATAATAGTAGAAGCCAGTAAGGGTCATACCATGATGCTGAATGGTGAAAGATTCGGGACAGATAAAAGGAAATACTTCACACAGAGGATAAATGCTGATTTGCTACCACAGGATGTAGAGAGGGTTGCAATTTGGTTGGCTTTAAATGGAGATTAGAGAAATGCATGGAGAATAAGGCTATGAATGGCTATTAGCCCCAGCGGCTATATGCTGCCTCTAGTACTAAAAGCAGCATGCCCAGGTACTTCAGTTGCTGATGAAGAAGAGCTGGAGGGCATTGCTGCAACCATGCCCTACTTGGGAGCTGCCCACAGGCCCCTTGTTGGCCCCTGTGTTGAACAGAATGCTGCGTTGAACAGAATGGACTTTTGATCTGATCCAGCACAAATATTCTTGTGTTCTTATGTGTTGCTGCAAAATAAGCCTGAGAGGAGTAGTGTGGAGCTTTTCAAGCTCCACACACCCTCTTTATCATAAAGGCAAAATCCCCAATTTTATTCCTACCTTTATTTCATGTGTATGTGTGTGTGTGTGAGAGAGAGAGAGAGAGAGTGGGAATAGAGGAGAGGCAGAGGTAGAGGCAAAGGTAGAGGTAGAGATATTTCTTGTAGAGGTAGAGATATTTCTTAAGCACCTAAAAGAACGAAGCACAATTCAGATTTTTAAAAAAATGGATCTTTGCCTTACAGCCTTAAAATCTGAATAACAGACACATCAGAAAGAACAAGAGGAATAAGGCAAAATAAGACTGACAGTTTGCTTTATTCTTCAGCATTTTGGTTTGTTTCTGGCAATGAGTTTCACTGGGTTCTTAACCAGAGACTGAGCTGTGGAGATCTAGAATTATTCTGATGTTGACATCATTATTATCACCTTTCCAGGACATACTGCTTGATTCTGACAAGTTTCTAAAGAATTAATAAAAGGTTTGTGCAGGGCTGAGCAAAAAGGTCTACCATATATGCACCATTTATATGCTTCTTTGGCAATCCTGAAAGTTTTGGATTGCAGACTAGAATGGGTTTTTCAAAACAACAATCTGAAAGTGATAAAAGATTAGTTACATTTTAGGAAATGAGAAAACTGGGATGCTAACCCTGTTTCAATCTGTCTTACTTTTCCTAAGATGTAAAGGGTTAATTTATTTATTTTTGATTTTTTTCGATTTATATCCTGCCTTTTTCCTACAAAGGGCTCAAGGCAGCTTACATCATTCTCCTCCTCCATCATATCCCCACAACAACAACCCTGTGAGGTAGGCTGGGCTGAGAGTCTGTGACTGGCCCAAGGTCACCCAGTTGGCTCCATGGCCGAGTGGGGACTAGAACCCAGATCACCTGAGTCCCAGTCCCACGCTCTTAACCACTGCACCACACTGGTATTTAAAATCCATTTAGATACCTTCTGATATTGTACAGTCCCAGGAGATAATACAGGAGATAATATAGCTCAAATATTGCATAGCAAATGGTGCAGTCACCCTTTTGTTAATGTATTATTAATACATGATAAAATCTGTATTGCAGTCTGTGTAAATCTTATTGTACCTCACCACATCAAAAACAAAACACAAAAACAGTAGTCCCAGAAAATACTTAATTTGTAAAAACAATTCAGCTTATTTAAGACCTTCCAAAGCCACCCATACTTAAATAGAATCACAAGACTGGCAACGGCATTTTGTTGATGGGGGATTTAGCTTTTTTACTCTATGAAGCCTCTTGGGATAGATGCTTTAAAAGGGGGATGAAGTGTTCTAACTAAATGCCGCATACTTTCAAATTTCATTAAAATTTCAATTCTGTTGGCTGATGAGCTGCTTGTTGCAAGGATTGTTTTTTCTTGTCTTCTAGGACAATAGCTAACATTAATAATTCACCTGCAAATATAATTATAGCAAAGAATGCAAGGATCCTCAAGAAGTGTATTCAGTTGAGTTATACCACAAAGAGAGATGCAAGGACTCACAGATCTCTTCTCCAGCCAGAGGCTACTATAACACATGCTATGGGCTTGTCTTCTGGTAATGTCATTTGGGAAAGAAACAAGTGAACACTTGATAATCTTCTTTTTGAGACTAATATTCCCGGTGATGCCCAAGATTAAGAAGAAGCTTGTTCTAATGGCTTTGCCTGTAGTATTGGTGACTTGTCAGTCAAATATCCCTTCTGACATTTGGAAGCAGAACATGCTTAAATCAGCACTATGCAAGACAATTATCTTCCATAGATACAGGTCTCCTGACACTTGATATAGTTATATATAGCTATAGATATATAGCTATATATAAAATGATGATAATAGTGATGAATTGTATAATAAAAAGACCTTTTTATTCAAACGTTATTTTAGTTGTTAATATTTATTTATTTATTGGCCAGGTCGACTCAAATTATATTGTTTTTATATTGTGTTTATTTATTTATTATTGTGAGCCACCCCGAGGCTTCGGTGAATGGGACGGCATAGAAGCTTCCTAAATAAATAAATAAGGCTATATCATTAGTAGACTAGGTTTCTGTTAGGATCATGTAATGCAGCATTTTAATTTTTTACATTTTTCATTTCTCAGCTTTATTAATGTTACGACTTTATGCTTAGATGTAGGAAGGGAGAATAAAAGAAATGAAGCATTGTGTGATACACAGTAAAAAGTAATTCTTTTCCCTGCTTCGATTTCTTATGAAGTACCATTATTAAGCAGTCAGAAGTAGAGTTAGAAGGTACATTTTTTTTGGTTGGATAATGGATTCCCTGGAGCAACACTTGCTGACTGGAAACTGGAGCTGAAATATCCAGTAGCCTCTGAGTATTTAGCAAGTGTAGAAATACGGTTGAACGTTGCACTGTGAAAGTTAAGCTTCCAGTTCAAGCTCTGCCCAGATGGGAGACTGCCAGGGAATGCTGGTTGTTGGAAAGGGGCAGCAAAGCTGAGAAGCAGCCAGCCACAGTGCAGCAGGGGATGGGGTATTTGTACATGAGCAGCACAAAGTGGGTGGTAGAGAATTAATGTATCCCCCGAATGTGTAGTAAAAGATAAGGTGATTGCAAAGTTATTTGAAATAGGTTGATTTATGCATAGTGCATAGTCATGTCCTGCTGCAGCTGATTATAAAACATATATTTATCCCCATGGTGTTTGGCAAGTTGTGTTTTAAATCTCAAATGCCAGCCTTTTGACACACACATTACTTTAAATTGGCTCTCTAACCAATGGAGATGTTGTTATGTGTGCTTTCTATAAGAAATGTTTTTGTTTTTCTTTCTCGATCAAATTTCAGCAGCAGAGATGTCTATGTGTGTCTATGCCTTTGTCTTCCTTCAGGGACATGTGTATTTTCCTGTTCTCTCCTTATCCCCTGCCCGGTTGTCCTTTCCCTGCTTCCTTACCATTCTGGTTGGAATATGTGCACAACAACCCCAATCATGTAGGTATTGAGTCTGGAGGTCTGGCGGAGCAGGAAATATTAAAGAAAGAGAAAAGCAGGTGATGAGACATTTGAGGGAGGTGCAAAAAGAAGTGAAAGCAGTGCCATAAAGAAATGACACGCAGATAGAAGAGGAAATGAAGCCATATCCTAGCTATTTGGCCACCCAGCAGCAGAAGGCTCTAGTTACCTCAGAATGCGCTTCAACACTGCCTTGTGCTCACTCACTTCTTTACAGCATTGGGAAAAAAAGAGCAGAGGGGTGTAGCCCAGCCACACAGCACTTGTTTACCACAGAGAATGTCCCGGGTTCATTCTCTGCCATCTCCAGGTAGGGCTGGATTGCTGCTGCCAGTACCAGTGGTCTGACTCACTATAAGGCAGCTTCTGATGTTCCTGGCTTGTGAGAGAACGATGGAACAAAGGATTTCAAGAGCACTCATTTGAATCCCACTGAGCAAACACTGCAGTGTGTCTCAAACCACTCTGCGAAAATAACATGTGGCTACAGTATGCTAAGGCATTAGTAGCTTCACAGTGACATAGTGCAGGACAAGTGTTCGTATAGTCAAGGCTATGCTTTTCCCAGTTGCAATGTATGGCTGTGAAGCTGGACCATAAGGAAGACTGAGCACTGAAGAATTGAGGCCTTTGAATTGTGGTGCTGGAGAAGACTCCTGTGAGACTCCTTGGACCGCAAGGCGATCAAACCGGTCAGTCCTAGAGGAGATCAACCCTGACTGCTCTTTAGAAGGCCAGATACTGAAGATGAAACTCAATTACTTTGGCTGCCTAATGAGAAGGAAGGACTCACTGGAGAAGAGCCTAATGCTGGGAACAATTGACGGCAAAAGAAGAAGGGGACGGCAGAGGATGAGGTGGCTAGATGGAGTCACTGAAGCAGTCGGCGTGAGCTTAGGGGGACTCCAGGGGATGATGGAGGACAGGAAGGCCTGGAGGAGTGTTGTCCATGGTGTTGCGATGGGTCGGACACGACTTCACAACTAACAGCAACAACAAAGGGGATGCACCATGGTCCTT
Source organism: Varanus komodoensis (assembly GCF_004798865.1). NCBI lineage: Eukaryota > Metazoa > Chordata > Lepidosauria > Squamata > Varanidae > Varanus > Varanus komodoensis. The sequence continues at coordinate 35,015,382 of NW_025335268.1, read as the reverse complement.
TGCCCAGAGCACACACTCCTCACATCACACATTGTTTTACAGACAATGCAATGCACATTAATGCATGTTTTATCCTTTGAACTACAATAAGTAATTGCAGCAGTAAAATATATACCTTTGTATTGGTAAGTGAAGGAAATCAGTGTTGATAAAACATGTGATGAAATATGACAGTGATCTTTACTGTGTGAGATGTTCACTAGACATCATGGCTAGGCTGTTTGGCATGTAATTTTCTGATGAATCTAATGATTAGTCCTTAACAAAAATATCTTTATGGGGCAAATCAATTAATCAAAGAATCTGTTTTCACAATGCTCAATAGTTATATGCAATACACATTTTAGCATTGGATGGATTGCACATGAACTTGGTTGCTTGGGCTGTAATGTCCACATGAGGTAGCAGAGCCCACTTTTTCAGAATAAAATTAAGTAAAAATTCATGTAACAATTTATGTCACTTTTCCTGCATAAACAGGAACAATACTAATTGTATAAGAAGTTTAAAAATGGTGCCAGACCATACACAATGCTACTGTTTTGCAAAATGTGTCTTCAGAGCATTTTATCAGAAATCAACAACAGCTGTTGTGTACAGTGACTGGAGGGAATGAGAAACTGAAGGCTAACCCAAGAGACAACAAAGATGCAGGCAAGAATAGAAAGAATGAGGTCAGTGTAAGGTGCAGTACAAGGTAAATTAAATACAAGGGTTGATTTGGTTAAGTAGATGGACAATTGCCTGAGGACAATGGGGATTAAGCAGCTCAGCAATGTGGCAAATCATTGGTGGTGTTTGGGTTGTCCATGTATCAGCCAGTTTATTTCCTAAAGCAAAAGAAATTGGAACAAGATGTAAGACAGACACCTGTGTTTGAATTATTATTTTCAGGAAGGGATTCTGAGGAACTAGGACAAATAGTTATGGAATTCTAAACCTTATAGACAAATTCAAAACAAATAGCCAGATCCAGATGGTTTCCATCCAAAAGTTATTTTAAAAAAATCTAAATTTGATTTTCCAACAAAATTATGTAACATGCCCCAGATTGGTCCCTGTACCACAGAGAACTGGAAAGTAGCCAGTATAATGCAATTTTTAAGAAGGGGTCCAGCATCCAGGAAATTACAGGCCACTTAGCTTAATTTCTTTTCTTGGTAAATCACCAGAAGAGTTTTTAAAGATAAAATTATTGAGTAAATGGCCAGTGGTCTCCAGTTGGGTGCCCTCCAGATGTTTTTCACTATAATTAACAATATTTCTGATCATTGGTCATCCTGAATGGGGCTGATGTAAGTTGAAATCCAAAACATCTGGAGAGCATGAGGTTGGCAAAGGCAAATCTTGCTGAAATCAAATGAGTTCCATCTATGTAACCTCTTAGAGCTTTTTTGAGAGTGTCATGAGAAGGCTGCTGTTTTCCTCTGGACTTTGAAATGGCAACTTGATACCTGCAGTGAACTTGGAGGAATTACAGTGGTACCTTGGCTCACGAACTTAATCTTTTCCTTGACTCTGGTTGTGACCCAAAGTGGTCGTGACCCAAGTCAGATTTCCTCATAAGATTCAATGTAAATAGGTTAATCTGTTCTCACCCCTCCGAATGTGGTTGTGAGCCAATTTTTGTTCACAAACCAAGTCAAATTTCCCCATAATGTTCAATGTAAATAAGGGTAATCTGTTCTGTAACTATTTTTAATCAGAAAAAATTGAAACGAAGTGACAAAGAACAACAAAGTAACAAAGTACTGTACAGTACAGTGGAGAACACTAACCTAGGTGGGGGGGAAGGTTATTGTTTTGAGGGAGAGTCCCCCTCCATAAGGACATTGGGGAGATCTCTTTCAGGGGTTTCCTCTCTTTGTCAATTTTGCAGGGTCACTTGTTTTTTCCTGCACTGCATAACCCTCCGGAAATGAGAGACCACATTATCGTTCATCAGATTCAACACTCTGTTTGTTACAGTTATGTTGGGGTGGTGCTTCTCAAAGAAATCCTGGCCCTCATTCCATTTGTTCATAATGGATGGTATCACACCACTGCTAACCTCCTCCCTGCCTTCCTCTTCCTCAGTGGAATCCTCCTCAGCAAGTGCCTTCTGCTGCTCACTCTGAAGTTCAGCAAGTTCTTCTGTCGTCAGCTCCTCTGTGTCTTCCCTGCACAAATGCAACTGCAGTCGTGGCCCTCTCCCCACTCGAAGCGGGCGGGGGGGGGGGATGGCTGCGATCATGCTGGTTGTGGGGGGAGATGGCCGAGATTATGCCCATCTTTCCTGCAGGAGCGCGCCCATGATCACGCAAGTCTTCCCTGCAAGAATGCAACTGTGATCGTGGCCATCTCCCCACTCGGGGGGAGGTGGGGAGATGACCGCGATCTTGCTTGCCACCCAATGTGGAGTTTGCGACCCAAGTCAAAATTTTCATGAAATTTTTGTTTGTGACCCGATTTGGTTGTGAACCAAGGCATTCGAGAGCCGAGGCACCACTGTATCTCCTTCCCTGGATGCTCTCTGTGTGCTGGTTTTGGTTTGCATGTTTTTAACAGTAAAGTCCAAAATGCAGAAACTTGAAATCTACACCTGTAAAAGATGCAATGTTAGCATACATCCGCATAATATAAAGTGCATGTGTTGTGTCAGTGGATAAATACATCTTTTTAAAAGAAATTGTACATAATCCAATCCTATGGAAGATAGAACTGTAATCTTGTCAGAGTTAAATCTTTTTCAAAGCAGCACTTCCAATCTGTTGCCAGAGATATTTGCATCCTAGTTTGCCCATGTCATCTATTGTGTCATTTCTGGGACAACTATAGGCAGACCTCTTGCAAAAAGCAAAGTGAATGATTTTCTGTGTAGAATTTCCTCTCCGCATCACCCACGTCTTGATGAATGTCAGTTGATAGACCATCTTCCTCTGATAATCAGAGGATACCTTCCTGTTTGGAGGAAATGAATGGATTTAGTGTGCATTGCATGTTGTGGAGTCATGCTACCACTGCCAGGCAGTAGGTGGTCTCTGCCTTACACTTTAATGAATATATACTTCTTCCAGCCTTCTTGCCATTCCAGTCAGCCCTCCATTCTCTCGATGTCCACAGGGTCTTAGCCTTTTATAAAACCAGGACCCAACCTATCCAACAATCCCAGTGGCTCTTCATTACCTACACCAAGCCTCTCCTACTTCTTTTCAGAGACTAGCCTATTCACATGATCTTTCTAGCATATGATCCCTCTGGCCTCCAACTCTTCTCACCTGGTCTGAGCTCACTCCATCAGGGCAACAGTGACCTCCAGTGCTTTATACACCAACGTGTTACTTCTGGATCTCTGCAGAGCTGCAACTTGGTCAAACCCATTGACCTTTATATAGCATTATCGCCTAGATGTCCAAGCCAGACCATCCCTGCTGCTGTCACATCTTAATGACATGGAGCTGAGATGCTCCCCTCCCTATCCTTTCAGGGAGACGACATGCTTATTTGATGGCAATTTCATTAATTGGAGATCTGGATGGGAGCTCCTCCCCACATGCAGGCTGTGCCCATGGCTTGGGTTCCAACAAAATACTAATTAATTAGCTTTGGAATCTTCCTGATTGAGCTCCATGCATGTGTGCAGAGCCCATACTTGTGAATGCACTGATGACCACTCAAATAATGATAGTTACTGGTAGGCAGCCTGACTTTCCCCGGCATTAACAAGCCAAGTGGCAAGCACTTACGTTTGTTTTGTACTGCTATTTCTCAAACGGAACAGCACAGTACAGTGCAGCCAGGTTAGTCAGAGATGCATCTTCTCCTGACTTGAAAGTGCTAAAGAAGTGGGTGGAGCAGCAGAAATGCACAAGGCTTCACTTAATCTGAGCAGGGGGCAAAGGAGGGTCTGGAAGTGAAAATGGTTATTCACCACAGTAACTGGGGTGTTTGTCCATAGAGTTCACTGGGGCATAAAAGTTCCAGTAATCAAGACAAGAATTCAAAATGAGACAAATGCAAGAGGATGGGTGGGGACATTAGCTGGAAGGAAACCAGGTAGAGCCTGCTGTCAAGATGAGCAGTGGAGGTTTTCCCTAGCAAAGGTCAGAGTGAACCGCACCACAGCCAGTTTATACATTCAAAAAAATCGAATGCTAAATGTCCCTTGTCCCCTCTGGACCATTCCGCGCTGCACATGGGGGAAAGTTACATATTTCCTCCCTCTCAACATCTGGAACTGCTTGTGTGTAGAAAACTGGTTGGTAAGAGGGGTTCATCCCGATCATGCCATTTTTTCTGTGTTCAGGGAGATTTTTTCCCCTGAACATGCAAACATACAATCTCCCCTTTCTCATTTGCAGTCTGAAGCACTTTAGTCCATGAAAGTCTTCATTTTAATGGAATATGGAGGCAGCAGGGGCCTAACACACTGTATTCCCAGAAGCCTCCAGTAGAATCTTCTGCAAAAAAGTTGTTCCAGTGTCCCACATCACTTTTGGGCCGCACATTTGTTCAAAGGGAACATTGATCTGGAAACTGGGCTTGGAGGTAATTAATCAGTGCATGAAAACTGGCCTGTTTTGGAACATCTGACTGAACCTTATTATGTGGAGACTCATCACTTTCTGTATCCTAATTCTGTCTTCCACTAAAATTGTCATGTATCTATAACCCCACTATACACTTGCATGTGGCAACGAGGGAAAGTACCACCAACTGCTCTTTTGTACACAATATAAGTGGTGGAGATGAAGCATATCTACTTGTGCCTATATTGAACAAAATTACATCCCTTGGGAAGGTGTGCATTTATTCAGCTCACCCGTTTCCTTATTTTAGAAGGTGTTGATTCTCTTCTCTTATTGTTCATATTTATTTACAAAGCTAGAAAGCTGACTAGTGGGGTGAATAATACCATACATCATTCTGAATAGGAGAAAACATCAAAGCACACCCACTTGTTTCATGGAGAACGAGGAATGAAACATGGTGATGACTTCTGAGCAACACAGAAAGACAATATCATGGTAAAAGCAAGAAAGTGCTAGCACTGCCATGAGCTTTCCTCCCATTTCACTGATTTAATGCTTATTCCAGAAGATTAGCTGATCTACAATGGTTTGCCATGCTGTCTATGAATAGGACCTCCCTGTGCTCATCTTAGGGTGAAAAATTAGATGTGGTGGCTAACCCTCAGAGGGAATTTGCCATGCTTTTTGTTTTGCCAATCTTTATGTGCCCTGATTACGAAGGGAAACCAGAGAAGCATTTTTCTGTAACTTAAGAAAACAGAGGAGGAAGGCAGAGAAGCATCTTAAAGATGAGGAAAGAAGCAACACGCAGTGTAGAGAAAAGGTGAGTGAGGAGGGATTCGTGAATATCTACATAGAGCATAAAAGGGTGGGCAAAGGGCACAATTTCTTTAACTGTGTCTTACAGTGTCAGGTGACTGGAAACACCAGGATCTGCCCTTCTTGTGTTGGATGATCACTAACAGCCAAGACAAAGCTCCAATTGGGCATGATTTGGGAGCTCCCTGATCAGACCTACTGCCTTTTTAATTCACATTTAAAAGCAGATAAAGCGTTTAAGTCATTGTTGCAAATCAGCCAGACAGCACTGGCTGTGAGGTGGCACAGAAATATAAATAAAAATAGTAATGTCTGACCTGAAAATGCCATTGACTGGGGAGACAAGAGAAGAAACCTCTCCCTGCTCCCTGCCCCCCCCCCCCACAGCTAATAGCAGCTTCAGGGAGGCATGTAAACTGGAGAAACAGCGCAGGGCGGGAAGGGTTAACAGGCTGCAACCCTAATCTACATTTCCTCAGATTTGCTTTTAAGTGCAAGCAGAAACCTCCAAATTTAGATCTAGTAAGTTTTAATGAAAGGTGGGCCACAAATTGCTATACTTACTTGAAAACCAAGGGTTTAGTTAGCCCATTATCCTTTACTTATGACTAGAAAGAAAACCCCACTATGAGAGATGGGAAGAGGCCTGTATATTGCAGGATGTGGGTGGGGGACATACAATGCATCACTGTCCTCTATAAACAGAGGAATTGAAAGACAGCGCATTCATGCACAAATACAACAAGTCCTTCTCAAGCCAGCTGGGCATCCCATTGTCAGGATGGAGTATGTGTTTTCTCTTCACGGCAGCTGTTTCCAAACATTAAACCCTTCCCTCTCCTCAAGGAGTGAAGTCATTGTTTTAATTAAGGAGTGTGGCAGACTCATTCTATTAATGCTTCTTTGTTGTTGATTCTTATTGATCTAAAAATTTATAAGCCACCTTTCTGGACTGTAGTGAGGAGTTTCTCCTTTTTTTTCACCTGTGCATTGGGTTGCTCAGTGCTCCCCATGATGAGGATTTCTGTAGACTTCCCTGCTGAGGAGCTGAGCCATACATTTCTTCCATTCTTTAAGCCTCAGAATCGCAGGGGTGCTGAGGAAGGGTGGCCATTCCCTTGACACCTGATTACGCACCAGCCCAACTCGGGCAAAATTACCTGAAATCAATGGTGCTTCTTCAGGGCAGTGACCCTTCTCCCATTCCTCCCTCAAGTGGATTATAGGCTGCTGCATCATCTTGGCTCATTCTAAGTTGTTAAGGAGGATTTTGTTTTGCAAAGGAAAGAAGAATTGTTCAAATTAAAGATTGCCAGAGTTGTTTGTTTATATTATACTCCTAATGTTTAAAGAAGAACTGCCAGAATCTCAGTCAACGTTTGAGGTGTGTGTGTGTGTGTGTGGGGAAAATTATAGCTTAGCAAAGAAGCAGCCATATGGTGATTTACCTAATTTTAGAGATGGAGAATAGAAACAGCACTTGCATTCAATATTGGTTTTTCAAAACAAGCAGTAATAAGGCAAACCTTAAGCAGCTCAGTTTATTTAAACTGGAGTTTTATGTTTACAAAGGTGAATTTTAAATCATCTTGATCAGTTTGAATGGGTTTGTTTTTATGTGTAGGCCCACCTGTGGGAAGGTTGATCTTCATAGGCCCCAGTGGAATGTAGGGGAATGGGGTAGTAATTGAATTAACATTGTATCAAGCTGTATGAGGTTATTAGTATGGTTGTCATCCAACTGATTAATAGATTAATCAGATGATTAATTGTGCAGCTATTTGCACATAAATAAACTAGTTTTGGAGAGAGGGCATACTTTCTTAATGCTTAGATTATTTATTTATATCACACCCTTCCTCACAAGAAGCCCGGTGCAACCAGCTGCAACCTATAAAAAAGAGTTAGTATATAAAGACCATAAAATCATATTTCTAAAAACAAAAATAATAAAATAAAAGACAATAAAACATAATAAAAGACAAAACTGTCAGTCCTGGGATACCTTGTCTAAAATGGGGTTGCACCTAAGATGCCAGCTGTACGTACTTTTATTTAAAATAATATTTTTCTAAAATTTTGCCAGTGCCTTTAAGAACATTTTAACTAAATTTAATCCATGATGGTGAATTCCTGACTCTGGATCTTCTCGCTAAGGGAAGCTTAGTTAGCTTCCTTCCTTTTGTCTTTCTGTTAGCAGGCAATGCATTTTTATGATGGCAAGCCTTTGGCGCTTAAACTGACCTGTTGCTGAAAGAGTTAAGTAATTAGGAGCTGTTTCTCTTATTGATGTGCCTTTAATTGTAATTCATGTCAAATTATGTAATGTATGATTTAATTAAGATTTTTAAATCTGTATTTTATTGTTACCCACCTTGAGTACCATTTTTGTGGAAAGAGCGATAGAAATGTAATAAAGAATATTTATTTTTCCTTCCCCTAAGATCAATAAAATACCAGATATTTTATGGCATCTGTTGTGGCCATAAATTTTAAAAACAAACTTTTTTGTTAGATTCACCATTAGAGCTCAGGCAGGTTACTTTTCAGATGAGTTTTGTCCATAACCTTTAAGATAACATTTTTCTTTAGGGTTATAGTGACATCACTAGATACAAGAGCTTTACTTTAATAATATATGACAGAACAATGAAAGAGAGCAAATTATGGTATAGTTCCCAAATCAAACTGCCAGTCTTACCAAAGAATTTCAAAGGGCCACTAAAGGTTCATATCACTTGGATTTTTGTCTTGTAACTTAATTAATTCCTAAGTATAATTACTTGTTTTATATATATATTCTTTTTGCAAAACCTCAGAAGGTGAAATATTTTCTTACTTAGAATGCAATCATAGCCTGATAAGAGGTTAATAAGATTATTCAAAATATCTACTAAAGGGAATAGATGGGAGTTGGAAAAGTCAGACAGATTTAGTCAACAGTTCATTAAAAAACAAAGCAAAACACCACACATCAACAGAACTGCCATTTGGATCTTGGCAAGGTTTATAAATAGCTCCTTGCACATTTGCCTGTTGCCTTCAGGCAACTGGTTAAGAGAGCATCTGTAAAGAAGAAAATAGTTGATTTTTTATTTCATTCTGACCGTTGGTATGCATACATAATTGACAGGATATTTGTGGACATGTGAACTAGTAAATTTAGTGTGAATTGGTCACTTCTGTGGGCATTTTTCAAAGGTTACCCTCCTTAACTCTGAATGGTGTATAAATTCTAAAACTAGATGGTAGCTGGATTCCTTGCCTGAACCTAATTACTGTCTATTCAGCCCCGAGAAGAGAAGACTATAGGGGGATATGACAGCACTCTACAAATACCTCAGAGACTGTCACAAAGAGGAAGGAAAAGACCTCTTCCAAATCATCCCTTAGTGTAGGACACGGAACAATGAACTTTAACTGCAGCACACCAGACTCAGGATAGACACCAGGAAGTGTCAGAGCAATGTGACAGTGAAACCAGTTGCCAGAGAGGTCATGGGCTCTCCCACACTAGAGACATTCCAGGTGAAATTGGACAGTCATCAGGGTGAGATGGTGTAAACTGGTGGCTCCCTGCAACAGCAGGGAGTTGGACCCGAAGGCCTCCTTGGCCCTTTCCAACCCTACTTTTCTATGAATCTATGAACTCTTTGCGAGTTTACAGATTACTGAAATCTTCCATTTAGCATTGTCATGCTCTGCAGGACTGCAGAATATCTGTGTCTTTGTCTTGCCCTCTAAACACCTTTCGAACTATTTATTGATCTGTTGACCAGTTACAGATATTCTTTTTATATTGTCAAGTCATTTCCCCAGATCCCCAAATTACAATTCTAAGAGATTTCAGCAATGCTAACTATTCTCGTTCCATTACAAGTTTCTGTAGTTCTTAAAATTAAACTTGAAAGAAAAGGTGAACATTCCAAGCATCTGTATTACTCTTTGTTTCAGATTAAAATGTGAGCTGGAGAAGAATATTTTCTCCTCCACTCTTCCTTTCAGTTCCACCAACTTACAAATATCTTCCCCAGTTCCTTAAAGATGTGCTGGCTCACAACAGTAGTTCCCCATGGGAGGGGGAACTGAGGAGTATTGGATAGGGAAGGGATCGATTTTCCTTTTCTTTCCCTGTGTTCTTCAACAGCTGCATGTATGACAAACAGTTGTGTCTGCGCTACCAACTCTGTGAAGTAGGACAGGCTGCAAGATACCCTTTGTCTGTATATTCCTCAGAAGTAGGTTACTGCTGTCCATATATTATTAATATATCTTATGCAGTAGTAATACTTAATAACTCATAACCTGGATAGGTGAGCATCCAAGTTTATGGCTTTTATATATGTTGAATGATCAAATTATATTTTAGAGTCTTCTTGATGTTTCTTAGCAACAGGTTAGGGTATTTGCCAAAGCTGGTAGTCCTTAAAGGGAGGCTGGGTATTTAATGTTTTACTGGTTTCAATGTGTTTATTTTTAAGCAGGGATCCTCACTGGGGAGTCCAAGGGTGCCATGGCATCCCTGGGAACTTATTATAATGTGCACAAAGGGGTTCCCAATGTGGTGTCCTCAGGTACCTGAATAAAATGTGCTACTTTTTTATCCCCCTCCCAATTGTACTATATATACATGGATTTGTATGAAATGCATTCAGCTTTCTAGCAAACACATATAGGCTTCGACATAAACAGACTAAATATCCAAATAAATATCCATTTGAAGTTGGCATTTATATGATAACTGTTCATATACCCAAAGTATGTAAAGTCCTCAATCAAGAGGTGTTTATCAAGTTCAAGGAGTCATTTTCCCAATGCCTCTGCTTTGGTTGGCCTAGAGGGTCTCACTCAGCCAAACCATACTGACCTCATCTTACCCATGTTCAAGGGACAGAAACCTCTATTTTATAATCAGCTGCTGGCCTGTGCTTAGGAGAAAGGCCAGATTACCTGATGCTGGCATTCTAGTGCAGCTAACATGGCTGAGGTCATCTCTAGGCTGAGCATTTCTTTTCCCCATTGAATAGTAAAATGCCCAGGTACCTAAACAACGAAGAACCTATCTGGGGGGAGGAGGGGAGACAATCCTCTATGAGGGGGTCTTTCTTTTCCAGTTGCATGGGAATTTGCCTCAAAAATTTTGTGGTACAGGTGCCCTGGTGTAGTTTTTCAATAAATAAAGGGGAAAAGACCTGACAGGGCCAGCAGGAGAACTTTGCCACAGACATAGTGAGTCTTCAAGGAACCAGGTAGGCAGTTATGCAAGGCTGTGCTCACTAAAATGTATTTTCTGTATTGGTTTGTTATTTGCCACTTCAAAATGTTTATTGTTGTATGCTCAGAATCTGACTAACATTTTCCCTATTCTGTATTCAACCCTTAATATATCTTTTACCCTTGCACTAAAATCTAGATTGTGTGTTTTGGGAGTGAAAGGGTTAATTTATATTATTCTATGGAAGTTTTTTTATGGATGTGAGCCGCCCCGAGGCTTTGGCGAATGGGGCAGCATAGAAGTCTCCTAAAGAAAGGAAGGAAGGAAGGAAGGAAGGAAGGAAGGGGAGGCTCATAAGAGGTGCCACAGCTTTGAATACTAGCACTTATTTTGATGTCCAGGTTGCACACAGCTTGCAGAGTAAGCTCCTTTAAGGACGCAGGTGGACTGCAGAGAATCCTAACTCAAGGGACAAGTCATTCCAGGGACTGAGAGCACTTGAAAACTGAGAAGACCAGGTTTATCATACTTGTAGTGGTACCAGTTGGCCTGGCTGCAGCAGACCTCAGACAGCTCAATACAACATCAAGTGAATATTAAAGACTGCTTTGGCTCAAAATTTGTCTGTGTATTGACCTCCTCCCAAAAAGAAGCAACTACTTGGTATTGCCAAAATATATATTTAGAAGAAGCATTATCTGAATTGCACCATTAGCAATTAGCTGAATAAGATAATTTCTTATGAAAGAGACCTTGTGGTGTCCGATAGATATGAAACACTTTTTTTGCTGTATTAGATGCAGCCTAAGATCCATAGCCTGAACAGGCAGATGCTGAAGTGGCAATCCACTGACATTTTGTGAAGGTGCCCACAGCAATTTCCCAAATGTGCCCAGGGATACTGAAAAGTTAGGGACCATTATTTTAATGTTTTCGTTGTTTTAAATTGTCCTGTTGTCTATCTGATTTTAATTTTTGCATTCATGTTGTTTACTTCTTTTGATGGCTGGTATTTTTTTTAATCCTTTGTACAAATATTTTGGAAAAAAGATAAAATGCACGTTTTGCATTTGCCCTTGGCTTGTAGCATGCTTATTGCCATCTAGATGATTCCAGTTGATTCAAAGCCCTTTCAGTTTATAAGACAAAGACTCCTGAGCCAACTTTGTAGTCCTGGAATAAGAGGAGAGATGTAAACAGTAGGATCCTGTTAAGAATCTGTATTGGGACCAGTGCTTTTAAACTTGCTCTTAAATGATATGGAAATAGGAATGAACAGTGCAGTGGCCAGTTTTTCTGATAACACCGAATCTTTTAGGGTGGTTAAAACAGAATGAGATTTCACAAAACTACTTGAAAGGTCTTTCCAAACTGGGAGAATAGGTGCGAAAATGGTAAATGCAAAATGTAGTTCAGGTAAGCAAGTGTAAGGTGATGCACAATGTGACAAAAACTTCCAGCATCATGTGTTCTGGGCTTGATAGTGACTGGGTCGGAAAGATATCTTGGGTTGTGGTTGACAGCTTATTGCCCTTCTGGCTAGGGCTGGAAGGAAGATGAAGTCAGAGCATCTGAAAAGTGACAAGCTGCCCATCTCTCCTCCAATGTGGAATCTGGTGCAGTGCTAAGATGAGACGGGGGTATCTACCTTGCTGTTGCTTTGCCTCATCCCTTTTTCAAAGCAAGCTGAGGAAATAAGCAGGTTGAGGAGGAAGAGTAAGGAAACTGAGATGGCTGAGCAGAGTGGATGAGGAAGTACGTGCTTCCTGATTCATTTAGTTGCTGGCTAGTAAAAGCATGAGCTACATGCATACAGCTCATCACTTTTTGTAACAGCAGAATTGCATGCCCTGATTTGACAAGTGAATGATGGCTTTGTGTGTGTGTGCTGGGGGATGGGGAGAGAAAAATAATTGGAAACATTTAGCAAGTCATACCGCTATGATTATATTTTCTGTTGTGGTCAAATGCTGATGTGTTGGCATTACCAGATTTATTTAAAATGACCAGGTATCTGCTTTCAGTGCTGTGTGTGGCTTTCACCCACAAGGCCAGCCATTGTACGGTTGCAAGCTATCCGGCCAAACATGACTCCAGTGCTGAAGTTTCTTTCCGTCTACACACTTGAACAGTCATCACCTATTGAGACATGTTTGTATAAAAATGATGGTTGCCTTTATTCTTTTTGCTGTATCAGCATATCCAGGGCTTGCATAAGCTTAAGTAAATTGTGCTGTGCTGAAAGGAAAAGCAGTTTGACAATGGAAGCCAAAAATAACTTGAATGACTTTAAGAACACACATTCCTCTCTGGAGTTAGTCGCAACTAAGCAGAGCTGAGGAGCAATGCTGATAAACCACATTTTGTTCTTGTCAAAGGCAACACCATCTTCACCGCTTGACAGCAGGGAACACTTGTGGGTTGACACTGTTGCTGGCAGTGGATGCACTTCCTTCTGCAGAAGGTTTAACCCTTGCATAAATCCCACCAGTTGTGTTGGTACAACACGGTCACCCAGGTTTGGGGGTTGAGCTTTCAGACGGACGCTTGTGGATGCTGTGGCTCATTGTGGCTGAAATAAGCCACAGTGAGCCATGACATGTACTGTGAACCCAGTCTGTGATGTTTGTACAGGGGAGCTTCGTAGTGGACTGTGTCCTATAATTCAGATTTAGTGTTGTCGTCTAGTCTTCCAGCCTGTTGTTCTTAAGGGTATTTAACCATTGTTGTACAAGCTTTATCTTACCTTGTTTCACAGAAGGGTCACCTTTGTTGTAGTCTGCTCATGTCTTAATGTTTGTTTGTTTGTTTCAATATTATTGTGCCAGGCATTCTGATATAAATGATTCAAATACTACTTGGTATCATTTTTGCTATAGAGGCACAGATGTGAAATCTTGCATTTGAATGGCTCAGTCATGCATGAATACCAATCATGACATCACAGACTGCCTCAGAAAAGATCTTGATGGCTTCCCATTTTTTTAGCATGCCTCTTGCTAAGTAAACAAATATTACTGTTTGCAGAATCAAGAGGATGGCACAATTAGGAGAAAGTATATTTTGAATTACACAGTTTTTATGGGATTATTTTTTCCCATTGGAGAAAATAGTGTGGGGTTGGGGGGCGGGAAGGGAGACTAAGAATTGTGCTATAATTTGGTATTATGTTGAATTCCACGTTTATTTTTGAGCCAAACAAGATGTTTGATGGAAGGCTCACATGATGAAAACAAAGCTCCAATCTTCCCTTTTATTAAGAATTCCTGTATCTGCGCAAAGACTCTTCTGTAACAGCACAGTGAATGGAACATGCAGACACTAAACTTCCTCCAAATACAAAAGGAGGGTCAAACAAGAAAGGAAGAGAGAATTCTCTTCAGCTCTAAACCTTGGAAAGCAATTTGTGTGGACTAAGCAAGGTGTGACTCAAGGCATTGTTATCCCTGTGTATGTGTTGCATCTGGCAAGCTCAGGATCTTATCTGATTCAGTGCTTGTTTCCCCCATTATCCACCTTGGAATACAACATAAAAACGGAGTAGCTTCAGCATTTCTTAGTCTCCATTTGTCTTCAAAATCTCTGCTTATTCTGCTCAACCTATCAGTATCTCACCTAGAGCATGTACAAGGTTGCTTTCCTGTATGTAAGTTACTGAAAATAACTGGGGTACTGTATCAGTAAGGCTAGATAGGAATCATTTGGTAATGAATTCTGATTAAATCATTTTTCAGAAGGCTTGAATGGCCAGAATAATTGTACTACTTATTTAATTAAAGGGAGCTGATTCAGGTCTGCCCCTTCTCCTTATAAAATACAACAGGTCCAAATTTCCTCGTATTCAGATAAAGATGGATAATGGAAGTGGGGGAGCTATTAAGTTCTTAAGAAGTTAGTGACACTCAAGTCTGTTCTACTTCACAGAAAGGTGAGAGCACCAGTCCCTTGGCCACAATCTGAGTCTGGGAACCTAGGTCTCCCACATATTAAACATATTGGAAGAATTCAAGATTTCAGAACAGAAGAAACAGAAGAGGGTTATGTGTATCTTCCTTTGTTTCTCTCCACTTTTTGTTGTGTAAATAAAAATGGGTAGAGTTACCAAATGTGTTTTGTCAGGTTGGAAGAAAAATAGCTGGAGGCCTAAGCATAGGCAAGAAACTGCTAAGGGAAAAGGTTAAGCACCCCTTCACTCCAAATTGAACTCCCTACCATGCTATTAGCTGTTTACAGAGAGCACGATTTCAAATATCTAAACATCTATTTGGACAAGGATTATTGTGCATTTAAAGCAACTTGGCATGACAGTTGTTTAGAAATAATGATATAGCTGTTGGCTGGATTTATGCATGATATGGCAATATGCTATTAAAATAGAAGATAAAGTAGCTTGCATACTTTCTAAGATTGGTGAATTTGTTAACAACACTTGGTGAATTTTTTAAAGCTTAACATGAATGTCAGGTGGTTTCATTTACAATGATTTGTTGATGGAACTACTGAGTTCATTTACTGCTACAGCAAAAGTCTATGGCATCATTGTGCTCTTTTTTTTAAAAAAAGACTGCATTACATGGAACATCTATCAAGACAGGTTATGATCTGCGTATGTGCACACATATACCCCTCACTCACAGAGCATGCCAAAAATCCATTCAGTTCCGAAAATCTAGAACAAGAAAACAATGAGAAAACAGTGGGACATAAATTGAAAGCCATTTTTTCACACAAGACAACACAGGAGAAAGCAAAATCAACATTTGTTTGTGACAGAAAATGTATCAGCCGTGCTAGCCTCATGGTCACACAAATCAGAGGTATACACAGGCAGAGAACCTGACTTGGCTGAACAAAGACATGCTATGATCCTTCAAGGATCGCATAGAAAAAGGGTGCTTTTTTGGCCTTGACTTCAAGGAAGATATTAGAGTAATCATAATAGCCTCATTCAGCAAAAGAGATACGTGGATAGATGTATCCCATGACCCCAGTTAGACTCCAAAAATAACCTACAGCTTATCTAGGCACCATCCTTTCTTTTCTTCATCCTGTTGCTCATTTCCTTTATAAAGCACATGAATCTTGGTGGTTCTCTGATTGGAGCTGCCTGTTCTGGCAATGGGAAGTGAGTGGAAATGGTTGCCTCTAAGACTGAAATCTCTTGTGCTTTACATTCCCTGGTTACACCTTCACAGATCTGCTTTTCTACTGCCCCTTTCATGTTATGTGCACATGGTGTTTGGGGCATGATTTAGAATTGCCAAAGCATGCAAACTGCACAAGCGGTATAATAGGTAAAAGGGGATATGGCACAAACTCCACTCCACATAATGTCATCTTGCCCTGTTCCCTATACTTGATCAGCAGTGAATCACTGCATCAACAACCCACAAAAGTTATATATTTTTAGGCTCTGTTCAGTCGGGAAAAGAAATGAATGGGTTTGCTTTTTTGAAAAGCTGAAGAGAGGTAGGTGGCAGATGAATGCAGGAAGGAAGGAGGGCTGCATTAGCTATGTCTAATTTGGAGCCTTCATCAGGGACTCAGCCTTATGCCCACCACCTAGAGAAGGCAGTTTGGGTTGTACTCCAAGCAGAGCTTTTTCTAAGCAGCTACTTGATTATGGAACTTCCTCTCTGGAAAAGTTAGACCAGTTCCTTCTTTGTTATGCTTTAGACAAGCAGTAAGACTGCTCTGTTCTTCTGGGCTTTTAATATTGTTTTATTTCACTCTTGACTGCCACTCTTGACTTTTATTGTACAAAATGTTTTTTCCACTGTATTTGTTTTTTTAATGATGCAGAAGTTTTTATTTAGTTTTTATTGTATACTGTCCTCAGCACCTTGTAGGCAGAGGATGTGATTCATACATCTATTAAATAAACACACAGGCATGCATTACACATGTGGCTATATCCCATTTGAATAGTAAAACTGGCCGTGGAGAAGTAAACAACTTGCATGCGTTAACTTACTCTATTAAATAGTCTGCCATAATCTGAATTTGTGGAGAAGCAGTCTCCAGGAACTATTGTGGCACTGGAGTACAACAAAAAGAAACTCCCAAGATGAAAGCTTAGCAGAAGGAATAGCTTATGTGTTTGCTGATCTGCATGCTAACATGAAAAAGCCTATAGGCACTCAGCCTTTTAGAACAAGTCAGACACATTTGGAAAGGTATATTGAAACCCTGTCTATCTACAAGAGGCAGAAACTATCTGTACAATTTGTTTCATAAAGATTTGTCTTCAATATTGAACACGTAACCTCAGATTGTTCATGATGAACAATGGTGTGCGTATTTATATTATCTAATAAGTGCAAAAGAGAAATGGCTTAGCCTGAATATAGCTCTAACCAATGCAATTATGCTGTTACTTTAATGATAAGATTCTTTTGGTAATAAATGTACTGTTGGTATTGTCATTTTAAAGGGCAAATCAGTTGTGACAAACGTTGTGACGCTTTACAGATCATTGTACCATATGCGTTGCCCTTGTGTTAATTTGCACACTGGCAGAGGCTTCTCACTGTGAGGGGAATGATCCAGTCCATCTCAGCTGCTGAGAAGGGTCATAGTGCCATGGCAGAGTACATGCTTGGCATACCAAGAGTAGTATCCATTGTTAGTGGGTCATCAGCACTAAACACATTTTGTCAGTGGAAATAAGGGCTAGTGCTACCCTAGAAACTAGCCTAATTAATGCTTCTGAAATGGGACAAGTCAGTGGAGCTATGGGGGCAATAATTTTGGCTAATATCCCGTTTTGCAAGCAAGTTCTAGCTCTCCACTATGCTGGTGCTTATTTTTGCCAGCAGGGCAGCAGTGTTGGGTATATCCTGATATGTTCCAGGTTCAAACCTTGACACCACCAGGCAGGGCTGAGAAAGAGGCCTGTATGAAATCAGGGAGAGTTGGATGCAGACAGTTCTGAGCTATATGGACTTGTGCTCTGACTTGGTATAAAGGCAACTTCCTGCACTGCTCTTCATGGCAGAAACAAAGGAACCCATCACAGGGGGAGTGAAGAATGTGGAAAGGGATTCTATTGTTCCCTGAGTCTATAGCTATATTACGGAAAATGCTAAAATAATAGAATAACAAGAAACACCTTATCACATTGCCAAGATTTACAGCTACAATGTCTTTAGAGGTAAGAAATATCAAATTATAGACAATGGCAGACTAAACTCAGTCCACTTCTGACTGAGATGTGGTATCCTTGATTTATAAATAATATTCCAGTTAATAATTCTAGATAAAATTGGGATATGCTGCCACATGTGATTAGATCTTAAAAGTGAATATGAATTATTATTTCATTTGTATTTCATATCTTGCCCTTCCTCCAAGAGCACAGCACAATCTACATGGAATCCCTCCATGCTGTCCTCATGATAAACCTGAGAGAGCGTTAGGGAATTAGTGACTTCCTCACGGTCCCCAGTTGACCTTTGCAATTAGGTGGGGATTTGAATGCTGGTATCCCAAGTGCAACATTCTATCTGTTATAAGCACACACATGCCCATATTATACGACTGTGATCCATTTTTTCATTCAACAGATCCCAAAGCATTTTAATTTGATTTTTTTAAACAAAGAAAAGATAAGTCAGTCCATCTTGTTTACACCTAGTTGTATGCACATTCATGAACAGGAGGGTGCTGGGAGTGTGATGGGCAGGAGGGACACTTCCATATCCTCAAATGTATTGCCTTCTTTTAAAAGCAAAACGTTAATCAGATATAACATTCCTCCAACTCTTTCTTAATTAGTGGAGGGCAGGGAAATATATTAACTTATTATTTCAATTTTTATCCTGTGTTTTGACAAATCCAGGGAAGTTTACATGTAATCAAGTAATACCAAGACAAAGTGATGGATTTGGTAATAGTAAAAATAGGAATAGTATTAGGAACATCAGATAATATTAGCAAAAGCATGAAAAAAACAAAAAACATTAGATGATGTGAGTAAAAAACTAAAACAAATTACAAAAGTTGAAAGTAAAATATAAGAAAAACAAAAGAAACTTGGGTAATTACAACAATATAATGGTGTAGTCTTATGCATGTTTAATTAGAAAAATGTCCTGCAACTTCCATCATGGATTGCACTCTAAAAACAGTAACAGTTTAGATTTATTCATTTATTTAAAGTTCTTGTATCTTGCCCTTCACAATGTCTCAGAGCGGCAGCATCAGGAGACCAGAATAAAAAGGTCTTTAAAGCTGGCTAAAGAGGGGGTAAAACTTGAAAGACACAAAGTTCCTTAACTAACTTCCAAAACCAAAGTTGAAGGATATTTGTCTTGGGTCTTAAAAAAAAGAAAACACTCTAGAAGATTTTTAAAGTAATAACTATTGTGAATCGTCAGCTTACTTAAGATGGTTGTTGAAGAAAAGTGTTTGGTTTTTCCTTCATTTAATGTTATGCATTTGTGAGCCAATGCCTAGATGTCTTTTTCAATATGGTTTTTGTATAGGTATTATTTATGTATTTATTTATTTGTTTAGAAAGTTTCTATGCCGCCCCATTCGCCGAAGCCTCGGGGCGGCTTACAAAAATAAATAAATAATAACAATAGAAAACAATATAATATAATTGGAGACGTCCTGGCCATAAACCTGGGAGTCCTGGTAGTAGACTTCACACTGTTCATCATTCTTTGGTTCTATGCTAGTAGGCCACTGAGCAAGATATCCATGTTGAAATGTGTTTGGCCAAGTTTATTACAAATTTTAGAAAATCAGGTCTGTTACAGTTTCCTTTTACAGACTTATGATTTGTTGATTATATGCCATTGCAAGATGTTATAATTAAAGAATCTACGCAGTGTAATTTTTTAAATCCTTAAATTTGCCATCGGAACTGCTACAGATGGAGGCAAGCACACTTCCAGTAGGAGGGAATTGCATGAATATGGGACCACCACAAATAGTCCTTGCTTCCTATGCCCACTAATCAAATTAACCTTAAAGAGGATATGTGAGAAATTCTGTGGCCCGTGTGAGTTCATAAAGATGAAGGATGTCCTTCAAGTAACCTGGTCCCAAACAGGTTAGGACTTTAAAGGCAATCACCAGCATTTTAAACTTTGGCAACCAGTGTAGCTAGTATAGAATAGGTGTTATATGCAGCAATTCTTTCATGCAATTGGGCAGCTGTATTCTGCACCAGTTCTAGCTCTCAGACATCTTTAAAGATGCTCCCACCTAGAGGACATTACAGTAGTCTAAGCTGGCAAGGTCTGCTATGTCACAATATGGCTGCAGCTGGCAAATTGAAGTTAGTAAAAGGCACTTGTGGCACCTGATGTGCCTGCACCTGTATAGATGGCACAGGGGGGCCCTCAGCTGCATATCTGGCTTTCAAGGAGAGTGCAATCTCATCCAAGCACCCCCTTAAGTTTCTGTGGCCTCCCTAACACTAGTAAATGAAAAGGCAGAGCTCTATGTCATCTGTCTAAATCTCCTGATGACTTTCCCAGCAGATTTCATTGGTGAGGAGGTTCAACACTTTAGTAGCAGTGTTTTGGATAAATCAGAGGTCCTGGCTATAAATGTTGTCATTTCGACGTCACACAGAATGAAACAAAAAAGATGATATTTTTAAACAATACAAAATATTTCCACTTAAGATAATTATGCTTTCTTCCTGAAAATGTTAGAAAATCTTGCTTCTACCTTCCTGCTGAATCTAGCTTAATTCCTGATTTACTAAAAGCCTTGGTGGGATCAGCCACTTGCCTTGAGGTGTGGCTGTGTTTTAGAGGACAAAGAGGAAAGAAAATAGGATCAGGAGGACAATAGGGAACAAGGTATGATCTGTTTTGCCTCAGTAGAATTCATTCTTTCCGCAAGGTTCCTCTCCTCCTCCTCCTCCATCACTTTCCAGATATTTAGTAGGTAAGGCATTGACCTGAGGCAGGAAATATGTACATATCTTGTCCCCAATAATCCCCTTCAGGATTTTACTGAATACACAGGCAAGAGCATTTTCTGCTTTAAAGATCTCTTCTATTCTACACAAGATAGAGGGTGGGTGAGAGGGAAAGTAGACTGACTTGCTTATTATTACAGTTGAAAAAAGAAACAGTGCACTAGGAAGAGATGCTTCTTTTATTTGCAAGTGAAAATAATGCAGGAGATGACAGATCATGCCACAGTCCGCTACAGGAACAGCCAAAGCTGCATCTCCTTCAATATCCTCATAGGGAAATCTGCGATTTTCATTCACTTATTATTTTTATTTTGTCTCTATGATGACCTAGTCTTCATGTTATCAGTACCAGCAGGCTGTTGTTTCCTTTTCTTTCTGCTTTTCAATAGAAGTTATATGCCTGAAGTGGCTCACAGGGCACAAAAATGCACAACAAACAATAAAAAATCCATATAAAAACACTCAATATCAACATGTCAATAAGCATGACCCAAAATTAAGAGAAGATAATTAATATCTACAAAAAGGCCAGGAGAGAACGGAAATAAAAACTAGAAGTCTAAGAGGCCTTGGAAAGGAAATGTTTATCCTAGAGAGAATTCAGAAACTAGGGTTTCTCTATTTGCCTTATTTCTTACGCAGCAGGATCCAGCAAAGGGCTGCTGAGAAAGATCTCCATTGCCCTGGTAGATTAAAATGGGAAAACACTGTGGAGGTAACTTTCTCCCAAGCCTTTTAGAGCTTTGTAGCTTAATGCCAGATCTTAGAATTGTGCCCAGAAATGCACTGGAAGGCAGTGCATTTTAAGACTGATGATATTATTATTATTATTATTATTATTATTATTATTATTATTATTAT
>NW_025335268.1:34989399-34993933 GCF_004798865.1 Varanus komodoensis | reverse complement strand
TGCTCTAACATAACAGTTGCACATTATCACAGAGAAAATGCTACAGAAGTGTAGAGTTGTGAAGAACCAAAAGGCCATTCAGCTGAATGCCAACAGCAATACAACCACCACAAATTATTTCAATGAATACTAATTACTGCATGTGATGTGATAAGGTGGCTTGCAAATAGCACAATTTAAACTAGGTAAGCTGTAAATTTAAAAATTAAAGGAACAATTCTAGATGTGTGCATATCTTGGAAGGAACCTTATGAGTGCTTGTCAACTGAAATCAGGGGAAAATGTCCTCCTACTTCCTAATTCTGTTAAAATATCCCTAATTTTTTCTGTATCGCTTTTACGGTTAGGAAATTCTTCCTTGTATCTAGCCTGCACCTGGTGTACTGTAGTTTAAGTTCATTGTTCCGTGTCCTACAATCTGGAATGAGTGAGAATTGGTCTTTTCCTTCTTCTTTGTGACAGCCTTTATAGTACTTGTAGAGCGCTAACATGTCACCATGTAATCTTTTTTCAAGGCTGAACAGGCCCAGTTCCTTCAGCCTCAGCATAAGACTTATTTTCCAGGCCCTGTACTCCTCTGAAACCTCACCAGGTTATCAGCATCCCTTTTGAACCTAGGTGCCCAAAACTGACCACTGTATTCCAGGTGAAGTCTGACTAATGCAGAGGAGAGGGGAATGAGTACTCCTCTGTTTCTGGAAGTGATACCTCTAGTTATGCATCCCACAATAGTGTGTGCCTTTCTTGCAGCTGCATCACACTGATGGCTCATACTAAGTTTGTTGTCTACAACAAATCCAAGCTCCCTTTCAATCTCAGTACTCTTGAGCCCGGTATTCCCCATCTTGTATCAATGCAGCTGATTTTTTTTCTTGATCTCGGTGGAGAATTTGGCATTTGTCCCTGCTGAATTTTGTTCTGTTGTTTTCCACCCAGTTTTCAAGTTTGTCTAGGACTCTCTGAATCTTCTTTTTGTCTTCCAGGGTGTTAGTTATTCCACCCAGTTTAGTATCATATGCAAATTTAATTATCATTCCCTGGATTTCCTCATCCAGGTCATCAATAAAGCTGCGGAAGAGTACTGGTTCCAGGACTGAGCCCTGTGGTACCCCACTCATAATTTCTCTCCAGGCTGAGAAGCTACTGTTAATGATCACTCCCTGTAACCTATTTTGAAGCCATGGATCCACCCAATAGCAGTTCTGTCAAGTCCACACTTTGCAAATTCATTTATTAAGATGTTGTGGGGCACTTTGTCAAAGGTTTTGCTAAAGTCTAGATAATTTTAATCCAGTATGACTTCTAATTTCTAGTTAAGGAAGTCTCCACTGTCAGAAAGGGCAAACTGAGATTTTTTAATGATTGGACAGTATATAAAAACTGTAAATAAATAAATAATAAAGCACCATTTGCATGCTTTATCATTCTCAACTCCCATAAACATTACACACCTTAACTTTTCTTCTACTGATTTGAATGCCAGTTCATCGCTGGGCAACTCTTGCTGATTTCTCTGATGAGAAAAGGATTTGCTTGCCCACAAAAGCAAGTCATATTCTAAACGAAATGAAACATAGAACAAGCAGAAGCAGAGTCATAGAATACATTTTCCTTTCAAAATGATTTTGGGAATAGCATTCAGATGTTAGCGCAATGGCAGGAATATCCTTTAATGACCTTAATCCTTGCCATACACTGGAAGCAAAGGAGCAAAAGCCGTCACTAATAAGTTCAGCTCACAATGACAGCAGAGCAAAAGAAAAAGATGCATATAAACCCTAAAGGCCTTGCTGGACAGTGGCCTCCAGTTGAACTCACATTTCAAATGCTGTTATTTCATCCTATGTTTATAGATTAACTTCAAGAAGATGAATTATTCTGCCAATTACTGTCATCTTTGGTTTCTTCCTCTAAAGAGCAGATAATAAATTATGCACATATTATTGCAAGATGAGAGATTAGGAGTTTTAAAACTAAGTGCTGCAATTAAAACATGTTTTAAATGTCATTCGATTAGTGGGCTTTAACACTAGTGGGTTCATATCATTAGTGGGCTCCAAAAATAGATTTCCTATTGCATTTCTCTTCTCCTTCCCTCTCTGCACAACAACAACGACCAGCACACACAATAGAAATGATTTTAGCCCGAATAAGGCACCATTTGATTGCAACTGAACACAAATAATAAGCTTCAATGAATTAATTAGCAATTGTTATTAGGCTGTTATCACAACTCTCTTCAATGAGAAAAGAAGCAAATCTGTTCCAGGTGGGACTGTTTTCACCTTTATATATACTCAAGGAAATGAACAATCCCTCGTGTACTATACCCATCTCCTTTAGCTTCTGCAGGATTAGGGCAACCTCACATGTGAGAAGAGGCTGCATCTGGGATGACCACAGAGAACACGAAGGAAAGGAAATCAGAGGACACGGAAAAGCAAATGTAATTAGGCTAGCGAGAGCAGGAAAAAAAAGGCTTCCTGGTGCTTTCTGGATCACTTTCAACCAATGCAGCCTGTTAGGGATTTCTTTCTATCCGGTTTCCTGTATGTAATTCCTGCACCTGCCCTACTTGACATTTCTTTGTAAGTAAGGCATATCATCAGAATGTATGATTGTCAGGTTGCAGCCTGGAGATTGTGTCCCCATCTCTCTTTGGGAGATGGGTGCTCCCCCCACAAGAGAGGGAGGGGTAATAGGCCTGGCTTTGCTGTTCTTCCTGGTTCTATCAGCTTCTTTCCCCTGCTTGTACAGTAAGCAAGATTCAAGGTATGCTGCACAGGAGACAGAAAAGAGCTACAAATGGGGGAAGTGTGAGGAGAAAAACAGACAGCTTTGGCTGGGGATGATGAAATGTGTAATCCAACACATCTGCAGAGCACCAGATTAGGGAAGGTTGCTCTGTTTCAGCTCCCAGTTTAGTTAAAGCTAGAGTGCAACCCCCCCCCCCCCGCCCGTGAGAATTTAAAGAGTCACCAAGGTAGCATTTCCATTGCATTTTTTCTTCAGCAGCTCATAAAATATTTTTAAGGCAAAAAACACTAGCAATGTAAGCTATTCCTAATCAATCAGCAAATTTCACATTTTTTTCCTCCAGTGCAACACAGTAATGACAAGGGTTAGAGATTGGCAGTGATGGCCAAAATGGTGGTGCAAGTTTAAATTGTCTTTTGAAATTTTAGTAAACTCCTCCTGCAGAAGCGTGGCCAAGTGGCATTGAACTCTCAAAGCAGGAGAATGTGATGGGATCTTGTGGGCCTACTCCTTGCTCAGTGAGTTCTCAGATTTGATGAGCTTGGCCCTCACTGTCATTGAATAAAAACAGAATTTGCATTGTTGTGCAGTCAAGTTAAGTATTCCACCTTTAACAGTGACAAGAGGTCATTTGCAACATGGAATTTCTTAAAGAAGTTTCTTAAAGAAGCATTGTTTTAATTTCCTGTAGTTTGCAAATATCCTGCTTCTTAGGCAAAGTGTCTGAATGAGCAGTTCCAAACCATCTTCAGGTGATGTCAGATGACAGAGATGGTTCTGATCTATTTCTATCTGATTTCCAGGCAGGGTTTGGCAGTGGCATAGCTTTGATTATCCTAATTGTTTATGCCAGGAGGACAAAGTGTGCAACCCTATTCATTTTCTTGGATTCCCCAGCAGCTTTAAACACTATGGAGCAGTTTGGGCCAGCAATCTAGGCTGAAGACTTAGACACTGTCCTTCAATCTGCTCCTATATGGATGGCCATTTCCAGAAGACTACTATTCTCTGCTTCATGGAAGTTATGCCATAGGTTAGCACCAGGCTCCGTTTGATCTATGCTATTTTGCAACTACAAGAAGCCAGTGACAAGGTCACCTGGAGATTTGGAGATGTCAGTCATACACTGACGATGCTATTTCTTCTTTTCAACCAACGTAAATAAAGCTATGGCACTGCTGAATCAGTGCATGAGTCAGGAACAGACTTTGTAAGAAGCAAAAAAGTGCATCTTAGTGGATTATACAGAGGTATATCAGTAGTCAGTTTAACAGCTCTGGGGACTACTGTCCAACTTTCTGGATGGGATTGTACTCATAAAGCAGAAATAGGCTACCTGGTGGCCTCTAAACATTTTGGACTACCATTTTCAGAATTCCAAACTATTGGCTATGCTGGCTCAAGGTTATAGGAGTTGTAGTTCAGAACATCTGAAGAGTACCAGGTGGCCTACCACTCCTATAAAGTAGCAGTTTTATACTCTGGGGGGGGGGGTGAAATGAAATCTGCCCTGTATTTAGAGATCCAAGTGGCTTTGTTGGGCTTATGCTGGTGCACCATCTGAAGCCCTCTTGGACAGAGATAGTCCAGCCAAAACTCCATGTTCTATAACCTTTTGTTTGATCTACTGAAATGCACTGTATGTGAAGCTGTCTATGAAGATTGTTTGGAACCTATGGTTGGTTTCAAATGTAGCAACCTGACTACTAAAAGATCTGGCTACAGACAATATTACTGGAGGAATTTCAATTATTGCGGCCCAATGATGTGGACAAGG